>NC_083572.1:110607766-110920266 GCF_027579695.1 Neoarius graeffei
TTTTGAATGAATCTCTGCATTAAATGATTCAGCGTTTTTATCAAGTCAGTTCTTCATGTGTCTGTGTTGATTTGGCTTTTTGAACAATATCAGTGATGGTCAAAAAAGAACAATCACTGGTTCAAACTGGTTGAGAGAAAAATATCAGTGAGCTGTTCAGGAATAGAACGAGTCGACTCTTTTTGGTGAGATGAGTCAAATTATTCAACTCACTTAGATCTTTCATGCCAAAGAATATCCAAGTGAGAAGTGTTCATGAGAGAAGTAAGTTGTAAATATTTCCTACACTGGTGTTTGGCGGAACAATGAGAATTCAATATGGCTGATGTTACTGAGCAGTACTGAATCAGTGCTGAGGTTTGGGATTTGACTCCATGATTCAAGCAGTGAACACAATTCTTTTGATTTCCTCTCCAGACTGACCATATCAGCGGAGTGTCCGATGCAGCTGGAGGATTTCCCCATGGACGCTCATGCCTGTCCTCTCAAGTTTGGGAGCTGTAAGTGACTCGCACCTTGTTCCTTTATCACGCTTGTGTTTAAATGGAAAGAAAAGAAAAGCAAAAAAAAAAAAATTTAAAGTGTGACATTGATCAGGTCCAACTTCATGCAAATGAGGTATGAGAACTCACTAACTCTGCCCTTGATTCCACCCTACCATTAACCCCGCCTCTAACCCAGGCCGCAACCTTCATCACTTTACACACTTGTGTGACATGTGACCATAATTAGAACAGCGTGTCCCCTAGCGCTTTATTCCTCTCACAACACACTGATCTGCTGATGAGAACAATTTCTGTTTCATAAGAAAGACACGTTATTCACCTTGAAACCTGAGACAAAAAAAACGCAGCTTGTCATATGACCAAGAAACCACGAAAAGTGTAAATTGTCCTGAAATGCGGTGTCAGAAAACATAAAGTTACAGCTTTAACTCTTAATGTACAAAGCGCTGACACTGGAGACTCCTTCTGTAATTATTACATCAACACCTCCTCACAGAAATCTCCAGCATAACAATGATTACACACCATGAACAAAATCTAAAGCAGAGAGACAGTGAGAGAGAGAGAGAGAGAGAGAGAGAGACTTTTTTGACTTTTAAAAACACCTTTAATTACTCCATTGTTCCATCTGTGTGTTTTCTTTTACAAGAAATAAAACAATAAATAATGGAGAAAATAAAAGGTACATAAAAAATTGCTAAGAAATTCATCAAATTCAGTACACAAAGACCCCTCTCTATTAAATATTTTCACACACACACACACACACACACACACACACACACACACACACACACACATATATACACACACACAATTGTACATTAAAAATTGAGAGTTAGTGCACCACCCTTTTCAAGTGAACATCAAACCTGTCTAAAACCCCACAGATCTATAAAAGTGCCCAGGTTATTGGTTAGTCTGTAAAATACATGCTCTACCTTAAGATGAGATGCAACCAAACCTTTCAGGCTCTGAACCACATCAGTCCATCCCAGGTCCAGCAGGGGACAGAAAATTTATCCCCTAGATGTTCCACCCACTCTTGCAGTGTCTTAAATAGGCCCACTAGACGAGGACAAAGAGACACCAAGTGTTCTAGGGTTTCCTGTTGACGACAGAAGGGACAGTCCTTCCCAGTGCTGGGATCCAGGTGAGCCCTGTGTCTGTTTGTGGCTATCACTCCATGTATGATCCTCCACTGGAGGTCAGCCGTCCTCGACTCCACCTCGACTCCCTGACTTCGACCAAAGAGCGGAAGTTCAGTACCTTTACACAGCTGTAGTAGAGCTGCTTCTTCCCACATGAGCTGAAGTTGCCCAGCCCTGGTGTTTTCAGGGACAGAAGCAGCCCTCGCTCCTCTTGCCACTCTTCAGTCGCAGGTCTGACGCTTAGTGCAGGAAAGATGTACTTGTGATCCTCGTGCCATAGGTCAACCAGGGTACAGTTCTGGGCATATACCCTGAGTGGTACAGACAGGGACTGCTAGACCTTGTCCACTATCTTCTTTAGCACCCTGGAAGACCTGACGCCGATGACTCCACCAAGCCTCTCCGGAGATGTTCTTATGAGGTGGCCCAGTTTGACAATGCCAGCCTCAACAAACTTGGTGCGAAGTGATGTGGAGGAAGGTATGCTAGATGTAAAGAAGTCATTGTATAACAGTGGCTCCTCAAAGATCCACAAATCAGGTCTGAGGCCTGTGGTCTTGAATGTTCTCCATGCATCAAGCACGGAGTTGTAGAAAGGTGTTATTCCAGCCAGGTCAACTTCAGAGGTCCTTAGAAGAAACAGCTGTTTATCCAGTCTTAGCCGGCCAGCCTTCCTCAGGAGCAGCTGAGCAGACGCCAGCCAGCAATAACCACAGCCATAGAGTAGCCTCATCTCATCTCATCTCATCTCATTATCTCTAGCCGCTTTATCCTTCTACAGGGTCGCAGGCAAGCTGGAGCCTATCCCAGCTGACTACGGGCGAAAGGCGGGGTACACCCTGGACAAGTCGCCAGGTCATCACAGGGCTGACACATAGACAACCATTCACACTCACATTCACACCTACAGTCAATTTAGAGTCACCAGTTAACCTAACCTGCATGTCTTTGGACTGTGGGGGAAACCGGAGCACCCGGAGGAAACCCACGCGGACACGGGGAGAACATGCAAACTCCACACAGAAAGGCCCTTGCCGGCCCCGGGGCTCGAACCCAGGACCTTCTTGCTGTGAGGCGACAGCGCTAACCACTACACCACCGTGCCGCCCCCTAGAGTAGCCTCTGTGGCAGCAATTCTCGATGAAATGTCCATGAGGCCATGTCCTCCCTCAGCCACAGGGAGATAAAGAACTGGCTTCCTCAGCCAATGCTGACCTGACCAAAAGAAGTTCACCAGAAGCTGCTATATGTCCCTCATGAGGCCTGGTGGTGGCACTAAGACGATCAGTCTATGCCAAAGGTAAGAGGCGACCAGGTTATTGGCTATCAGAACTCTACCCCTATAGGACAGCTGGGGAAGCAACCATTTCCATTTAGACAACTTAGCGCTCACCTTCTCCAGCACTCCCTCCCAGTTCTGTTTTTGGAATTCTCGCACCCCAAGTACACTCCCAGAACTTTGATGCCTCTTTTTTTCCCCACTTAAGTTTCCCAGGTAGCACAGGGATGTCTCCTAGGCTCCACTGACCTATTAGACAAGCTTCACATTTGTCCCAGTTAACTTTAGCGGAGGAGGCCTTTTCATACACAGTCAGGCTTTCTTTAAGTTCTTGTATATCTCTCTCATCTTGGATAAAAACATTAACATCATCTGCATAAGCTGAGATGGCCACAGAGCAGTTCTGAGCCAGCTCAGGGAGACCCAGGCCCTGCAACCTGCTCCTCAGCCTACACGGAAGAGGTTCAATGACAATTCTGTAGCGCTGGCCTGAGATGGGGCAGCCCTGGCTGATTCCTCTTTTAACTGGCACAGGGCAGCTCAACCCTCCCCCCACCTTTACTAAACAGCAGGCTTCATTGTACAATAGTTTGACCCAAGATAAAAAGCTCCCCCCAATTCCAAAAGCCTGCAGGGTGGAAAAGAGAAAACCATTGTCTACACGATCAAACGCCTTTTCTTGATCAATGGATAAAATACCAACATTAATATTATACAATTTACAAACATCAAATATACTGTATCTCTTATTAAAAATAAATTATCATACATCTACCTGTCTGGAATACAATAAGACTGATCTGCACCAATAAATAATTCAACAAAATGTTTTAATCTATTTGATAAAACCTTGGAGAGGATCTTATAGTCCGTACATAAAAGAGCTACAGGTCTCCAGTTCTTTAAAAGAGCTAGGTCTCCCTTCTTGGGCAGCAGTGAAAGAACTGCTCACCTACAGGAAGCCGGAAGGCTCCCTTTTTTTAAAACACTCTTTAAAAACGGCCAAAAGGTCCCATCCCAGTATCGTCCAGGAGTGTTTAAAAAAGTCCGAAGGAAGACCGTCTAGTCCTGGAGCCTTGCCTGGTGCCATCTGGGACACCGCAGCAGTCAGCTCATCTAAAATGATTTCTGCGTTCAGAGTGTTCTGGTCTTCGAAGCTCAGTTGAGGAAGCCCCTGCAGAAGCTCTGCAGCACAGTCCATGTCACAGCTGTCCGCACTGAATAGATCTGTATAAAACTCTACTGCAAGCTTCCTCATCTCGGCTGGGTCTGTAGTGATGTTTCCGTCAGAACGACGAAGACAGACCATTTGTTTCCTCTGAACAGCAGATTTCTTCAAATTAAAAAAGAAAGAAGTTGGTGCATCCCTGTCTTGGAGTCTAGTAAAACGTGCTCGGACTAGTGCTCCTTTAGCTCTGTCCTGCAGAAGGGAGTTGAGTTCCTGCCTTTTTAAAATTAACCAATCATTTTTTTTGTTGATCAGCTTGTGAGGTGAATAAATTTTTTTCCAAGTCTCTTATTTCCTCTTCCAGTTTCTGGACAGTTCTCTGGATTTTAGCTGTGGAATTAGAGGAGTACTGCTGGCAAAGCACTCTAATTTGGGCCTTTCCTACCTCCCACCACTTAATGAGTGAAGGAAAAGTTTCCTTCCTGGATCTCCAATAGATCCAAAATAATTTAAAATTTTTACAAAAATTAAGATCATGCAGTAACTTAACATTAAACTGCCAAAAGGACTTTGGTTTTTCCGCGGGAGATAAAAAAAAAAAAAAGCTCCGTTAAAACTAAGTGATGGTCTGTAAAAACAACAGGGGAGATTTGGCAGCCAATAACTCTTGAAGAAAAAGCTGCAGAAATATAAAATCTGTCCAACCTTGCTGCACAGACTCAACCGTCAGATATTTTCACCCATGTGTATTGTCGGACTGAAGAGTGCTTCATCCTCCACACATCAACCAGATTGGTTATCTTTAAAAAGTGAGATAAAATGGACGAGGAGTGAATGTGTGGTTCCTCTCCAGTCCTGTCTAATGTACGGTAAAGTCTGTGCAGCAGTTCCAGTCTCCCCCCATTAAAACACACTCCCCTGGATCATTACAACTTAATTTCTCTTTTAATAAATTAAACAACTCGTCACGTTCAGAGTCTTGGTTTGGTGCAGAAACATTAATAAAACTAAGAGTAAAATCCTGCATTTTAACTTTTACCATAAGAACTCTACCTTTCACTAACTCTGCACTGGACACCAGTGGCGGCTGGTAGTCTTTCAAACAGGGGAGGCTGGTCGGTTACGATATTTCCAGATTTTAAAAGAAAAAAGAAAAAACACATCAATTTTGCCCATACTCTTGCCTCTGATCTGGCTGATTGTTGGCAGGGTCACAAACTGTGAAATAACAGGTTCTTTTGGTCCATTAGCCTACTGTCCAACATACATGATGGTGGTGTTGGGGGGTATATTTTAATATTTTATATTTTAAAATTGTGGCATGTTGTTTAAAAATTGATCATTATTGAAAGCAGCTCTTTGTCAGGAACCTCAGCAGTAACAGCAGAGTGTTCTGGAATAGGCACAAGCACTGACCTTGGGGAGCCAAACATAGAGCTGGGGGCCACACATTTCATTCAATGACACTTTCCCTATATTTTACTTATTTTGACTGAGAAATGTTTTGTTGACAATTTTGATAACCCTTCACTTTTAATCCAGGTCTGTAGTGTGAAATGTTCTCAGCTGTGTTTTTGTTTAAAAATGTTTTCCAAATTGTAGCTGTGTTTAATTCATATCCAGAGAAATATATATTCTGATATAATATACTCAGCATAAACATTTTAAATAGATTCTATATTTTTGGTCCATCCATGACATATTACTAAAGTAGCCTATTTACTGTTGTTGATGTGGGTCACTTGCTGTTAGCCAATTCACTTTCTCGTACCAGGAGAGCTGAAAGGAACGAGTATTATTCCCGACCTTTTTCACCAAGTCAATTTGAGGCGTTGGTCTACCCTGCTCTTTAATTTTAATTTTTTCCTCGAAAGGAAGACTGGCAAATGGCTTCGCCAAAATTAAATCAGCAATGCTTGGCATCCGTGCGCAGCTTTCTTGCTAGCTGACTAGCCCCCTCAAGTTCAAGTTCAGTCACTCAAATAAACGAAATTTCTGGAACTAAGATAGCAAACTTGGCAACACTATATTTACACTTTATTTACAATGAAAATATATACAAACTAAAAAAGCTGGTAGAAACCGTATGTAATGAATGAAATCGAAATGTAAGCTGATCTCTTACAATACACCACAGCACTTGCGAATCCGCATGGGACTGAACTGAGATTCACCGCTGCCTGTCTATAGTTGAAACGAGCTGTCAATCAAAGAAAATATCCGGCCGCTTTCACCAATCACCAGTCTCCTCGCGGAAAGCTTTGCCATGTCCCTCCCACTGTGAGGCTGGGAGTCCGTAGGCGGGCATTTTCGCAGTATTTGTCCAATAACCGTCTTGCATTTTGAGATTGAAAAGCGCAGAGCTCCCAAATGCCATTGAAGTCCACTGAGGCTGGGCTGCATCACGCTGTCACGAGGGGGAAAAACTCACGCACACATTAGGCGAACTGGGGAAAGTTATAAGGGAATGATTTCGCACTGTAGTGGGTTGAGCACATATATTTCTATGATTCTGGATCTGCAATAGCAATGTTATAAGGTCGGCTATAACATAAGCCTAGCGCAATTCATCCTACACGATGTTCGTCATTTTTAGAGGAGGCTGAGCCTCCCTCGTTGTCTTAGAGCAATCACCCGTACTGGACACGATGTTTATATCTAAAACAGGAGAGAATAAAATCGCAACTCCTGCACTAAAATTTGTCCCATGACTAAGAACATATTGTCCATTCCACCATAAATCCCAGGCTATTTTATTCGACTCGTCACTATGTGTTTCCTGTAATAAAATAATATCCAGTTTTTTCTGTCTAATTACTTCAAATAATAAAACTCTTTTCTGTTCATCTCTTCCCCCATTTATATTTAAAGAAGCGACTCTTAACCCTGTGTATTGAAAGATAAGAGACAGAAACGTAAAGAGACAGATGGAAAGAACCAGTAGAGATAAAATACCCAGTGCTGTGCAGTCATTAAAAACTTTTATTTTTTAAGTTTAATTTTCTTAATCATTCTACTTTTAGACTCTTTTAACCCTTTCCTCAGACCAGTAACATGCTTTTTTTAACCGATAACGTTTCTTTCCATCTAGTAAATCCATTCCAACAACTCTTTGAAGTGTGGTAACTGATCTGATAAACTTTTCAACGTTGGGAAAATAATCTTTAACCTTTGCTTTTTTTCCAAAAGTTTCATCCAAAAAATTATTTATTTCCTCGAGTGAATAGAGGTCCTCGCTTTGAGAAATGCTGTCTGTTATAGAAACAGAGTCAGAGTCAGATTCCATGTCAGTCACATTGTCACCATAACAGCGGTCCGGCTTCATCACCTCTTCTGTCTCACTGTCGGGTCTGACAGCCTCCTGTGAGACCAGAGACTCCGCGTTCTGCTCAGACCCCCCCACACCGACCTCTTCTGGCTCCAGCCTGCTCTGCTCAGCCTCCATCAACTCTGCTGAAACACTACTTCTGGTATCTGTAGCTCCAGGCGCGGAGCTTCTGGACTCAACCTGAGTGGGTGGAGCAGATTCAGATGGCGTTGGCCAACCACTGTTGATCTCCCCGCTGTCAGTCACATCAGTCACACTACTGCCCCCCTCCCCACCGTCAGTCACAACAGCTTCACCACTGTTCACCTCCATACTGTCAGTCACTTTGCTGCCCTCCTCCACACCGTCAGTGACATCAACCACCCTGCTGACCCCCTCCCCATGGTCAGTCACACCTACCACCCCGCTGACCCCCTCCCCACGGTCAGTCACATGAACCACCCCACTGACCCCCTCCCCACGGTCAGTCACACCTACCACCCCACTGACCCCCTCCCCACGGTCAGTCACATGAACCACCCCGCTGACCCCCTCCACACTGTCAGTCACATCAACCACCCTGCTGACCCCCTCCCCACGGTCAGTCACACCTACCACCCCACTGCCCCCCTCCCCACGGTCAGTCACACCTACCACCCCACTGCCCCCTCCCCATGGTCAGTCACACCTACCACCCCGCTGACCCCCTCCCCACGGTCAGTCACATGAACCACCCCGCTGACCCCCTCCACACTGTCAGTCACACCTACCACCCCACTGCCCCCTTCCACACGGTCAGTCTCCACAGTCACACCACTCTCAGTCCCGTTCCTTCCCTTTTCCTCACTGACAGTCCCAGCGGCGGCAGCCAGCTCTGCTCCCCGCTGTCTGTGAGGACAAGTGACCTGCTTGTGTCCCACATCCCCACACTCAAAACATTTCATACTCCCCGAACTCACATAAACCATGTAAAAACCTTCCTCGTGTTTAACACGGAAGGAAACTTCCAGTGTTTGAGTCGGGGAGTCCAGAAACATAAACACTTGTCTCCGTAGAGACTGAACGTGTTTTAGTTGATCACTCATACAGCCCAAACTCACTGTCCGGAATCTGCTCGCAAATTTCCCGAAGCGCTTCAGTTCTCACTCCAGCGCCTCGTTGGGAATAAACAGAGGGACTCCGGACATGGTTACCCGGACAGAGGGCACCACCAGCAGGGCAACTTGTACAAACTCATTATTTATGTATATATTACTCTCTATGAGCTGATTAACAAGTTCCTGATGCTTCAGAAACACCACCACTGCTTTATTCGTGCAGGAGGCGCACACGATGTTTCCATGACCCACCTGTGTTCCAACCGCGAGTAACACCTGCTCTACCGGAACCGTAGGTTGTGGCACCACCCTTACTCCATGCTTCAAGGACAGGGACGGCGTCCCAGAGGACACCATGCCCGCCAAACAGCCAACAAACAAACACACACTAAAACACCACTACCAACAACTACAAAATACTCAGAAATTAAATAACACAAGAAAAAACAAGAGAAAAGTTTAGTTAGGAAAAATCGCAAGCTCTCAGCCAACGCTCACCACACCCTCCACCAGCAAACTCCCAGCATGCAGTACAAAGAGAGAGAGAGAGAGAGAGAGAGCACAAGACAGTGAGAGAGACAGTGAAAGAGAGAGAGAGAGAGACAGCAAGAGAGAGACAGCGAGAGAGAGACAGTGTGAGAGAGTGTGACGCCTGCGAGCGTTTCGGGGGCGGTGCCTCTGTTGACAGCGCGGAGCTGGAAGTTGATTGTGCTGAATGTCGCCAGCTGCGAAGCCTTCACCTGGGCCTATTAATAGGACTTTGTTTGTGTGTGAGGGGCCGTGAGCGTTAGGCTTCACGTTGGCCATGGGTTTGGTAATTTGTATTTGTTAAAATTGTATGAATTCCAGTAAAGAGCATGATTTTCTGTTTTGAGTGCCTTATTTTGGGTTTGGGGTTATTTGTTTGAGTCAGAATGTAACAGAGAGAGAGAGAACAAGACAGCAAGCGAGAGACAGAGAGACAGCGAGAGAGAGACAGAGAGAGAACAAGACAGCAAGTGAGAGACAGTGAGTGAGAGAGAGAGACAGAGAGAGACCGAGAGAGACAGTGAGAGACTTGAAAGAGAGAGAGCAAGACATCGAGAGAGAGACAGTGAGAAAGACAGAGAGAGACAGGGAGAGAGAGACAGAGAAAGAGTGAAGGAGAGAGAGAAAGGGAGAGACTTAAAGGATATGGGACATGAAACATAAAAGCACGCTATATCAGTTTCTTTCCATTAAAAATATGAATTAATTGCATCAACAAATACAAAATCATCTATTAAATTCAGCAAAATCGTTATATTCGTGATGATTATATGGCATTTCTGCTCGAATTCCGATATGCATTTTTTGCAACCGGAAGAGCCGCCGTCATGTGATCATACGTCACAAAAACTTTCGGGCACAGCACAAGCGGGTAGATGAATGGAGAAGTGGATGACAAGAAAATTGTTTTTATAGTCTTTAAAGTACATTGGACATCATACATTGGACATCATGGTGTATTGTGCTGCTTATGGTTGCAATAATCTCATCTCATCTCATTATCTGTAGCCGCTTTATCCTGTTCTACAGGGTTGCAGGCAAGCTGGAGCCTATCCCAGCTGACTACGGGCGAAAGGCGGGGTACACCCTGGACAAGTCGCCAGGTCATCACAGGGCTGACACATAGACACAGACAACCATTCACACTCACATTCACACCTATGCTCAATTTAGAGTCACCAGTTAACCTAACCTGCATGTCTTTGGACTGTGGGGGAAACCGGAGCACCCGGAGGAAACCCACGCGGACACGGGGAGAACATGCAAACTCCACACAGAAAGGCCCTCGCCGGCCACGGGGCTCGAACCCGGACCTTCTTGCTGTGAGGCGACAGCGCTAACCACTACACCACCGTGCCGCCCAGTTGCAATAATTCCAATGGGAAATGCTCTGGAGTAAGTTTTTTTGCATTCCCCAAGGACCCGAAGCTGAGGAAAGTGTGGGCTCACCTGCGCATGCGCAGTAGGCTTGGTAGGACAACTTTACAGAACACCTGTTGAAAAAACTTTGCACCTACTGTTTCCCACAAACTGTGTTCGGACCATTTCACTGAGGATTCTTTCAACATTAATACTCAGGTACTGAACGATATTAATTCATGAAACATGAAACAGGAAGTATAAGGATGAGAAAAAAAAAAACAGTTTAAATCGGGAAGCTGCACACATTTGCGCCAGGCTGCACAAATGTGCGCAGCTTCCCGATTTAAACTATTTTTTTCTCATCCTTATACTTCATGTTTCATGTTTCATGAATTAATATCGCTATTTTTTTAAAAATCGGATCTGCGCGATTCAGCCGTGAAAAAGGCGGCATCCGCCGAAAGGCGCGCTGTTTGCATCCCTGCACGGAGGCCAGGGGACAGGGCAGGAATATTTTTGTTGATATGAGTGATCCGGTGCGATTTCGCGACCCCCCTGTTGAAGACCTCTGCGCTAAGCGACTGAAAGCCGAGGTAAGGATTAGTATTATAATTTTGGGTGCATCAATTATTGATTATCATAATTCTGACTCGTTTCGCCATTTTGAATGTTTTCATCTCGGACTCTGGAAGCATTGTATCTCAATCAATCTTGAAAAATATCAGCAAAAAAAAAAAACTAGCTTGCAACGGACTTTAGCTAGATCTATGATGAACTTTCAATGTATGATACAAAAATAATACTTCTTTCAAGAGATCATTAGCCTTTGAGCAGAATTGTTTTTAACTTACCAGGAAGTGTTATCCAGCCGACCGCTTTCAGTTTCATGAGGGCTGAATGAACTCTCACTCTCAGAATCATCTGACCCGTCAGAGTAAAGACAAGATCCATGTTCATGTGAATTCCCAGCTATCGGTTCGAATTGATAGGGTCTAACTTCACATCTCTGTGAAACATCGGGAATGTCACTGTCGATGGTGTCCATTTCGGTAACCTGTTTACATTAGATTCCCAAGCGCTGGCTCCTTGGAAAGTTTTTGTTGCGTCACGGGTCACGTGACCACCTAGCTCATTAACGAATCCTTGTTTTACGCTGATATATAAAAAAAACTTGAATAATGTGATGATTTTCACATTTTTGACGCCCTGCAGTGATTTAGATGGCATTTCTTATGTCCTTTATACATAATTATGCCCAGAAAAAAATCCATGTCCCATATCCTTTAAGAAAACCTTTATGAAACAAAAGGTATCAGTTAACTTTTATCATTGCTCACGTAGAAAAACACACAAAAAAAATCAAATTGAGAACAGCAACTCTCCCTCGATTCCGAGAGAACACAATACACCTCCCACAGCCCACAGGTCACTGACAGTCATAAGATCATCCACCAAAGTATAAAAAGCATGTTTCACTCTGACCTGTGCTCTAAGAAGTCCTCTGCAGATCTGCTCAGCGTCCACAGAGCCCACACCCTGACGCCCGTTCTTACGACTCAACCAAATCAACAGCTTTGCAGTGGCAAACGAAAAATTAATCAGTGAATGAATCTTCCCTTTCTTTGCTGAATACTTTGGACCAAACAGCTGAAAAGAAAAGTGCTCCCCCAAACCCTGAACCCTCAACAGATCAAAAAGTGCAACTAAACATGAAGACTGAACAAATAAATGTGCTGTGAACAGAAAACACAACCCTCCCCATGATCAGGATCCAGGTGTGCTGTGTGTCTGTTTGTGGCTATTGCCCCATACATGACCCTCCACTGGAGGTCAGCTGCCCGTTTTTCAACGGGCTGTTTATACAGAGACCACCAGCAGCCTTTTGGGGACAAGCCTGGGCCAAAAAACTCAGCCCACCTCGATGCTTTTATGTCCCGAATTTACTGAAAGTTCCGTACTTTCACACGTGAAATACAGTGCTTTCTTCCCCAAGCCTTCGAACTTTCCCAGCTGTGGTGTTCTGAAGGAGAGGAGACGATCTTCTCCTTCTTGCCATTCAGGGACATTGGCACTGACATCCAGGAGAGGAAAGGCTTACTCAGCAGCTTCATCCCAGTGATCAGGAAGGGAAGTGTCCTCCATGTTAAAGGCCTTCAGACCTTCTGGTAACGATCTTAACACCTCCTCCACCACTCTGGACAGCAGCCTTGTTCTGATGGTTATGGTCTGCTCCAGGACCTCCACAGGCATCAACAGGTGAGGGAGAGAGACAGCGACAGTGAGAGAAAGAGAGACCTTCAACTAGTCTTTATTAACAACAATTTTAGTTGATACAATTTTGATTCATCTCACAAGTATATAAACAAAACAAATAAAAACAACTAAAAAGAACAATTCAATCACAATTTGGTAAAACTAAGTTAACAGTATATGTATATACACATACACTACCGTTCAAAAGTTTGGGGTCACCCAGACAATTTTGTGTTTTCCATGAAAAGTCACACTTTTATTTACCACCATAAGTTGTAAAATGAATAGAAAATATAGTCAAGACATTTTTCTGGCCATTTTGAGCATTTAATCGACCCCACAAATGTGATGCTCCAGAAACTCAATCTGCTCAAAGGAAGGTCAGTTTTATAGCTTCTCTAAAGAGCTCAACTGTTTTCAGCTGTGCTAACATGATTGTACAAGGGTTTTCTAATCATCCATTAGCCTTCTGAGGCAATGAGCAAACACACTGTACCATTAGAACACTGGAGTGAGAGTTGCTGGAAATGGGCCTCTATACACCTATGGAGATATTGCACCAAAAACCAGACATTTGCAGCTAGAATAGTCATTTACCACATTAGCAATGTATAGAGTGGATTTCTGATTAGTTTAAAGCGATCTGCATTGAAAAGAACAGTGCTTTTCTTTCAAAAATAAGGACATTTCAAAGTGACCCCAAACTTTTGAATGGTAGTGTACTAACATTCTTGTTCCGCAATTGACAATCTATAATTATATCATCATTTAAAAAAACAGAAGCAAAGATTCATCAGACACACAATATAACACGCCTCCTCACCCCCACATTTCAACAAACTCATCTAGACCTGAAATAATTTTATAATAAGCAAGTTCTATTTTTAACCGAGCTGCCACGAGGCCCTTAGTCATGAGAAACGGGTCGACCGACCCTGATCCCAGCATTTTGTTTCTCCTTGTGAGCCAAATGCTCATTTTAGCCTGACTGATCCGAAAGTTATGGTAAGAAGACTAATTTTCCTTCGTTTTGATGCATTGTATTTTAGACTGAAAATGAAAATGACCTCACTCAGCTCCTCTTCAAATTTCCTGAACCATTCCTTCAATAAACCAAATAAGCTGCTTAAACTTCCGCACTTTAGCCATAAATGTTGTAGTGTTTCCTCTTCCTGGCAAAAAGGACACCTCCTGTCTACCCTGGGATCTATATGTGCCATGTGTCTGTTTGTGGCCACGGCTACATGTACTATTCTCCACTGGAGATCTGCAGTGCGTTTCTCTATAGGAGTTTTGTACAGGGACCTCCAGCATCCTCTGGAGGACGAGCCTGGTGCAAGCAACCCCGACGACCTTGACTCCTGCAGTCCGTCCAATGTCACCTTGTGTATAACCTTGACACTCAGATAGCATAAGGCGTTTTTTGATGTTGCTGAAAAGCCTGCTAGTTGGGGTGTTTTAAAGGATAGGAGTGTCTGTCCCTCCTCATCCTGGTTTTCTACTGCAGCAGTGATAGCCAGAGATGGGAAGAGCAGTTCCCCTCCGTGAACCTCTGGGACAGGTTCTGTTCCGAGTGCCCTTCTGAAGTTACCGGGGAGTGAGGACAAGACTAAATCCAACAGTCTTTGTAGCAGGCGGATTGAATTTATTCCTGACTCCTCACTCAGTCTCTCGGCAGTTTTCCATGTCCTTCCGCTCCTTAGGTTAGCTAACTTCACCAGACCAGCCCTTATGAATGCTCTTTTCACACCCACAGAGTTCAAAGTCCTGCTCTGTATGAAGTCATTATGAAACAGTGGTTCCTGTCCTACATCACCGTAAAACTGTGTGGTAAGTCTCTAAGCCTTTATGACATTGTTCCTGGCCTTTAGCAATGGTTTGATAAAAACCCGTAGTTCTGGACAAGTCCATCCCTTCCAGCCTCATCAAAAAGAGATGTTTGTCATCGCCCAGATTCCCAGCTTTACGTAAGAGTAGGCAGGCTGTTTTTGTCCACGCCAGCTCTCCTCTGTATAGAAGATGCTGTGCTGACTGTAAACGGAAGGCTGCGATGCGACTCTGCAGATCAGTTAGTCCTTGACCTCCTTCATTCAGGGGTAAGAACAGCACAGCAGGTCTGGTCCAGTGATAATGCCACCAGAAAAAGCTTACCAGCTTCTTCTGGATCTCCTTAACGAGTGCTTCCGGTGGATCTAGGACAGTGAAAGGGTGCCACAGCATCGAAGCAATCAGATTGTTCACAACCAGAGCTCTCCCCTGGTATGACAACTGGGGCAGGATCCAAGTCCATCTAGACAACCTGGCACCTACCTTTTCCATAATCCCTTCCCAATTTTTCTTTTTAAAATCTGCACTACCAAGGAAAACACCTAGACATTTCATTCCCTCCCTGCTCCACTTCAATCCTGCTGGCAGAGCTGGCAACCCTTTCCTTTACCACTGACCCATTATGTACGCTGCACATTTTCCCAAGTTTATTTTGGCAGACGATGCTCTTTCATATAGGGCTAAATTGCACATAACCCTGCCTATATCTTCTTGTCCTCTTATAAAGACAGTCACATCATCCACATAAGTGGACAGAGCTACTTTATCTTGTTCATCCACTTCCTGAAATGGAAGCCTCATTAGATCCTGTCTAAATTTATGTAGTAAGGGTTCTATTGCTAATGAGTACAACTGTCCTGATAAAGGACATCCTTGTCTGATCCCTCTAAAAACTTTAACTGGACGACTAAGTCCACCACCGACTTTTAAGATAACAGAAGCCTTGGAGTATAGTAGTTTAACCCATCTCATCTCATTATCTCTAGCCGCTTTATCCTTCTACAGGGTCGCAGGCAAGCTGGAGCCTATCCCAGATGACTACGGGCGAAAGGCGGGGTACACCCTGGACAAGTCGCCAGGTCATCACAGGGCTGACACATAGACACAGACAACCATTCACACTCACACCTACGCTCAATTTAGAGTCACCAGTTAACCTAACCTGCATGTCTTTGGACTGTGGGGGAAACCGGAGCACCCGGAGGAAACCCACGCGGACACGGGGAGAACATGCAAACTCCACACAGAAAGGCCCTCGCCGGCCACGGGGCTCGAACCCGGACCTTCTTGCTGTGAGGCGACAGCGCTAACCACTACACCACCGTGCCGCCCGTAGTTTAACCCAAGAGATAAAAATGTTACCGAAACTAAAAACTCTCAACGTTTTAAACAAGTACAACCTCGATTCCAAAAAAGTTGGGACAAAGTATAAATTGTAAATAAAAACGGAATGCAACGATGTGGAAGTTTCAAAATTCCATATTTTATTCAGAATAGAACATAGATGACATATCAAATGTTTAAACTGAGAAAATGTATCATTTAAAGAGAAAAATTAGGTGATTTTAAATTTCATGACAACAACACATCTCAAAAAAGTTGGGACAAGGCCATGTTTCCCACTGTGAGACATCCCCTTTTCTCTTTACAACAGTCTGTAAACGTCTGGGGACTGAGGAGACAAGTTGCTCAAGTTTAGGGATAGGAATGTTAACCCATTCTTGTCTAATGTAGGATTCTAGTTGCTCAACTGTCTTAGGTCTTTTTTGTCGTATCTTCCGTTTTATGATGCGCCAAATGTTTTCTATGGGTGAAAGATCTGGACTGCAGGCTGGCCAGTTCAGTACCCGGACCCTTCTTCTACGCAGCCATGATGCTGTAATTGATGCAGTATGTGGTTTGGCATTGTCATGTTGGAAAATGCAAGGTCTTCCCTGAAAGAGACGTCGTCTGGATGGGAGCATATGTTGCTCTAGAACCTGGATATACCTTTCAGCATTGATGGTGTCTTTCCAGATGTGTAAGCTGCCCATGCCACATGCACTAATCCAACCCCATACCATCAGAGATGCAGGCTTCTGAACTGAGCGCTGATAACAACTTGGGTCATCCTTCTCCTCTTTAGTCCGAATGACACGGCATCCCTGATTTCCATAAAGAACTTCAAATTTTGATTCGTCTGACCACAGAACAGTTTTCCACTTTGCCACAGTCCATTTTAAATGAGCCTTGGCCCAGAGAAGACGTCTGCGCTTCTGGATCATGTTTAGATACGGCTTCTTCTTTGAACTATAGAGTTTTAGCTGGCAACGGCGGATGGCACGGTGAATTGTGTTCACAGATAATGTTCTCTGGAAATATTCCTGAGCCCATTTTGTGATTTCCATTACAGAAGCATGCCTGTATGTGATGCAGTGCCGTCTAAGGGCCTGAAGATCACGGGCACCCAGCATGGTTTTCCGGCCTTGACCCTTACGCACAGAGATTCTTCCAGATTCTCTGAATCTTTTGATGATATTATGCACTGTAGATGATGATATGTTCAAACTCTTTGCAATTTTACACTGTCGAACTCCTTTCTGATATTGCTCCACTATTTGTCGGCGCAGAATTAGGGGGATTGGTGATCCTCTTCCCATCTTTACTTCTGAGAGCCGCTGCCACTCCAAGATGCTCTTTTTATACCCAGTCATGTTAATGACCTATTGCCAGTTGACCTAATGAGTTGCAATTTGGTCCTCCAGCTGTTCCTTTTTTGTACCTTTAACTTTTCCAGCCTCTTATTGCCCCTGTCCCAACTTTTTTGAGATGTGTTGCTGTCATGAAATTTCAAATGAGCCAATATTTGGCATGAAATTTCAAAATGTCTCACTTTCGACATTTGATATGTTGTCTATGTTCTATTGTGAATACAATATCAGTTTTTGAGATTTGTAAATTATTGCATTCCGTTTTTATTTACAATTTGTACTTTGTCCCAACTTTTTTGGAATCGGGGTTGTATTTGTGATCAACCCTATCAAAGGCTTTTTCCTGATCTATGGATTAAAAAAAAAAAAACAAGATTAAGTTCTTGAGTAGTTGATAGGTCAATGATGTCACGCATTAAGAATAAATTGTCCATTATTGTACGTCCAGGAATGCAATATGATTGATTTGTGTGTACTATAGTGTTGATGTGATTTTTTTAAATCTATTTGAGAGGCATTTAGATAGTATTTTATAATCAGTACACAGTAATGAAACAGGTCTCCAATTTTTTAATAGTCCAAGGTCCCCCTTTTTTGGTAGCAGTGAGAAAACTGATTGTGTGCAGCTTGTAGGTAACCTCCCTGAGTTGAAGCAGTCCATAAAGACTTCTTGTAAATCTTTTCCCAATAGTCTCCAAAAATGTTTGTAGAATTCTGATGGGAGGCTGTCGATACTGGAGGAGCGTCCATATGACATGTCCTGCACTGCCTTTGACATTTCCTCCATCGTACTGTGAGTTTCGAGAGCAGCTGCTTGATCTGACCTCAGCATTGGTAGTCCTCTGTGCAGCTCTTCTACTAAGGAAAGGTCACAAGTTCCAGTGATAAAGAGGTCCTTGTAAAAATCGATGGCCAGTTTTCTCATTTCCGCAGCGTCTTCTGTGATTTCCCCATTGGGCCGCTTGAGGTGGAGCATGAGACTTTGTTCTCTCACTTTCTTTTCTAGTTTGAAAAAGAACGACGTAGGGGCGTCCATGTCTTTGAATGTAGAGATCCGTGCTTCAACCAGTTAGATTTCTTCTTCTAATTGTTTTATTGTATTCCTCTCTGTAGCTGATGAGTGTGCTAAATATTGTTGATCCTGATCTGGACTTTCCCCACCTCCCACCATGAGATTAAGTCCTCAAATTCATTCTTTTTTAATCTCCTTTGCTCCCAAAAAGCTGAAAAATGTTTACAGAAAGAATTGTCCTGGATTAGCCTGATATTGAACTGCCAGTATGAGCTTTGTGTTGAACAACCAGATAATGATAGATCTACTGTTATCATGTGATGATCTGAGAAGCCAACACACTCAAAAAAACCAACATGGGTGTCTGCTACATGAACCTAAGTCTAACATGTCACGGTTGACATTTAGGTCACTCAACAAAATTGTTTCTGGCTAAGTTAACACATTTCACTTGGGTGGAAATACTTTCCATAATTGTATTACGTTCACTGAGCGAGTTATTTTTTTGAGTGCAAGTGATAGTGTTGCTGTTTTTGATTGATTCCTATAGTGTTTACTAAAGGGGTGTTCACACGGCAACTTTTACTCCGGTGTAGCACCAGGGCTGCCCCGGTAGAGTGTTCACACGGTACAAAGTTATACCGGTGTAGCCCCTGAAAGCTGCTTAAACCGGTGCAAATCTAACCCTGCTCGGGAGGTGGTTTAAGAAATTTACTCCGGAGTAAATGCTAGTTTGCGGGGCAGCACCGATATAAAATGAGACGTCTGAACGCTACGGGGTAGACTCGCTACGCGTGAGGAGAGTTGATTACATACGGGCGTTGCATAATTTGCATCCTGGTATTTTGCGCTTCCAAAATGGCGAATATCAACAACAACAGAACTGCGTGTCTTCCAGTGTTGCCAGATTGGGCAGTTTTAAGTGCATTTTGGCAGATTTGAACATATTTTGGGCTGGAAAACGTCAGCAGTATCTGGCAACACTGGTGTCTTCATCCACATTGTTTTCCCGGCGCTTGGTGATGCCATGACAACCGGGAAAAGGAAGTATATTTTCACGCATGCGCATATTTCATTTCCGCATTATTACTATCGTATAGCGCGGTCGCAAAAACTGCCGTGTGAACGCAAGTGGGGCTGCACCGGTGCTAACACGCTTCTCTCTAGTAAGCAGGTTTGTGACGTGTGAACGCTGCACAAAATTTACACCGGTGTAAGATATATCGCAACAAAATACATCGGTGCAGCATCGATGCAAATATGTGCCGTGTGAACACCCCTTAAGATAAATCCTGTCTAGTCTGGCTGCACTTATTCGACCTTCTGCCACTTTGACCCGTGTGTATTGCCGTCCTGTTGGGTGAAATTCCCTCCATGTATCTGCCAATCCGTGTTCCTTCAATAAACCAGATAATAACGAAGCTGATTGTAAATGTGGTTCCTCTCCGTTCCTGTCTATTGTAAAGTGTGTTGTGCAGTTCCAGTCCCCTCCGAGCACCATCACTGAGTTGTTATTGTACTGTTTGAGAGTATTGCTAATTTTTTTTGGGATAGTTTGACCTGGTCTGAACCAACATTGAAAGCGTAAACATTTATGAATATAAAAGGTGTATTTTTAATTGTGGCCTGCACTATAATAGCTCGACCCTGCTTTACTTCACTGAAGGAAATGTGTGGAGGACTCACGCTCTGTGAGAAGAATATTGCTGCTCCTGCACTTATATTATCCAGTGCCATGGCTAAAGAAAACCTGCCCCCTCCACCTCATCACCACTAGAGCTATGTGTTTCCTGCAAAAATAGAACATTGATATTTTTTGTCCTGCTAAGCTCAGTGGTCATAGCTCCCTTATTCTTATCTCTACCTCCATTTATATTTAAGGAGCTAATCCTTAAACTTCCTATGAGGAGAAGAGAAGAGGAAGAAAGAACCACAGAGAAACACACAAGTAGGAGAAAAGACACCCTCAGTGCTTTACGCATTTTATTTCCGTCTCCGGAGAGGCGCCTTTCCCCCTTTTTTCTCAGTTTCGTCAGTAACTTTTTTTAATCGAAACCTTTTTTGCTTGTTCAGTTGCTCTTCACCAACTTCCTTTTTAATTTTTATAATCGATTTTACCAATTTATCGGCATCCTGTGATAAATAATCAGAAATATCGGAAAAAGCATCATCATCTAACATTTCTTCATCCTGGTCCATCTCACCTTCTAAACCCACTGCTGCTGCCTCTTTAACCTGCTCGGTTTGCTGGGGCGTTTCACCCTGACTGGGCTGGGGAGTGTTTGGGACAATGTTTACTTCTCGCTCATTTTCTGTCACGGCTTCACTTCCGGGTGTTTCCACCGCAGGTGTCCCCTCAGTGTCCGGCTGAGCCACGCCCCCCGGTGTCTCCACCGCAAGTGCCCTCTCAATGCCCGGCTGAGCCACGCAGGTGTCCCCTCAGTGCGAGTCTGAGACTCGATCCCGACCCAAGAGGAGCTGCCCTCCCTCGGTGCCCTCGGTGTCTAAACCCAAGTTTCTGTCCGCGGTCTCACTCTCTGCTTGTGTGCGGTGCAGACAGAAAAAGCACTTGTGTCCAACATCTCCACACTCAAAACACTTTATATTTCCGGAACTAGCGTACACCTTATAATACCCTTCCTCATATTTAACCCTAAATGAGATCTCTAGTGATGGAGAGTTGAGGAACATATAAATCTGCCTCCGCAAAGACTGAACATGCTGCAGCTTCGGGTCTTTACAGCCGAGGCGAATAATTGATGAAGGGAGGCGCTCCCTCCTGATACGGTCACTCTAGTGGTCGGTACAGCTAGCGGAGAAACTATAAAGGCCTCTGCATGCTCTTTCGACAAGGCTTTCGCAGATAGCTTTTCGCAGACAGTTGTAATTTATCGTTGAGCGGGGAGTAATAGGCGTGTGCGAAGTTATTCAACGCAAGGGGGCGCGAAGTCGCGAAATCGCTAGGAGTAGTTGGTGGGTGTGGTTAGTGGAGTGTTTATCCTCCGGTTACTTATAATGACTAGAACTGGAGTCGTATAGATGTACGTACTTCCTCACTTCCTCGATCAACCACTCTTCGTGCTGCTCCATCTTCGCTCGTGTTTTTAAAAATGCCGGTCGTGAAAACAAAACAAACCGGGAAAGTAGGGAAGCGGAAGTGCGTGTACAGCGGATGTAGAGTGGACCAATCAGAGCCCTCTTGTCTGCAACGCTGTCTGCGAGGTTTCTGCGGTGGTCACAATTTTTGGGAGGTGCGCGCAGAGTGTCTGCGAAGGGGGGGGGGCTTCGCAGACACCATCTACGACGCCATCTGCGAGGACTGGGTTGTCAGCATAAATTGGCCTTAACCAAACTGTCATCTAAAATAACACCACCTTCAACCAAGGAAATGACCAAACGCTCCTCTCTTAAAAACACCACCACAGCTTTATTCATTCCTGAACCATAAAAGATATTTTTACGGCCCACTTTTTCACCAACAGCCAGTAAAGCATCCTCGACAGTAAAGCGCGGGTCAGCCGCGATCCTGACCCTGTGTCTAATTGACAGGGACAGCGAACCTCCACCAGGGAGGGACGCCATCCTGCACACTACCAAACTCCGACCAACTACTCCTCCGTCACTTTCTAATAATCAAACCAAAATCAAAATAATGTTTTCTTACCTTGTCATGCAGTAAAGGGGGAAAAAGAGAAAGCATAGAAAAGCAATTAAATATTTAAAAACGAACAAAAACTCATTCAGCGCCTTCACTCACACTCGCACACCCAAACTCCCAGCATGCAGTGCGTGCAGACAGACAGAGACAGCAAGAGAGAGCGAGACAGTGAGAGAGAGAGAGGGAGAGACAGTGAGAGACAGCAAGAGAAAGACAGCAAGAGAGTGAGAGAGAGACAGTGAGCGAGAGAGACAGAGAGAGACAGTGAGAGAAAGAGAGAGACAGTGAGACAGAGTGAACGAGAGAGAGAGGGAGAGAGACAGTGAGAGAGAGAGTGAGAGAGAGACTGCAAGAGAGAAAGAGAGGCAGTGAAAGAAAGCGAGAGACAGTGAGAGAGACAGTGAGCGCGAGAGAGAGACAGCAAGAGAAAGAGAGTGAGGGAAAGAGAGACAGTGAGAGCAAGAGAGAGACAGTGAGAGAGAGAGAGAGAGAGAGACAGTGAGAGATAGCGCGAGGATGTGTGTATAGAAGGATAGAGAGAGGTAACTCCCTCACTCCTCTTATTACTTTCCTGTCAAAGCCTGAAGAGAGGTGATACGCCGGTGTCCTCCCTTTACCTCGTCTCTCCTCCCTGTATTTGTATTTTAGAGATAAATGTCCTGGACGTCCCTCACCTTCTACAGCACTGAGACTCTTCTCAATGGAACCTTTCAGTAGGTTTTGCTCACACCAGCAGCACTGCTGAGTTCTGGACTCTGATTGGTCAGAAGGTGTTGATTAATTCTCTCTAACAGCAGCTCTGACAGTAGCGCAGGGTTATATTAATGCGCTCAGTTCTAATGTGTTATCGTTTCCATGGTAACAGCTCATCTCATTCCCAGAGACTCGTCCAGCAGCAGGTAGACGCTGCACTTTATAAACAGGTTTGAGAAATCCCTGCGGTGATGTGAGAGGCGTATTTAACATTCATGGAAGGAGTCTCCCCTGTCAGTGCTTTGTGACAGTCAGTAGGTTACAGAAGGTTCTGATCTGATTGTTATGAGGCAAGAACCCAACCCACTAGAACCCTGGTGTGTGCAGAGCGTGGACTGATCCTTCACTGAGAAGCGTCTCATCATCTCACACTGCCACACGGCCAGGAGCTGGCTGAAGATTATCACCTGCTGGCTCGACAGAGTGGGTCACTTCAGGACTGGATTAGGGGACACACACACACACACACACTCTTTCTCTCTCTGCTCTATGGAATCGTTACATAATACCATCAGATCGCTCGTTTCCCAGGAGGGAAAATTCATTTGAATAAATGAAGAAAGTCTGCTGAAGAAAATCCAAACTATTCACATTGGTCTCTCTCTCTCTCACTTTCTCCCTCTCGCTCTTTCTGTCTCTCGATCTCTCTCTGTTGCTGTTTTTCTTTCTCTTTCTCTCTTGCTGTCTCTCTCTCTGTCTCTCTCGCTCTGTCTTTCTTTCTGTCTTTCATCCTATTGGAATTTCTTCACGTCGATTATTTTTTATCATTAAAAAAGACAATAAAATTAATTCATTTATTTAATAATTGAATAAAACTATAACTAAATAAAATGTAGAAATATCACACCTTAAACATAAGTGAATTGAAAACAGGCATGAATTCATTATTTATTTTTATGCTTATTTGTTTCCCAACTAAATTAGATAATGGCTATACCAACCCGAAGTGGGTGTGGCTTACAGTACATCTGAATGGTAATTATATGTAAATAAAGCAGGAATGGGTGTGGCTTACATCTGAATGGTAATTATTTGTAAACGAATCAGAAATGGCTTAAACTGTTTTTTTGTATTCATGGGTTTACAATTCGGAAGTGGGTGTGTCTTGAAACAGTTGTGCTATGATGTGTATACAAATCAGAAGTGGGCGTGGCATAAATTGGCTTTGCAATTATGTGTCCACAAGTGAGAAGTGGGTGTGGCTTAAACCAGAAATGAGTTGCTGAAACTAGCAGGTAAAAGGACTTTAGTTAGCTTTGATGTCATGAAGTTCATGTATGGACATGTTTGTTTGTTTGTTTGTTTGTTTGTTATCTCAAACGGATTGAATGTTGTTGTTCCAGATTTAGATCTGTACATGTAATCGTACTCATCAATGTCATGGACAATTTAAATTTTCTCTCGTCTGTGGAGTGATGGAAAAGTTTTGGACACACTCGTCCTCGTGCGTTATGTAAAGCTCCATTATGAGACGCAGAAGACTGAGGACGTGTTTCGTTAATGAGTTAACATTTTAATCAGTCAACAAATGTGTTTCCTCGAAGCGTGGCGTCCTCTTGGATAATGGCTTCCATAAAAGCTTTTGTTCGGCTGCGTGAATAACAGTGACAGATGCCTAATTTGACAGCCATCATCACCAAAAGGATCTGGCTGTGTTCTGAATAGCAATAACGGAGCTTTGCTTGTATGATGCCAGCGAACCAAAAAAAAAAACAAAAAAAAACATGATTCCTGGATGATTACGTGTCTTGGGTGAGAACTTCTCTCATTCTCCATCACAGAACTGTAGCACAGAAAGGAGCAGAATTTCTCTTTGTGATGGGTGTGATTCGTAAAATATAACTTGAAATTCGCCATCAAATTTTCTTTAAAATAAATAAATAAATAAACGAGCGTAGGCGTTTTGCATTCTACCACAACTGTGTTGAATTCGAGATCCTGACTGGTCAGAAGATGTTCATATTAATACGTTGTTATCATTTCTATCGTAACGGCTCATCCCCAGGGACTTGTACGTTGCACGGCAGACGCTCCACAGATACAGATGCAGAAACACGTGGAATTGTTTAGATGTTTATGTGTCACTTTGATGGAAGGAGGGCAGCACGGTGGTGTAGTGGTTAGCGCTGTCGCCTCACAGCAAGAAGGTCCGGGTTCGAGCCCCGTGGCCGGCGAGGGCCTTTCTGTGCGGAGTTTGCATGTTCTCCCCGTGTCCGCGTGGGTTTCCTCCGGGTGCTCCGGTTTCCCCCACAGTCCAAAGACATGCAGGTTAGGTTAACTGGTGACTCTAAATTGACCGTAGGTGTGAATGTGAGTGTGAATGGTTGTCTGTGTCTATGTGTCAGCCCTGTGATGACCTGGCGACTTGTCCAGGGTGTACCCCGCCTTTCGCCCGTAGTCAGCTGGGATAGGCTCCAGCTTGCCTGCGACCCTGTAGAAGGATAAAGTGGCTAGAGATAATGAGATGAGATGAGATGATGGAAGGAGTCTCCAGTGTCAGAGCTGGAGTTTTAAGTTTTCCAGCACCATCTTCCGAAAGTTTTCGACGGTTTCTGGGTAAAAGAGTCCGATTGTTGTTTTTTAATGCTTTCTCGCAGTGTTCCATTCCCACAGCAGACTGGAACTTGAGTGATTGGATTGATTGAAATGTCCAATCAAAGGCGAGTCCGGTCTGAGATTAGTCAGGACACTGCTGGGTTTGTGTGTAGAGTAGCGTGACTCTGTGTTTAGCTGCTGATGAGCAGGGTGATGGGAAGAGGGGAGAGGGGGGCAGTGTGAGCCCACGTTTCAGCAAATAACTCACATCTATCCACTAAAACACCGTATATGACTGCCAGGAGAAAATAATAACACTGAAACCTACGGTAGTAGGTGAAGTAAAAAATAAATACTTATGAAATTCCTTTCATTTTTAGCTAATTAAAATACACCAGAAACAGGAAGACGTGTGTGTTGTTGAGTGTAACATGTTGTTCTGTTGTATACCTAGTGCACTAGGTAGGGACCATTATGTTATACCCTATCTAGTGAACAGAGAAAGAAAAAAAAAGGAAACTTCTTCAGAGATCGGAATGAATTTGGAGTTATTGCTTAACCAATCAAAGATCTGCATGGTTCATTGCTCCACCCACATTTCCCTATTTGGATCCCTTGGTAATGAGGAACCAAATACAGTTAAGGCACTCGGTAATTATCTGTAAACAAAACAGAAGTGGGTGTGGCTTAAATCTGTGTCGTAATTATGTGTATACAAATCAGAAGTGGGTGTGGTCTAAATCTGCATAGTAAATATGTGTATACAAATCATAAATGGGCGTGACTTTAATAAGTTTTGTAATTATATGTAAACAAATCAGAAGTGGGCGTGGCTAAAATCTGTGTAGTGTATACAAATTACTTATTTAAGTGGATGTGTCCTAAATAAGCTTTGTAATTATGTGCATACAAATCAGAATTGGGTGTGGTTTAAATCTGCATAGTAAATACATGTATATGAATCATAAGTGGGCGTGTCTTAAATAAGTTTTGTAATTATGTGTAAACAAATCATAAATGGGTGTGGTTTAAATCTGGATAGTATAAATGTATATATAAATCATAAGTGGGTGTGGTTTAAATCTGCATTTTAAATGTGTAAACAAATCAGAAGTGGGCATGGCTAAAATCTGTGTTGTAATTTTGTATACAAATCACTTATTTTAAGATTTTGTCTTAAATAAAATTTGTAATTATGTGCATACAAATCAGAATGTGGTTTAAATCTCATCTCATCTCATTATCTAGCCGCTTTATCCTGTTCTACAGGGTCGCAGGCGAGCTGGAGCCTATCCCAGCTGACTACGGGCGAAAGGCGGGGTACACCCTGGACAAGTCGCCAGGTCATCACAGGGCTGACACATAGACACAGACAACCATTCACACTCACATTCACACCTACGCTCAATTTAGAGTCACCAGTTAACCTAACCTGCATGTCTTTGGACTGTGGGGGAAACCGGAGCACCCGGAGGAAACCCACGCGGACACGGGGAGAACATGCAAACTCCGCACAGAAAGGCCCTCGCCGGCCACGGGGCTCGAACCCGGACCTTCTTGCTGTGAGGCGACAGCGCTAACCACTACACCACCGTGCCACCCGTGGCTTAAATTGATTTTGTTATTGTGTGTATACAAATCAGAAGTGGGTGTGGCTTAAATAAGTTTTGTAATTATGTGTAAAGAAATCAGAAGTGGGTGTGGCTCAAACGTGTAGTAATTATGTGTATACCATTCAGAAGTGGGCGTGGCTAATTTTTTTTTTTTTTAATTGTGTGTATACAAATCAGAAGTGGGTGTATCTTAAATAACTATGGTAATTGTGTGTAAACAAATCAGAAGTGGGCAGGGCTTAAAATAGCTTTGTAATTATGTGTATACGAATCAGAAGTTTATTTTTTTTCCAGTACCTTATAATAAAGTTCTCTGTAGGCGGAGTTTTCAGAGTTCAGGGTCCACAGTATGTACACATTTACCCCCCTGAAGACTGACACATATTTCAGAGAAGAACACCAGAAGAATGTCTTCTAACAAAGAGGAGAAATGGTATAAAGTCAGTAACCAGGAATTAGATCGCGGCCCATCAGCTGATGGAGCTCCTGCTGTAAATGGAATGAAAAAGTGCAGGGGACGTGGAACATGGCGTCGGTTTGTTACGTCCAGGTTCTCAGACCGTTGCTCATGTTCCTGCTGTGCACTCAAAGCTCTTGTGTTGCTGATTTGTCCATGTCTCTCCACATCTCTCTCGTCCCCATCTGTGTCTCCCGCTGTGGTGTTCCTCAGTCCACCAGCAGTCGAGAGCTTCCCAGGTGGTGGGGTTGAAACTCTTTCTTTCTTTCTTTTCCCCAGACTCTCCTCATCACTCTGCCTGCACTCTCTCTGTTCTCTTGTTCAGACGTGGTCATGGCAGATGGTTTAATCACATAGCAGGAGGTAGTGACTCAAACACACCGTCCACACAAACAACTCACTAATGGCTCTCTTCTTCACAGATTAAAGTCCCTGTCCTTGATATGGAGAAGCACCTTGTCTTCTCTTGTCTTGTCTTTCTTTTCTTCCACGTCTTCATCACACTCCAACAGAAGGAACCTCGTGATGACAGTGAAGCACCATCTGCTTGTCCAGTCTCAGTAAACTTGGCTGTCACACGTTCAGCCTCGTGGTCGCTGTCAGGGATGAGACGCTGCTCAGGAGGAGCGTTTCTGATCGCTGCCCTGAGAAAACGTTACCGATCAGATACGCTTATGTTTGGATTCTCATCCTGAGGGACTGGAGTCTGTACCCAGGAGCCAGGGTTGTTGTTGTGGTTTAGATTTGTGTATATAGATGCGTCTATAAATGGATTTCTTCAGAATCAGCTGAAAGGGAGATTCGACACAGCGCCTCGGTACATGGGCATTTTATAAAACAGAAAATAATTGTGATTTCTGTAATGAATCAGCGGTGTGTGTAACGTTCCCTCTTTACTCCTTTCCTGGATTAGAACACACACGGGGACGTGAGCAGGGTTTAAAGGGACACGTCACTTTTCTGTGAATGATGACATTTTATTATGCAGCCACACCCAATTCACAAACCGCACACAGTCACCCGGGTGGCCAGGTCTGTAGTTTACACACGCAAGTCAGTGTTCATCAGTTTCTTTCTTTTTTTATTCTTTCTTTCTTTGCTTTTTTATTTGGTTTCTCTCTCTCTCTCTCTCTCTCTGTGCGTGAGTTGTTGATCTGTGGCTGTAATATTTGCACCTCACTCTTCTCTGTCAGTGGAATAATCACACCAGCGATATTCAGTTAATTTATCATTAAATTAATAAGTGGAACAAAGCTGTGCCTTTAATTATCGTTATAAATAATCACCACGTTCAGATCTGAGGGAAATTATTGGGCTCTTTTACATGCAACAACTTTCCCTAATGCTCAGAAAGAAAATAACAAAAAAGGAAAGAAAATCCATTTGTGTATTTTTTCTTAATTGCCTAAATAAGTGTTATAATGAATAATAATTTTAATTTTGAGTTAAAATCCTCATCAACATCCTGTCTTTTAAAACTTCTTCAGGTGTGATGAGTAATGAGTGATGTGTGAGCTGTGATGAGTGATATGTGATGGGTGACGTGTGATGAGTGTTGTGTGAGGAGTGTTGTGTGATGGGTGACGTGTGATGGGTGACGTGTGATGAGTGACGTGTGAGCTGTGATGAGTGATATGTGATGGGTGACGTGTGATGAGTGTTGTGTGAAGAGTGTTGTGTGATGAGTGTTGTGTGATGAGTGTTGTGTGAGGAGTGATGTGTGAGGAGTGATGTGTGAGGAGTAATGTGTGATGAATGTTGTGTGATGAGTGTTGTGTGATGAATGTTGTGTGATGAGTGTTGTGTGATGAGTGATGTGTGAGGAGTGATGTGTGAGGAGTGATGTGTGAGGAGTGATGTGTGATGAGTGATGTGTGATGAGTGATGTGTGATGAGTGTTGTGTGATGAGTGTTGTGTGAGGAGTGTTGTGTGAGGAGTGATGTGTGATGAATGTTGTGCGATGAGTGTTGTGTGATGAGTGATGTGTGATGAATGTTGTGCGATGAGTGTTGTGTGATGAGTGATGTGTGATGAGTGATATGTGATGTGTGAGGAGTGATGTGTGATGGGTGATGTGTGATGAGTGATGAGTGTTGTGTGATGTGTGATGTGTGAGGAGTGACGTGTGAGGAGTGTTGTGTGAAGAGTGTTGTGTGATGGGTGATGTGTGAGGAGTGATGTGTGAGGAGTGATATGTGATGAGTGATATGTGATGTGTGATGGGTGATGTGTGAGGGGTGATGTGTGATGAGTGTTGTGTGATGAGTGATATGTGATGTGTGAGGAGTGATGGGCGAGGGGTGATGTGTGATGAGTGTTGTGTGATGAGTCTTGTGTGATGAGTGATATGTGATGTGTGATGGATGATATGTGAGGAGTGATGTGTGATGAGTGTTGTGTGATGAGTGATGTGTGATGGGTGAGGAGTGATGGGTGATGAGTGTTGTGTGATGAGTGTTGTGTGATGCGTGTTGTGTGATGAGTGATATGTGATGTGTGAGGAGTGATGTGTGATGGGTGATGTGTGATGAGTGTTGTGTTATGAGTGTTGTGTGAGGAGTGATGTGTGAGGAGTGATGTGTGATGAGTGATGTGTGATGAGTGTTGTGTGATGAGTGTTGTGTGATGATTGATATGTGATGTGTGAGGAGTGATGGGTGATGTGTGATGAGTGTTGTGTGATGAGTGAAGTGTGATGAGTGAAGTGTGATGAGTGATGTGTGATGGGTGATGTGTGAGGAGTGATGTGTGATGAGTGATGTGTGATGAGTGTTGTATGATGAGTGTTGTGTGATGAGTGATGTGTGTTGTGTGATGAGTGTTGTGTGATGGGTGAGGAGTGATGTGTGATGAGTGATGTGTGATGGGTGTTGTGTGATGCGTGTTGTGTGATGAGTGTTGTGTGATGAGTGATGTGTGTTGTGTGATGAGTGATGTGTGAGGAGTGATGTGTGATGAGTGTTGTGTGATAAGTGTTGTGTGATATGTGAGGAGTGATGTGTGAGGAGTGATGTGTGATGAGTGATATATGATGAGTGATATGTGATGAGTGATGTGTGATGAGTGATATGAGATGTGTGAGGAGTGATGTGTGATGAGTGATGTGTTATTTGTGATGAGTGATATGTGATGGGTGACATGTGATGAGTGATGTATGATGAGGGATGTATGATGAGGGATGTGTGATCTGTGATGAGTGATATGTGATGGGTTACGTGTGATGAGTGTTGTGTGATGAGTGATGTGTGATCTGTGATGAGTGATATGTGATGGGTGACGTGTGATGAGTGGTGTGTGACGTGACGTGTGATGAGTGATGTGTAATGAGTGTTGTGTGACGTGACGTGTGATGTGTGATGAGTGTTGTGTGATGTGACGTGACGTGATGAGTGGTGTGTGAGGTGGGATGTGTGATGAGTGATGTGTGCTCAAAGGGCAAAGACGAGTTGTGCAGTTCATAACGTGACGATTGAAAAAAAGGCGTAATATTTTAAAAAGGTTCCTTTTATTTTTATATGCATTTCTGTAATCATAACTGGCGTTCAGATGAAAGTGGGCGTGGTCAGTCCTGGAAAGATTTTTTTTTTGTCAATATGTGGCCCTTTAAGCAGCATTTCATCATATTACACCACCTGCATGACTTTATTTGAATAACGACTGAATAATCTGTTAGGAATGATGAGTCTGAGCACTTCATCACCGAGCTCCATACTTACAGAACATGGAAATGCATCGACCTGATTTTTGATGGGTTTTAACCATATGACATCCCTACGTATGTATGATGAACGACCCCCGTGTTCCACCACCAGGAACTCGCTCAGAAACGCTAGGCATTGTATCTCATAAACACCCGACCACTGGGCAACGAAATTTATATCTTTTTTTCTTTAAGATAGATGGGTTTTTATCCAGCACTTATTTTTAACTTGCCTTTCTTTCTTTCTTTCTTTCTTTCTTTCTTTCTTTCTTTCTTTTCTTGAGTTTTTTTTTTTGGGTGTGTGTGTGTGTGTGTGTGTGTGTAGCTGATATAATCCCAGTGTGTGGATGGCCTGAGTCAACCTTAATTGTTGTCGAGACCTACTCCTCCTCCTCCTGCTCCTCCTCCTCCTCTGTGAGAGTGGCAGGATTAATACACCACTCAGAGATCAGATATAATGATGGAGTGAGTCGGGAGCGGAGCGATAAAGACGAACAGACGAGACGAATCAATCACGACGCACAGACCACAGGAATGTCCATGTGTACTCTCTATTATTCTTTATTAAAGCGTTCACACAGGGAACAGTTCCGGCATTCTTCATGCAGTTCTTCATTAGAACAGATGATTTAGTGAAATGAAAGTAATCGATTATTTGTAAACCGACGTGCTCGCCTGCTAAGTGGAGCAGATTCGGCGGTAACGAGGCACACCCTGCGAATCGTACTTTCTTAATTAGAACCTTCAAGCAGCTCGTTTGTTTCAGCACAAAGCCCCGATCTCATTGTGCACCCCAGACACTGATTAAATTTATTAGCACGAATGCTTGACGCGGCATAGCTGGACAGCACACACACACTGCGAGTGGAGAAGCGGAATGTCTCCGTGGCGCTGACAGATGTACAGCGGTTTCCTTGAGTTAATATGAAACTGGGATTCTGGATGCAAATCAGCTGGGATGCAATTTGACGTCTGAAATCCAGATGTTTAATCACATTGTGTGTCTTATATAAACGCCTCCATTGTCACTGCGGAGAGCTGTATGGTTCATCGAGCTTTACAGCCATGTTAGAAGATATGATGATGCTTTCTTAGAAGTAGTGTTCATAGGGCTACGTAACAGTGGCATAACCCCTCTGACATAAACCTGCATAAATTAATAAATAAATTAATACCTTAAAGGAGGCACAGTGTGTGTGTGAGATCAAACTCTGGGGGATAAACACAAGTTAACAGTGAAAGCTTTGCATTTACCTAAGAACAATGTTCATAGGCCTACATAACACATCTGTAACCCCTTTGACATAAAAACGTAAACATGCAAAATATATATAAATAAAGTAAAGCATAATGTAGGAAACTCTTGGGGATAAGTGCAAGTTAACAGACAGAGCTTTATAGACATTTCAGGAAATATATCAACGTTTACTTATATTTAGTGTCTACAGACACTAAAATAACATTTTATGAGTTATGTCACTCATAAAATGTTATGAGTGACATAACACCTACATAAGCTCTTTATGACAGTTGGCGTAAACTTACTAAAGTCTATGAAGGCTTATTCCAACAAGCGGCAGCTATTATTATTATTGTTATTATTATTATTATAACAGTTTTTGTAAAGCTTGATGTCAAGCTGATGTAATACAGAATCCAAGTCATGTGACATGTATATAAGATCGTGTTATGACACTTTAGAGCATCCTGACGTAGCTCAGTGCACTTCAGTTACGTCAGAGTCACGCTGATGATTTCACACCAAACATCAAAACAAAACTCAGTTTAGAATTTCATGCCAGAAAAAAAAAAAAATACAGAACCAGAGTGGTATTGTGGTGTCATAGCACTGTCATAAGAATTCATAAATGACATATACAGTGTCATGCAAAAGTATTCATCCCCCTTGGTGTTTGTCCTGTTTTGTCGCATTCGTCGTAAAGTGCCATGTCAGCATCTGACGTTGGCGACCACTAATCTGAAAGCACTACTGTTAGGGTTTTGCTGGGATTCGAACCTGGTTCGTTGGTGTGATAATACAGCAAACCCCCACTAGGCCACCAGGGGGATGACTCAAATGCCGAGGCATGAGGCGGAAGTAGAAAAAGTATCAAAAGGTTTATTTATACTATATACACTATATACAATCCAGGGCAAAACAAAAAACAAAAAAAACCAAAGAGTATAATCCAACACTGGGAAGACAAAGGGAAAAATAAAATATCCAAAAGTTCAAAGTCCAAAAAGGAAAAGGCAAAAATGCAAAAGCTCAGAAGATCCAAAAACACAGTCACTACTAAATCCAAAAGAAAAGCAAAGTGCAAAACAAAGAACACAGTACAGAGGAAACTGGAGATAAACATAACAGCACAAAGACTCTGTGACAAGAGGACTGAACTCAGGGGATATAAATACACAAACTAAATTGAACACAGGTGAAGATAATCAGGACTAAACAGGCAATTAACACAAACACAAAACACAGGAACAGTGGCGGCCTCTAGAGGCCAAAATAAACATGACACGAAAAAGAAATAACAGCGGCCTCTAGAGGCCAAAACAGTCCTAGTCCTAACAGGACCCCCCCCCCCAGGAGCGTCTCCTGATGTTCCCAGGGCGATCCGGATGGGCCGAATGGAAGTCCCGACACAGTTCTTTATCTAGGACATCCCGAGCAGGAACCCAGCAGCGCTCCTCAGGACCATAGCCCTCCCAGTCCACCAGATATTGCAACCCGCCGCGGACCTGGCGGGAGTCAAGCAGGCGATGCACAGTGAACACAGTCTGCCCCTGGAAGATGCGGGGGGGTGGGGGGTTCCTAGGGGCAGGGGCATACGTAGACGTCAGTACGGGCCGCAACAGGGAAACATGGAAAGTGGGGTTGATCCTCAGAGTCCGGGGCAACTGGAGCCGGTAGGAGACAGGGTTCACCCTGCGCACCACCTTGAAGGGGCCAATGTAGCGAGGAGCAAGCTTGCGGTTCTCCACCCGCAGTGGAAGGTCCTTAGTGGACAGCCAAACCCGCTGCCCAGGGCGGAAAGCATGTGCAGGTCTTCTATGGTGGTTGGCCTGAGTCTGGTTGGTTCTGGAGGTCTGTATGAGGGTCTTCCTGACCTTGCTCCAGGTCTTGCAACACCGTCTCACATATTGGTTGACCGAGGGCACCCCCGTGTCCTCCTCCTGGTCCGGGAACAGAGGTGGCTGGAACCCGAATTGGCACTGGAATGGCGACAGCTTGGTGGCCGATGACTGCAGGGTGTTGTGGGCGTACTCCGCCCATGGCAGCCAGGTGCTCCACGATGTCGGGTTATCCATAGCCAGGCCTCGCAGGGTGGTTTCCAGGTCCTGGTTGAGCCTCTCCGTCTGACCATTGGACTGTGGGTGAAACCCAGAGGAGAGGCTGGCAGTGGCTCCAATGACCTTGCAGAACCCGTGCCACACTCGGGAGGAGAACTGGGGCCCTCGGTCTGAGACGATGTCCTGTGGAAGACCAAAGACTCGGAAGACATGATTAAACATAAGTTTCGCTGTTTCAAGAGCAGAGGGGAATTTGCACAGTGGTATGAAGCGGCAGGCCTTGGAGAATCTGTCAACTATGACCAAAATGACCGTGTTACCTTGTGACTCAGGGAGACCCGTGATGAAGTCGACTGCCACGTGGGACCAGGGATGCCGGGGAATGGTCAGAGGATGCAGGAGACCCTGGGGACGCTGTCATGGGTTCTTGGTTCGGGTGCAAACGTCACAGGACAGGACAGGACAAATGACCTTACTTCCTTCTCCATGTTAGGCCACCAGAAGCGTCTTTTCAGGAAGTCCAGGGTCCTCCGAGCTCCCGGGTGGGCGGTGAGAGGGGAAGAGTGACCCCACTGGAGAACCTTGGCCCGGGCTTGATGTGGGACATACAAGAGGCCCGGTGGCCCCGTCCCAGGACCGGGGTCCTGGCGTTGGGCTCGTCGGACAGCCTCCTCAATACCCCAGCGGACAGGGGCCACAATCCGGGACACAGGGATAATAGGCCCGACTTCACTCTCCCTGTTAGTGGCAGAGAACAGCCTGGACAGTGCGTCAGGTTTGGTGTTCTTGGAGCCGGGGCGGTACGAGAGGGTGAAGTCAAACCGACTGGAAAAACAGGGCCCACCTAGCCTGTTGAGGGTTCAGTCTCTTGGCTTGCTGGAGGTACTCCAGGTTCTTGTGGTCAGTCCAAACCAGGAATGGATGTTGCGCTCCCTCCAGCCAGTGCCTCCACTCCTCAAGGGCCAGTTTGACCGCTAGCAGTTCTCGATCCCCCACATCGTACCGGGACTCCGCAGGACTCAGGCGGTGGGAGAAGTAAGCGCAGGGGTGCAGCTTTCCTTCCGAACATTGAGAGAGCACCGCGCCAACACCACTGTCCGAGGCGTCCACCTCCACGATGAATGGTTGGGAGGTGTCCGGGAGGACCAGAATGGGTGCTGTGCAGAAGCGGTCCTTGAGGTCTTTGAATGCCTTTTCCGCCTGAGGAGACCAGACATAAGATCCACCTGTCCCTTTGGTGAGGTCCGACATGGGTGCTGCTACAGAACTGAAGTTCCTGATGAACTTGCGGTAGAAGTTAGCGAATCCTAAGAACCGCTGAACCTCCTTAATGGACTTGGGAGTAGGCCAGTCCCGGACGGCCAGGGTCTTGGCAGGGTCCATTTGGAGTTGGCCTGTCTGTACAATAAATCCCAGAAAGGAGACCTCGGGAACATGAAATTCGCATTTCTGGGCCTTGGCGAACAGATTGTTCTGTAGCAGCCTCTGGAGAACCTGGCGGACATGGTGGCGGTGTTCCTGCATGGTCTTGGAAAAGATAAGGATGTCGTCGAGGTAGACTAAAAAAATACAGGTTAATCATGTCCCTTAAGACGTCGTTGATTAGGGCCTGAAAAACAGCTGGTGCGTTGGTGAGTCTGAAGGGCATCACCTGGTATTCATAGTGCCCAGACGGGGTGTTAAAGGCAGTCTTCCACTCATCTCCCTGTCGGATACGGATGAGGTGGTATGCGTTCCGTAGGTCCAACTTGGTGAAGACGGTGGCGCCTTGGAGCAGGTCGAAAGCAGTGGACATCAGCGGAAGGGGATATCGGTTGCGCACAGTGATCTTGTTCAGGCCCCTGTAGTCAATACATGGTCGGAGCCCCCCATCCTTCTTGCCGACAAAGAAGAAGCCGGCACCAGCAGGTGAGGTGGAGGGTCGAACGAACCCAGAGACCAGGGCGTCTTTGAGATATTCCTCCATGGCCTTGCATTCTGGCTGAGAGAGTGAAAACAGTCTGCCACGAGGAGGGGTAGTCCCAGGGAGCAAGTCGATGGCACAGTCGTAGGCCCGGTGCGGAGGAAGAACGGCGGCCCTGCTCTTGCTGAATACCTCCTTGAGATCCCAGTACTCTGTGGGAACTTGAGATAACTTGGTGAGATCAGGGGGCTCGGCAGGAGACACAGGAGAGCTAGAGAGCAGACAAGAGGCATGGCATGCAGGGCCCCATTCCACAACCTGGCTTGTTACCCAGTCTATGCGAGGGTTGTGGCGAGTAAGCCAAGGAAGGCCTAGAATAACTGGGAACTCAGGTGAAGGAATCAGGTGCAGGGATATTTCTTCCTTGTGACCTTGAGACTGGAGGAAGACTGGAGAAGTAACTTGGGTGACTCTTCCATCACCTAATGCTTGGCCATCGAGGGCAGACACAGACAGTGGGACTTCAAGATGCTTTGGGCGAAGTGAATATCCATAAAGTTCCCAGCCGCCCCTGAGTCTAACAAAGCTTGACAAGAGTGGACAGACTCACCCCAGGAGATGGAGACCGGGATGTAGATTCCTTGGCCAGGGAGTCCGGGAGAGAGGGTAGGCCCCGTCACGGCCCTCCCTCAGCTGGACGGGGCGGTCCTTTTCCCAAGAGTTAGGGACATGATGCTCGGAAGTGACCAGGCTTGCCACAGTAGATGCAGCACTTGTCCCTCCTTCTGCGCTCCCTCTCAGATGCGGAGAGGCGAGTACGACCCACTTGCATGGGTTCTGGACAGTCACTGAAGGAGGTAGACGGTTTCCAGGTAGAGGTAGGGAGGCTGGGGGGGCTCAAGGCTTGGTGGCGTTCTCTCATCCTGTTGTCCAGACGAATAGCATGTGAGATGAGGGTTTCGAGGTCACTTGGGCATCCAATAGAGGCCAGACCGTCCTTGATGGGGTCAGACAGACCATGGTGGAAGGCTGACACCAGGGCAGTCTCGTTCCATCCACTTACTGCTGCGAGCGTTCGGAACGAGATGGCGTAATCTGCAACGCTTCCTCCTTGCCGGATGGACATGAGCTTTCGGGCTGCGTCTGTACCGATGTCCGTCTGATCGAAGACCCGAAGCATCTCTTCAGAAAACAGCTGGAAATCAAGGCACTCAGGTCCCTGTCTTTGCCAGATAGCAGTAGCCCAGGCTCGCGCCTTACCAGCTAATAAGGTGATCACAAAAGCAATCTTGCGGCGAGCCGTAGTGTAGGTGGTAGGCTGAAGCTCAAAGGTGAGTTGACAATGGGTAAGGAACTCTCGGCACTCACTGTGCTTGCCGTCGTACCTCTGTGGTGCAGGAAGGCTGGGTTCGCGAGGTGAAGAAGGCAGCATGGCAGGAGGCACAGGAGCAGGAGCTGGATCAGGAGATGCAGGCAGAGATGTCAGCTGTGCCAGGGTTTTCCCGATTTGCTGAAGCAGTTCCTCGTGGCGAGCAAGGGCCTCACGTTGGCTGGTGAGCGTATGTCCATGAGCGTCCATGGTCGCTCCAAAGCGTGTCAAAGCTGCCGTAATTCCCTGAAGGTTGGCCGGGTAGACAGTTGAAGCAGCCTCTGCTGAGTCGGTCATGACGGAGTCTTTCTGTTAGGGTTTTGCTGGGATTCGAACCTGGTTCGTTGGTGTGATAATCCATCCAGCAAACCCCCACTAGGCCACCAGGGGGATGACTCAAATGCAGAGGCATGAGGCGGAAGTAGAAAAAGTATCAAAAGGTTTATTTATACTATATACACTGTATACAATCCAGGGCAAAACAAAAAACCAAAAAAAACCAAAGAGTATAATCCAACACTGGGAAGACAAAGGGAAAAATAAAATATCCAAAAGTTCAAAGTCCAAAAAGGAAAAGGCAAAAATGCAAAAGCTCAGAAGATCCAAAAACACAGTCACTACTAAATCCAAAAGAAAAGCAAAGTGCAAAACAAAGAACACAGTACAGAGGAAACTGGAGATAAACATAACAGCACAAAGACTCTGTGACAAGAGGACTGAACTCAGGGGGTATAAATACACAAACTAAATTGAACACAGGTGAAGATAATCAGGACTAAACAGGCAATTAACACAAACACAAAACACAGGAACAGTGGCGGCCTCTAGAGGCCAAAATAAACATGACATGAAAAAGAAATAACAGCGGCCTCTAGAGGCCAAAACAGTCCTAGTCCTAACAACTACGATCAGCAGCCAAGTGCAGCAGGCCAATGATCTTCTTTCCTGTCGCCAGCGTCAGGTCGTCTGTGAAGGCTTTCCTAGGTCTGCCTCTCTTTCTTTTACCTTCTATACGTCCTTCGATACACAGTCGTTCCAGTTGGTTCTGTCTGGCAATATGGCCCATAAATCTAAGTTGTCTCTGAAGGATAGTTCTCAAAAGGCACTTTTTCTCCTGGACCATTTGCAAAATCTCTTCGTTGGTTTTCCGATCTATCCGTGATATTTTCATCATGCGCCTATAAAACCACATTTCTGCAGCTTCTAACTGGTTCTTTACTGCCGCGCTCATAGTCCAGGATTCGCATCCATATAACAATACAGACCACATAACACTTTAAGAATCATTTCTTTGATTTGGTTGGGAGGGTTTTATTTGTAAAGATATTCCTTTTTTCCATGAATGCTTGCTTTGCCATGGCGATACGTCTTCTAATTTCCACTGTGCTTCTACCATCATGGGTAAGCATGCATCCCAGGTATTCAAAGCACTCCGTCTGTTGTAGTTTTTGTCCATCTAGAATGATTTCACACTTCGGGTTTTCAGTATTTGAAGAGAATACCATAGTTTTGGTCTTCTTTTTATTTATAAACAGTCCTCTTTTTTCACTTTCAGATTTCAGCTGGGCGGCACGGTGGTGTAGTGGTTAGCGCTGTCGCCTCACAGCAAGAAGGTCCGGGTTCGAGCCCCGTGGCCAACGAGGGCCTTTCTGTGCGGAGTTTGCATGTTCTCCCCGTGTCCGTGTGGGTTTCCTCCGGGTGCTCCGGTTTCCCCCACAGTCCAAAGACATGCAGGTTAGGTTAACTGGTGACTCTAAATTGACCGTAGGTGTGAATGTGAGTGTGAATGGTTGTCTGTGTCTATGTGTCAGCCCTGTGATGACCTGGCGACTTGTCCAGGGTGTACCCCGCCTTTCGCCCGTAGTCAGCTGGGATAGGCTCCAGCTTGCCTGCAACCCTGTAGAACAGGATAAAGTGGCTAGAGATAATGAGATGAGAGGAGATGAGATTTCAGCTGCTTTAACATTCTTTCAAGACTGTCCTCGTCTTCAGTTAAAAGTACTGTATCATCTGCATATCTGACATTCTTCACCGGAACATCATTTATCTTGATTGCACCCTCTTCTGTTATTTTCCTCATAATGATCTCAGAATACAATGAAAAAAGATCAGGTGACATGACACATCCTTGTCTGACACCTCTTTTGATAGGAGCCCAGTCACTATAGGGGTGTTCACACGGCACATATTTGCATCGATGCTGCACCGATGTATTTTGTTGCGATATATCTTACACCGGTGTAAATTTTGTGGAGAGTTCACACGTCACAAACCTGCTTACTAGAGAGAAGCGTGTTAGCACCGGTGCAGCCCCACTTGCGTTCACACGGCAGTTTTTGCGACCGTGCTATACGATAGTTATAATGCGGAAATGAAATACGCGCATGCGTGAAAATGTACTTCCTTTTCCCGGTTGTCATGGCATCACCAAGCGCCGGGAAAACAACGTGGATGAAGACACCAGTGTTGCCAGATACTGCTGACGTTTTCCAGCCCAAAATATGTTCAAATCCGCCAAAATGCACTTAAAACCTCCCAATCTGGCAACACTGGAAGACATGCAGTTCTGTTGTTGTTGATATTCGCCATTTTGGAAGCGCAAAATACCAGGATGCAAATTATGCAATGCCCGTATGCAATCAACTCTCCTCACGCGTAGCGAGTCTACCCCTGTAGCGTTCAGACGTCCCATTTTATATCGGTGCTGCCCCGCAAACTAGCATTTACTCTGGAGTAAATTTCTTAAACCACCTCCCGAGCAGGGTTAGATTTGCACCGGTTTAAGCAGCTTTCAGGGGCTACACCGGTATAACTTTGTACCGTGTGAACGCTCTACCGGGGCAGCCCCGGTGCTACACCGGAGTAAAAGTTGCCGTGTGAACACCCCTTAAGGTTTCCATTAATTGACATGGCAGCAGTTTGGTGCCAGTATAAGTTTTTCAATATTCTTCTGTCTTTGTAGTCAATATGTCGTGCTTTCAAATCTTCCATGATAAATTCATGTTTTACTTTATCAAATGCCTTCTCGTAGTCTATAAATGCGCAGTAGATATCTTTTTGCATTTCAATGGCTCTTTCTGTTAACATGTGCATGACAAAGATGGCGTTCCGAGTTCCTTTGTTCTTACGAAATCCAAATTGTTCCCATGCTATTTCTGGTTGGAGCTTGTTTCTTACTCGATTCATTATTATTCTAAGCATAATTTTTGTGATATGACTCATTAGGCTAATTAATCTGTAATTAGCACAGTTGAGTGCGTCTCCTTTTTTGGGAATTGGGAATAAAAACGGATTCTCTCATTTGATTGGGAATATGTCCATTATCGTAAATCTTGTTTAGGAGAGCACAGATTTTCTTGATGCCAAAGTCTTTACAAGCAGTGATCGTTTCTTTCAGAACTTTGTCATTACCTGGTGCTTTGCCATTTTTCATTTTCCGTAAAGCCTCTTCAGCTTCTGATTCTAATATTTTCCCTGATTTGTTAGCATCATCTTCTTGTACCATATCAACATTCTAAGGTCTGTGGTCATCAAAAAGCTCTTTGATGTATTCTACCCATCGTTTCTCGATGTCTGATCATGGATCACATTCCCATTTTTGTCTTTCAAGGCTGTATTTGCGGGAACTTGGCGTTTGTTGGACATTGTTTTGATAACCGTGTACATCATTTGTATGTTCTTTTTCTCAAGGTCTTCTAGCTCTTTGCATTGATCATCAATCCATTTCTCTTTTGCTTTTCTGCATTCTCGGCGAATTTTGTTATTTAATTCCTTGTATTCTGCTGAGTTTTTGTTTTTATATTTTCTCCGTCGCTCTATCATTGCAAGTATGTGTTCGTTCATCCATTTTTGTTTTCGATTACTTTCTTGTTTTGCTAAAACTTTTGCTGTGCTTTCAGTGAGAATAGTTTGTAGGTCATTCCATTCGTTTTCGCTTGATGTTTCGTTCTCAACAGTCAAAAGAGCAAAATGGTTTTTCACTTCTGTTCTATATGCTGCAGCTATTGTTGGTTGTTTTGTAAGTAATTGGAAGTCTAGTTTTGGTTCCTTTTTCGATGTGTGCAGCTTTTTGAGCCGACACTTCATAGTAGCTGTTATGAGGTTATGATCACTGTTGCAGTTGGCCCCAGGTTTTGATTTGCACTGAGTGATACTGTTTCTGTACCGCTTGTTAATACAAATATATTCAATTTGATTTCTTACCGACTGGTCTGGGCTAGGCTAGGGTTGTCACCCGTCCCGTAAAATACGGAATCGTCCTTTATTTGGCAATTAAATCTTGTGTCCCGTATTGAACCGATACGGGACGCGATTTGTTCCGTATTTTCATACGTAAATGTCCAATACACATGTCTGTCTCACATAAACACTAAATCTAACAATAATGAACAAAATAAAACAGGAAATACTCCGTTGCGGGATCTACCCAGGATACAAACCCTTCCCCTCTGCATCACGCTCTGTGCGTCTGTGCCTGGCTGCCTGCGTCACTGCGTGTGGCACTGTCACGGTTGCCTAGAGACAGACAACACACACCGGCGCTGCTCAAAAAACCCGGGCCTTTTAAAAATCTCGACAAAGAGTTGAAAGACAAAGAGTTACTCAGTGCTAACCTGGGCCCGCCCATCCTAAGTGTGACGCAACACGGGGGGGCTGTTGCGAACTTAGTCTGGCAAGGCAAGCTATCTCCAGCTCTTCCAAGCTCCCGAAAAATCGGGAGCCAATCAACTTTGAGCATCTCCAACGGCCCTGGGTAAAGGCGTGTTCAGGGCAGTGACGTAGTAGAACTGCGACCGGAAGCCATAGATAGATTCTGTAAACAATGCCGGAAGCGCTTCATTCACTAGAAACATTACGAACATGGAGCAGCGGCAAGCCTTTGACACAGCGGTAGATGCTGTATTGAAAGCATTCAATGGGAAGTTCTCATTGAAAACGGAGCAAAGAGCAGCCCTGGAGGTATTTATTGAAAGGAAGGATGTTTTCGCCTTGCTCCCGACCGGCTTTGGTAAGAGTTTAATCTACCAGTTAGCCCCGCTGGTAGCCAAATCAATGGGGCTCAGTGAGAATCCTATCGTTGTGGCCGTCTCGCCTTTGATCGCGCTATTATCATCCTCTTCCTCTTCAGCTCCTCCTTCTTCTTCCTGTTACTCAAGCAGTTTCCGTCGCGTCACATACGTCAGAGGAAAGAGTGATGTGATTGGTTTAAGCTTCATCACAGCCTTTTCTGGCTTCGACCAGTAGCAAACTGAGGCATTTCAGGGAGGCGGGTCAACCACGCGCTTTGGGAAACGGTTGGGCTTAATATCTATGCCAGACCAAATGCTCGCAGAGCTTTGAAGTTGCGTTAGCCAGACTAACTCAGTGCAGCAAGGAGTAACAAGAAGTACACTTGGAAAAAGAAGTGAGGGAAATCTGTTGACTGTTTAAATCCGGTCTACTCCACAGACAAGAGAAACACAACAGTTTCTGATGAACTCAGGACTGTTGAGGGAAGGAGAAATGTTTTGCACTTTCTTGTTTTCTGCATTCTTGAATAAGCAGACATGCATGTTTGTTGTGTTTTTGTTTTTTTTGTTCTCTTTTTTCCTCTCTAAGTAAAAATGTCCCCAAGGTTCGCAAAGAGAGTCCCTACACCAAGAACAGTTATGCACTTACATTTACAGTGATATTAAGTTCTCAATATATTTAAATTATATTTCAAAAGTTCATTGTTGCCCACTTGTACATTATACATTTTTACAGCATTGGCAATAAAGCATTTCAAGCTTTAAGTATGAGTAATTGCTTTCTTGATCATCCCTTTACTAAAAACACCTACAAAATAAAACATACCACTGCTGCGGGCACCCCACCCCATGGGAGTCGTGCCCGTGGTGGTCATGGCCCCAAGGAGCCGTTGTGGGCGTTCCTTATTTTCATTTCTGAATGGTGGCAACCCTAGTCTGGGCTCACCCAGGTGTACAAATGGCGTTTGTGATGTTGAAACATAGTGTTCATGATTGAGAGTGAATTTGCTTTGCAAAATTGAATTAGGTCTTCTCCTCTTTCATTTCTTTCTCCAAGGCCAAACATCCCAGTGGCATCATCTTCTTTACCATTACCAACTTTTGCATTAAAGTCACCCATTACTAATCGTACATCCTGAGAATTGCAAGTCTTTATTGCCATTTGAACTTGTTCATAGAATGTTTCCATCTCAGTATCTGATGCGTCAATGGTTGGAGCATACACTTGTATGATGTTGACATCAACACCCTTGCCTTTCAGTTTTACCATCATTACCCGGTCTGAGATGGTCCAGCATCCAGTAAGTGATTTAGCCAGTTCATTTGTCATCATGATACCAACACCTCGGTTATGAGAGTCACCTCCAGAGTAAAGAAAAGTAACATTGTCAGATGAAATTTTTCCATTTCCTGTCCATCTTGTTTCACATATTCCTAAAAGATCAAGCTTTTGTCTACTGAATTCTTGCTTCACATTCTCCAGTTGTCCTGCTTTGTGCAAAGTACGTATATTCCACGAGCCTATTTTCAGAGTTTTGGTATGAGCAGTAGCTGGATGACGGTCGGACGTTACCTGCATCACATAACATTTCCTACCGGACGAGACACTAGCAACTGTGTTACTCGTCTCCTGTACGTCGTTTGGCTGTTTTCTCTTTTGTGCTTTCATTCCATGATTATACTAGGGTAAGTAGCTGGTGTAACCCAGCTGCGAGGTGAGGGCCCCAGTTCTCTTCCCAGAAAGTACATCCGCCTCAAAAGAGCCATTGACATCTGAGGTTGTAGCTGATCTGCCTTCACCAACAGTGATTCCTTTATCGGATCTGCTGGATCTGCCATTCGCCTTCACCCGTACCCTGAGCAGGGGCCCTTGCAGGTACTACTACTCTGGGCTGGAGTAGACCTGGGAGTGGATAACGACTAAGGGGTGACTCCAGACTCCCCAAAGCTACAAAGGTCCCCCTTCATAGCCTCGTTATCAGATGCCTTTTAATGTCACACCCAGGACGGATTTGTCGCATTACAAGCTGGAATTAAAATGGATTTTTGGAGGGTTAGCACCATTTGATTTACACAACATGCCTACCACTTTAAAGGTGAAAATTGTTGTTTTATTGTGACACAAACAATAATCTCATCTCATCTCATTATCTCTAGCCGCTTTATCCTGTTCTACAGGGTCGCAGGCAAGCTGGAGCCTATCCCAGCTGACTACGGGCGAAAGGCGGGGTACACCCTGGACAAGTCGCCAGGTCATCACAGGGCTGACACATAGACACAGACAACCATTCACGCTCACATTCACACCTACGGTCAATTTAGAGTCACCAGTTAACCTAACCTGCATGTCTTTGGACTGTGGGGGAAACCGGAGCACCCGGAGGAAACCCACGCGGACACGGGGAGAACATGCAAACTCCGCACAGAAAGGCCCTCGCCGGCCACGGGGCTCAAACCCGGACCTTCTTGCTGTGAGGCGACAGCGCTAACCACTACACCACCGTGCCGCCACAAACAATAATTAAGATGAAAAAAAAACCCAGAAATCTGGAGTGTGCATATGTATTCACCCCCTTTCGTATGAAACCCCTAAATAAGAGCTGGTCCAACCAATTCACTTCATAAGTCACATAATTAGTTGATTAAGATCCACCTGTGTGCAATCAAAGTGTCACATGATCTGTCACATGATGTCTGTATAAATCAACCCATGGAGCACCATTAAATCCATTATAGCAAAATGGAAAGAATATGGCACCACTACAAACCTGACAAGAGAAGGCCCCGCCCACCAAAACTCACAGACCAGGCAAGGAGGGCATTAATCAGAGATGCAACAGAGACACCAAAGATAACACTGAAGGAGCTGCAAAGATCCACAGTTGAGATAGAAGTATCTGTCCATAGGACCACTTTAAGCCATACAGTCCACAGAGTGGGTGGGGCTTTATGGAAGAGTGGCCAGAAAAAAGCCATTGCTTAAGAAAACACGTTTGGAGTTTGCCCAACAGCATGTGGCAGACTCCCCAAACACATGGAAGAAGATTCTCTGGTCAAATGAGACTAAAATTGAACTTTAGGAAATGCCATGTGCGATGCAAACCCAACACCCTGAGAACACCATTCCTACAGTGAAGCATGGTGGTGGCAGCATCATGCTGTGGGGATGTTTTTCATCTGCAGGGACAGGAAAGCTGGTCAGGACTGAAGGAAAGCTGGATGGCACTAAATACAAGGCAATTCTGGAGGAAAACCTGTTTGAGTCGGCCAGAGGTTTGAGACTGGGATGAAGGTTGATGTTCCAGCAGGACAATGACCCTAAACATACTATTAAAGCTACACTGGAGTGGTTTAAAGGGACACATTTAAATGTCTTGGAATGGCCGAGTCAAAGCCCAGACCTCAATCCAATTGAGAATCTGTGGCATAACTTGAAGATTGCTGTACACCAACGCAACCCATGTAACTTGAAGGAATTGGAGCACTTTTGCCTTGAGGAATGGGCAAAAATCCCAGTGGCTAGATGTGCTCAGCTAATAGAGACATACCCCAAGAGACTTGCAGCTGGAATTGTAGCAAACAGTGGCTCTACAAAGTATTGACTTTGGGGGGTGAATACCTATGCACACTCCAGATTTCTGGGGTTTTTTTCCATCTTAATTATTGTTTGTGTCACAATTAAGCAACAATGTGCACCTTTAAAGTGGTCGGCATGTTGTGTAAATCAAATGGTGCTAACCCTCCAAAATCCATTTTAATTCCTGCTTGTAATGCGACAAAACAGGACAAACACCAAGGGGGATGAATACTTTTGCAAGACACTGTGAGCAGCAGTAAGAAACACAACGTAATTAAAGGGTTAACCCTGTCATTGTGGTGTCATATGCACTTTCTAAAATTAACCCTTATTTGGCAAGCTCTGTACTGTCATAATATTCTAAAGTACATCTGGAAAGTGTCATAACACAACGTCATTCACGTTGACTTAACATTAAAATGATGAGCAGGCTTTATATCAGCTGACGCCTGTTGGAATACATCTTTATAAACATTTCCACAGGTTTGTTAGATTTCATGAAGGACCTACCGTATGCAGCTTTATGTGTGGCTACAATGCTACATCTCATGTTTTTTAACATCATTAGGTGCTTCTAAGCCAATTGTGTCTTTCAGATGCGTCCCTGACCTCCAAACACCTCCATAAACCTTCCATGAATGCTGGCATAAACCTACATAAACATTTCTGATACCTCTCTTAAGTAAAATAAGACCACAATGCAACTTTTGTGTGCATTTTGACGTCATTATGATACTAACTGTGTTCTTTCAGATGCTAACCCAATCTCTGAGTTAATATTCATAGAGCTACATAACCATGTAAAAAGATTTGGGTAGGTGTTATGTCGCTCTATGAACACTGCCTTGAAGGAAAATGTGACCACAGTGCTACTTCACGTGCAATGCTCAGTGTGCATTTTGATGTCATTGCTAATGCTAAATGTGTTATGTGTTGTTCCAAATGCTAATGCTAATTCTGATCTTTCGCATAGTGTTCACAGAGCTACAGAGACCTACGTGAACATTTATAAAGGGTTATGTAGCTCTCATGTAGAACATGTCTGTCTAGCAAAGCAGGAACACAAGTTCATGTCCTTGGTGTGTGTTTTGATGTCATCGGGTGCTCCTGATGCTAATTATACCCCCACTCCGAAGGAGAGAGGGTATACTGGTTTACCTCTGTCCGTCCGTCCATATCTCCTCCATATCTCTCTAACACCCTTTTTCTCAGCAACCACAGATCATAGCCACTTGGTACGTAGTACCAAGCTTCAGCTTGGGGTTCTATACCGTGTGTACTGTTTTCAGGTCTGTCCCACATTGACTTCCTGTTTACCGACTGAATGTATTTACGAAACATACAGGGTGGATTTACAAAATTTTCATAACACTTTTCTCAGCAACTACAAATCACAACTGCTTGATATTTGGTACCGAGCTTCAGCTTGGGGTCCTATACCATGTATACCGTTTTCAGGTTTGTAGCACATCGACTTCCTGTTTACATATTGAATGTGTTTATGAAACATATAGGGTGGATTTTGACGCTATTTCAAGAAACAAAATGCTATTTCAAAATGTTTACCAGGATGCTGTTTGAAATCCCTGGGGAGAGACACTGCTCTTTACTTACCGTACTTGTTCCAGGGTTCATTATTTGTTGAAGTCAACATTCGTAATAAGTGTCCTATTCCTTCAATTGCTTGCATTCTGATATAAGTGAGAGCGGGGGGATACGTAAGTGAGCGGCAGCTCACAGTTGATCTTGTTTTGTTCTTTCAGATGCCTACCCGATCTCAGAGGTAGTGTACAAGTGGACCCAAAACGCAACCAATTCCGTGGTGGTGGCGGAGGATGGCTCACGACTCAACCAGTACCATCTAATTGGCCAGACAGCTGGCACTGAGGACATCAACACTAGCAGAGGTAAAAGAAAAAAAAAACTCCTCTGGGGAGTAGTTGGGTGGGTTAGATGCCTTGCTCAAGGGCACTTCAGCCATTCCTGCTGGTCCAGGGAATCAAGCCAGTAACCTTTTAGTCCCAAAGCTGCTTGTCTAACCATTAGGCCATGGCTTCCTTTGGGTGATGAGTAATTATCAGAAAAGACCACTGAAGTCTTCTTACAAAAATGAGAAAATGAAGAAAAAAGAAGGAAGAGGATGGACAGAGGAAGGTTAAGGGACAGAGAAGAAGGAGACACTTGTCCCTGTCCTGAGCTGCCAGGGCTGCAGGGTTAATCCCCATGCTTTCATCTCATCCATCATGATTTTTCCAAGTGATGTCAGCAGACAGTGATTGGCTAGAGCTGGGAAAGGGGAGGCATGTGGGCGGGGACTAGCAAGGGCTCAAATGTCATCTATTTAATTCGGTTATGTAAAGAGCAGCGGTAATACACTCCTATTAGAACGCTCCTGAACACGTCGGTTGTTGTAGAGTTCATATAAAGGCAGCCTTTTTTACATTTCTACCATGTAAGATGTAGAAATTAATATATTAATTATATACAGAAAGTATTAAAAGGACACTTTAATTAAGTATATTACACAAGTATAGTACATAGTACTTCATGTAGTGAGTATAAACAGAGAATTAGAAGACATATACACAGCATATTTAGAAGTATTATACATACAGGACACTTTTTCGATGGAATAAAAACGCGTGTTCTATTCCCTTCTAGCAGGTTTCATTCATTTGGTTTGATAGCATGCAATATTGTTAGCATATCACTTATCCTATGTGTATTACATCACTCTACCCAATAGAGAATGCGCGTTGAATATGGTTTATGATATTGCATGGTTGTCAAGACAACACAACGTCACACATCAGAGCTCATGTGAATATCCAATGACAAAACGTTTTTGCTGCGCATGCACACAACCATTTCTTTGTCTGCCAGGAAAGAGAGATAATGAAGCTAATCCAGTGCTACTGCTAGGATTAGCTATGCTATAATTAAGCACAAAATAAATAAACTGAAACTAAAGACGCGATGAACACCTGAAAGGCTACCAAAACTTTATTAGATATTCTTCACACATATTTACAAGAGAAAAACATCCCAACGGACAAAACCTGGAAAAGAGACATGTCGGAGATGTAAAACTTCCACACTAGCGAGTGACAATTTGTCAACAAACATGGCCACCAGGTTTGCTTTGTTAAATTAAGTATAGAAGATGCTGAGAGAGTTTTAGCTGCCAGGTCGCTCCACTGTGTGTAGCTGTCGATGTTGATTTTAAAAGTAACTCAGTAAATTCCACAGGGAAATGAATACTCACGTCTGAGTGAAAAATACTGTGGCGAGCGTGCAGCGTGGAAGAAGAGTCTGGAGACAGAAATCTTAGTTTCTCAGTTGTTAGCCTGTGATACTAGCTCTTCGATAGCACTGGCTTGAATGTGCTAGCACTGGCCTTCACTAACACTACTGCTGAATGCTACACCAGCTGGAAGGTAACTGCACTGCCATGCTAGCAGCACCAAGTTGCAGGAAAACTAGCGTTGGCCTTCAAGTATGCTGATATGAAGAGAGTGTGTGTGTGTGTGTGTGTGTGTGTGTGTGTGTGTGTGTGTGTGTGTATATATAAATAAATATTGGCTGGCTTTTTTTCATGGTCTATCAGATATAGTCCATTCAGCTACTTGTCTTCAACTCATTCAGTATCATGCTAGCTGAATGGAATATATCTGATATACCACTCAACTCCAGCCAATATTATTTAAGTTTTGAATATGCATTGTGTGTTTCAAGATAAATCTACAAAAGATGGCTGGGGAGCCACCTGACCTTAGTGTTCTTAGGTTCTTAGAGTCCATCCATCATCCGTAAGCACTTATCCTGTGCAGGGTTGAGGTTAAGCTGGAGCCTATCCCAGCTGACTACGGGCGAAAGGCGGGGTACACCCTGGACAAGTCGCCAGGTCATCACAGGGCTGACACATAGACACAGACAACCATTCACACTCACATTCACACCTACGCTCAATTTAGAGTCACCAGTTAACCTAACCTGCATGTCTTTGGACTGTGGGGGAAACCGGAGCACCCGGAGGAAACCCACGCGGACACGGGGAGAACATGCAAACTCCGCACAGAAAGGTCCCTGTCGGTCACTGGGCTCGAACTCAGAACCTTCTTGCTGTGAGGCAACAGTGCAAACCACTTCACCACTGTGCCGCCGGTCCTTAGAGTCACTACACTCTAACAAAACAAAAGGGTTCCTCAAGAGTTCTTTCAATCAACAGGGATCTTCAAGGTTTCTTCTTCCAAAAGGAGACATAAAAGAACCCTTTTTGTCCCAATTTCTACTTGCTACTTCAAGTTACTTGAATTTTGGCTAGTTACAAGGTGAAACATCAGGAGGCCATAGAGGCTTCATTTGGAATCCTTTTAGCCTGTAATGATTACATTACATCATATTACATACATTTAGCAGACGCTCTTATCCACAACATACCCAGAGCAGACCAGGGAGCAGTTGAGCATTAGGTGCCTTGCTCAAGGGCACTTCAGCCATTCCTGCTGGTCTATAGAATCAAAGCTGCTTCTCCAACCTTTAGGCCATGGCTTCCCTCATGGCCATGCTCCAAGGACCCAAATGTAGACTCAGTTTGCACATGGAACTTTTAAGGTTTCTCCCAGAAGGACAAATCAAAAAACATATTTTTTCTCCACTTTCTGCTTAGCACAACTATTTGAAGTTACATGGGTAGGTACAACATGAGCCATCATAAAGCCATGCCTGCATTTGGCCATCAGGAGCACGTTGAATGTTCCATGTGGACTCCCTTTATGAAGTTAAGAACCCATAATGATCCAAAGAAACCTTGAGGAACCAATCTAAGAACCCATAAGAGTGTATATTTGGCTCACACATGGAACACGTTTTTTTTTTTTTTTCCCCAGAAGAGCAAATCTTGATGCTCCAATGTAGAACATTTCTAGCAGCTAATATCCCTTAGTTATCCAAATAACCATTATGGAATCCTTGGAAGAATGCATGGATGTATACTTGGATTCCACACGGACACTTAAAGGTTTTTCCCAGAGGAACAGGTCAAAGAACCATTGTTTATCTAAGATTGTCTTCAATGTGAAACCCTATTAGGAAGCTAAGAGCACATAACCATGAAAAGAACCTCTGACAAACCTTCTGAAAAACATGAATGGGTGTGTACTTGGGTTCAACATGGGACCCTCAAAGGTTCTCTCTTTAAGATTAACTAAAAAAAAAAAACAACTTCTTCATGGATGCTTCCACTATCTTAATGTGCTTTGTAAGTTACCCAAATCTTGTGTGGATGCATGATAAACCAGCAGGACACGATGTACTCACTTCCCCCTGAAGCATTTTAAGGTTCCATGTGGAACACCTTTAGGAATCAGAAAGCCCTGTAACCATTCAAAGTATCATTAAGAGTTTTACTTTAACTTTAAGGTTCCCCCAGAAGGAGAAACCAAAGACCACATTTTTCTGTGAGTATCCAATAACTTTCTGCTCATCACCAAATATTTAAAGCTATTTAAATCCTTGGTAAGGATGATGATGATAAACTATCAGGAGGCTAACCTGACCATTAAGATCACCTTGAACGTTCCATGTGGGACTCCTTAAGCAAGCTAAGAGCTCTTAATAATCCAAGGAACCCTTGAAGAACCTATAACTGTGTATACTCAGGTTCCACATGCACCTTCCAGAGGGATCAACCAAAGAACCTTTTTGTCTTCACTTGACCATCAAGAGTACCTTGAAGGTTCCATGTGGAAACACTTCAGTGACCTAAGAGTCCTTAATTTCACAGAGATTTCCGAAGAGTTCAGTGCATAAATGGTACTTAGCTTCCTAAAGGAGTACCATAACAAATCCTTGGAAGAAGAGGTAAGAGTGTATTTTTACTATGAGTCTATTTCCAGCTGAGCACCAAGAACCCTTGAGGAACCCTTTGATAAATTGGTAAATGTATATACTTGGGTTGTGTATGGAATCTTTTCCTGAATTATAAAGGACTATTAGCTTCCTCAAGGGCTATAACTTGGAGCCAAGGGGAATTCTGTATACTTCCACATTCTACTGAGTACCAACTGTTCAAAGTTACTTGGATCCTTGGGTAAGAGCAAGATGAAGCATCAGGAGGGCAGGTCCTTACTCAGGACCTCAGGAGTCAGTTAAGGGTTCCATGTGGAACCCTGTTAGGAAGCTAAAAGCTCTTATGAGTGTTTCCTCAGGTTCCATGTGGCATCTTCAAGCTTCTTCATAAAGGAACAAACCAAAAGGACAATTTTTAAAATTCAATATACTTCAAATCCTTTGCAAGGTACAAGATGAACTTTCAGGAGACCACCTCATCACATGACCCTCAGGAGCACTTTCTTCCCTTTCTCCCAATCTTTTCTGGGGCTCTATCTCACTTGAAGGCAAAGACTATGAGGCTATTAGTGGAGCTAATCTGGCGTAAACCCTCTTTACAAAGTCAAGAATAGATCCACCAAGCACTGGGAATGCCACAGGAAAGACAGATAGCAAGAGAGCAGTGGAAATGTCAACATTCCATCACTCTTGGTTCTGTATGAAGACATACCAATGACCTGTCACCTTTTATTTTATGGTCCATAAACCAAGCCATGCCATTTTCAGACTAAAATAAATTCCTGGTTCAGAATAAAAAAAAAAACAACAACACCAAATCCTCAGTCACTCACCAGTTGACCAACATGGCAGCGTTGTTCTCTGCGATGAAAGGAAGTTCTCCGTAAACACTCCAGAAGCTGAGCAGGAAGATCCACCACTGTGGCATGTTTTCCTCCTCTTAGAAGGGTTCCACCTGATCGGGAACATCCAAGAAAACCTTCCTTAATCTCAGGAGGGGTTTTCTCCAGCTCATAGGAGCATAGGGTAGGGTAGAGCTAGAGGGTGATTATCTGGACCAGTGGACCTCCTCTCGTGGAGGATGGTGTCAGTCCTGGGGACATAATTAGTCTTTGAGAGATCCTGGAGATTTTATTTTAATAGCAGTAATTTTTGGTCTTCTTTATCTGATCTAGTTGCTTTGGAGTTTTTGATTTCTTTTCTTTTCTCTCTCTCTTTCAATGTCTCGTACGAGGTTGGCCCAGTGTAAATGACTGGGATAAAGTAAGTGAGTTCGAGAGCTGCAGGATGCAGATTACGACAAGGGATTAGTGTGACGCAAAAATCCGATTTTGCCAGGAGAAAGCAGCAGTCATCAGTGGATTTTCTTTCAGGTTATCAGACGTTGTGGCTTGAAAGGATTTTTTTTTTTTTTTTTATAAAGCGCCAAATGAATTCTTTGCTTGTTTGACAGGATATATGTAACATCTATTTATTTATTTATTTATTTATTTATTCATTCATTCTGTTAATATTGTACCTTCTGATATCCCAGCATGAGTGTGGACAACAAGTCTTCATTTTCCTCCGTGAACAAATCTTTTGCGTACGAAGTTATTACTCAGTAACACGATTCACTGGATTTGTATCTTGACGTATTTAAAGGAATACGCCGATGTTCTATCCTAATCTCTATCTACTGCATCTGTTGTGTGTGTGGGATTACAACACTACAGAATTACAAGTCCCCAAACTCTTCTATTGATGCGATTGTTCTGATACATTATTGTTTCTATAGTAACAGCTCATTCGTAGGGACGTGTACCGCATACGTTTCACAGATAAACAGATAAAAAAGGAAAACATTGTTTAACAAAGCTGAAGATATGACAAGCTGCATTTTTTATCATATTAGACATACCTTATGTCGACAAAAAAACATCAACTGTTGTTACTTATTATATAGATCACTTATTAATGAAAATTTTTTATGTCAACTTCTTCATGAATACTTATAACAATTTCACAACACTACTATCCTGCTTATAAGAGCTTTACAAATATCTGTTATGTGATATATGATGTCATGACTCTATAATATCATGTGTATTGTTTGTTAAATAAAGTGCGCTCTTCAGGGCTCGACATTTAATGGTAGTCTGACTGTCCGGGACAACTAAGTGTTTGGTCTGGACAAGTCAAATCCGACAGGATGAGTTGAATACTTGTTGAAAATCACAATTTTTATAGTAATTATAAAAAAGTTTCATCAATAAAATTCCAACAAAACGAGTTCAATCCCCTCAGTGATCCAGCCGTGTTATTGTTTCTGAAATTCCAGGGAAGCCAAGTACAGCAGGTGTGTGTATAAAAATAACCATGTCGTAATATCTAATTATAGATTATTAGACTCATTTAAATTGGAGAAATGGTGATCAGATACCTCAATAAAATAAATATCTGTGCTGAATCTTCATTTCATTCATTCAGGACATTCAACGTATTTTTCTTTTGTACGATCCACATTAACATTAACCATCACAAATGGGGTAAAATATTTCGGGGGAATTTTACGACAGTAAAAGCAAACTAACTCACTTACGGTTTGTTTTCATTCACAGCGTGATTCTGTCCTCCTCATCATGTCCAACTCAGTTTCTTTAAATTAATTTATACTTCAGGTTTTACTGGATTGATCAGGATTTAACTTTAATTCCTGCAGAAGCTCTGAATGTAGGCGAGTTGAACTCTTAAAACTGCACTTCAGGTAATGGGTTAGAACACATACACACACACACACACACACACACACACACACACACACACACACACCGTAATGGGGCTTTGGATCATTTCTGTTTATTGTTACAGTTAAAGTTTGAGTGTTTTTGAAAAAAAAAAAAAATATATATATATATATATATATATATATATATATATATATATATATATATATATAAATAAATCATTAAAGCATAATGATCATAACTATACCTGCTTTTTGCGAAACTTTGTTAATCACTTTCCTTCCATTGAACTCGCAAATACAAAGGAATAAAAAGGTTATGGTCAGGACATAAGGAAAAATCTCGCTGCTTGTCCGAGTGGATTAAAAAGTTAATGTTGAACCCTGTTCTTATGTCTGCTTATAACAATTTTATGAATACCAATGTCAGTGTCATGACACCTTAATTGCACCTTAGTGTTTCTTAATTAAAAAATACAAGATCCTATTTCTGCTTGTAACATTTGGTTTTGATGTCATTGTGGAACTCGGACTTTCCAGAAGTGCACTAAGCTTCAATGTCAGTTGTCATAATGTTCTAACGAAAGTGTCATAACACAGTCTTATGTCTATTTTAATTCACACTATGAACAGACTTCTTTATGACTTCACTCCCATTTAACAAGCTTTACCACATTTTCTGACACATTTATGAATATAAAAGTGGTTTTCGGAAGGTTCCATAACACCTACATAAGCCCTTTATAACAACTAATAACAATTATTATTGAAATTAACAAATGCTGACTTTATGTCAGCTCCTGCCTGTTGGAATAATCCTTTATAAATGTTACACTATGTATGTTTGTCAATGGCCTTAAAGGGCTTATGCATTTGTTATGTAGCCTTATGAACAGTCCTATGAAATAAGTGTTAATACATAGTTGTCGAACTCAGCACATAGTGTTCAAAGGTCTCTATAACACCTCCATAAGCGCTTTATGACAACTGACATCAAAATGAATGAATGATGTCTTTCTATCAGCAGCCATCTGATGGAATTACTGCGTATTAATGTTTATGTAGGCTTATGTCAGGGCTCATGCAGACGCTATGTAGCCTTATGAACACTACTCTTACCTGACTGTTACTACATTTTCAAACACAGTTGCACAGTATTCCTGGAAATCTCCTCGCTTGCACTTATCCCCCAGAATTTAATCACACACTCTGTCCCTCCCTTTATCTATCGCTCATCTGTTCTCTGCTCCCTCGCTTATCTTTCTATCCTCTTTTTTTTTTCATTTACACAGGCCTCTACACAGTGATGATGGCTCACTTCTATCTGAAGAGAAAGATTGGATACTTCGTCATCCAGACCTACATGCCATGCTTCATGACCGTCATCCTGTCCCAGGTCTCATTCTGGCTGAATCGGGAGTCTGTCCCTGCCAGGACGGTGTTTGGTCAGTGACAATGTTATGACCCACTCTGTACTCTGAAAAACGGCATTAAACTATAAAGCAGGTTTTCCACAGTGCAGTGAAAATCGTTGGCACCACTCTCCTCATCTGTTAATTAATTTAAAGATTAATACATTGATAAGGCTCATCAGAATGGAATGAGGAATGAAGGAAGAGCTAATCAGCTCAAGATGAAGCTTTTTGAATTAGCTGTAGAATTAAGTCCTGGGTGCTTCTGGAACAAGTCAAGTTATTTCCTGAGTTAAAAGGGGAGGGGCTTAAATCATACATCACCACAAATATGGCGAATGATTTTAATGACAGATTACAAAAATTAGCTTGGTTGCACAAGACGTTTTAGCTAATATTAGCTGCTTAAAATATCAGATCGCTAGCAAGTGAGTAGGCTGGCTTGGTGAACTGATTTTGTGTGTTTAGTCACCAGTATTAGTAATATTTTGAGTAACTTGAGTAGCCAGTAACTTTAGTAACCCTAGACAACTTTACTAACCAGTAACTTTAGTAATCCTAGACAACTTTAGTAACTGGTATTTTAGCATTAGTAAACAGTATTAGTGAACATTTTAGTAGCTTGAGTAACCAGAACTGTAGTAATCCTAGACAACTTTACTAACCAGTAACTTTAGTAACTAGTAACTTTAGTAACCCTAGACAAGTTTAGTAACTGGTATTTTAGTATTAGTAACCAGTGTTAGTAACATTGTGAGTAACTTGAGTAACCAGTAACTTTAGTAACCCTAGACAACTTTACTAACCGGTAATTTAGTAACCCTAGACAACTTTAGTAGAGTGGTGCTTGAAAGTTTGTGAACCCTTTAGAATTTTCTATATTTCTGCATAAATATGACCTAAAACATCATCAGATTTTCACACAAGTCCTAAAAGTAGATAAAGAGAACCCAGTTAAACACATGAGACAAAAATATTATACTTGGTCATTTATTTATTGAGGAAAATGATCCAATATTACAAATCTGTGAGTGGCAAAAGTATGTGAACCTTTGCTTTCAGTATCTGGTGTGACCCCCTTGTGCAGCAATAACTGCAACTAAACGTTTGCGGTAACTGTTGATCAGTCCTGCACACCGGCTTGGAGGAATTTTAGCCCGTTCCTCCGTACAGAACAGTTTCAACTCTGGGATGTTGGTGGGTTTCCTCACATGAACTGCTCGCTTCAGGTCCTTCCACAACATTTCCATTGGATTAAGGTCAGGACTTTGACTTGGCCATTCCAAAACATTAACTTTATCCTTCTTTAACCATTCTTTGGTAGAACGACTTGTGTGCTTAGGGTCGTTGTCTTGCTGCATGACCCACCTTCTCTTGAGATTCAGTTCATGGACAGATGTCCTGACATTTTCCTTTAGAATTCGCTGGTATAATTCAGAATTCATTGTTCCATCAATGATGGCAAGCCGTCCTGGCCCAGATGCAGCAAAACAGGCCCAAACCATGATACTACCACCACCATGTTTCACAGATGGGATAAGGTTCTTATGCTGGAATGCAGTGTTTTCCTTTCTCCAAACATAACGCTTCTCATTTAAACCAAAAAGTTCTATTTTGGTTTCATCTGTCCACAAAACATTTTTCCAATAGCCTTCTGGCTTGTCCACGTGATCTTTAGCAAACTGCAGACGAGCAGCAATGTTCTTTTTGGAGAGCAGTGGCTTTCTCCTTGCAGCCCTGCCATGCACACCATTGTTGTTCAGTGTTTTCCTGATGGCGGGCTCATGAACATTAACATTAGCCAATGTGAAAGAGGCCTTCAGTTGCTTAGAAGTTACCCTGGGGTCTTTTGTGACCTCGCCGACTATTACGCACCTTGCTCTTGGAGTGATCTTTGTTGGTCGACCACTCCTGGGGAGGGTAACAATGGTCTTCAATTTCCTCCATTTGTACACAATCTGTCTGACTGTGGATTGGTGGAGTCCAAACTCTTTAGAGATGGTTTTGTAACCTTTTCCAGCCTGATGAGCATCAACAACGCTTTTTCTGAGGTCCTCAGAAATCTCCTTTGTTCGTGCCATGATACACTTCCACAAACATGTGTTGTGAAGATCAGACTTTGATAGATCCCTGTTCTTTAAATAAAACAGGGTGCCCACTCACACCTGATTGTCATCCCACTGATTGAAAACACCTGACTCTAATTTCACCTTCAAATTAACTGCTAATCCTAGAGGTTCACATACTTTTGCCACTCACAGATATGTAATATTGGATAATTTTCCTCACTAAATAAATGATCAAGTATAATATTTTTGTCTCATTTGTTTAACTGGGTTCTCTTTATCTACTTTTAGGACTTGTGTGAAAATCTGATGATGTTTTAGGTCATATTTATGCAGAAATATAGAAAATTCTAAAGGGTTCACAAACTTTCAAGCACCACTGTAACTGGTATTTTATTATTAGTAACCAGTATTGGTAACATTTTAGTAACTTGATTCACCAGTAACTGTAGTAATTCTAGACAACTTTAGTAACTGGTATTTTAGTATTAGTAACCAGTATTAGTAACATTTTTAATAACTTGTGTAACCATTAACTTTAGTTACCAATATTAGTAACTTTAGTAACCCTAGACAATGTTACTAACCGGTATTTTAGTAATCTTTAGTAATCAGCATTTCCTTTCAGTTCTTTGGCTTGATGTAGTCATGATAAGCATAAAATACTGGTTACTAAGCACACAAAATCAGTTCATCGAGCTAGCCTACTAACTAGCTCGCGATCTGATATTTTAGGCAGCTAATATTATCTAAAACATTTTGTGTGACTAAGCTAATTATTGTAATCTGTCATTAAAATCATTAGCTATATTCGCTAAGTAGCTACATGTGTAAAACTAATATCTAATACCCACGTAGCCACAAAGCTAAATCCTGCTTAGGCTAAAAATGATCTAATCATCAGCTAGCGAACATGACTCCCCAGTGAACTACTAAGCTAACTAGTATAGTTTCTAATTACAATCATTACACTCAGCGGCCACTTTAATAGGAACTTCTTGTTGATTGTAAGATCCCTTGGCTGCAGGAGAGGAACCCAGTGTGTTCTTCTGTTTTCTATTGAATGCTGAGATGCTTTTTTGCTCACCACGGTTGTAAAGAGTGACTATGAGTTACTGTATCCTTCCTGGCAAAAAAAAAAAAGCTCAAACCAATCTGTCCATTTCCCTCTGACCCTCCCTTATCAACAAGGCTTTTGTTTCCACCCACAGAACTGTCACTCACTCACTTGATGTTTTTTGTTTTCTGCACCATTCTGTGTAAACTCTAGAGACTGTTTTGTGTGAAAACCCCAGGAGATCAGCAGTTTCTGAAATACTCAAACCAGCATCTGGCTCAAACCAGCACCCATACCACAGTGAAAGGAAGTCACACTTTGAGATCACAATGTTTCCCGTTCGGATGCTTGAATACTGTAAACATTAACTGAAGCTCTTGATTTGTATCTGCATGATTTCATGCATCAAATGATCGGCTGATTAGAGAACTGCAGAAAACAGCAGGTGGATGGATGGATGGATGGATGGATGGATGGATGGGTGTTCGTAATAAAGTGGCTGGGGAGTGTATATGATGAGCAAAGTAGCTGATGATAAATTAACTATTCATTGTACAAGTACCCACATGTGCTAACAAACCAGCTAGCCTTATGCTAATAAATATTATACTCATCTCATTATCTGTAGCCGCTTTATCCTGTTCTACAGGGTCGCAGGCGAGCTGGAGCCTATCCCAGCTGACTACGGGCGAAAGGCGGGGTACACCCTGGACAAGTCGCCAGGTCATCACAGGGCTGACACATAGACACAGACAACCATTCACACTCACATTCACACCTACGCTCAATTTAGAGTCACCAGTTAACCTAACCTGCATGTCTTTGGACTGTGGGGGAAACCGGAGCACCCGGAGGAAACCCACGCGGACACGGGGAGAACATGCAAACTCCGCACAGAAAGGCCCTCGCCGGCCACGGGGCTCGAATCCGGACCTTCTTGCTGTGAGGCGACAGCGCTAACCACTACACCACCGTGCCGCCCCAAATATTATACTGTGTAGTATAATTTAAATTATATAATTTTGGCGCTCTCTAGTGCCTGAGAGGTGAATTGCAACTCCAACCATTTAGTAAAGCTACGACAAAAAGAAAAAATGACATGACTGAGCAGCATTGTTAGTTGGGGCGGAGCTTAATTGAGGCCAGAAAAACATTTTTTTTTAAAAAGAGGCCAGACCTATGCATGGCATATCTAAAATATATAATAATACATAAAATATATATCATTGTAATGTGTTTGAGATTATATGATTATTACAAGTTGAAAAAAAATCTTTCTAAATGTATCTCCTTACTGCACCTTTAATCCTTTTTCATTCTTCTTCTGCTCTTGTTTTCTGCTCAGGTGTGGCCACAGTGTTCACTAACACATATATATAATATATAATACACACATATAATATCTCCTCTATAAATATGTTTTTGAGATTGTTTGTTTGATTGCTACGTGTTTTAAACCAACTTAAAAATTCCATTCTGCACATTTAATCCTTTATTATTATTATTATTATCCCCCACTCAGGTGTGCCCACAGTGTTAATTGGTATCTAAAATATAAAATGTTTAAGATGTGTTTAAAATTATATTATTATTATTATTATTATTATTATTATTATTATTATTATTATTATTATTATTATTATATCAGGTCCAGAAACACTTTCTTAACTAAATGACATTCTGCAACTCAGTCCTTTTTCTTTATTCATCTGCTCATGCTTTCCAGTCAGATGTGACCATAGTGGTAAAAAATATACATACAATATCTCATTTTTAAAGGTACTTTTAAGGGTATATGATTATTACAGATCTCAAAACACTTTTGAAAATGACCTACTGCCCCTTTAAAGCATGTTTCCTTCCTGCCCTCAGGCGTGACCACAGTGTTGACCATGACCACACTGAGCATCAGCGCTCGAAACTCTCTGCCCAAAGTGGCCTACGCTACAGCCATGGACTGGTTCATCGCCGTGTGCTACGCCTTCGTTTTCTCCGCCCTCATTGAGTTTGCGACCGTCAATTACTTCACCAAACGCAGCTGGGCCTGGGACGGCAAGAAAGCCATGGAAGCTCAACAGCCCAAAGTGAGTGCAGTTTACTCTGCAGGTCATTACTGTGCGGAAGGAATGTCATTATACAGCTGGGTTTGTTTGTTTGTTTGTTTGTTTGTTTGTTTGTTTGTTTGTTTGTTTGTTTGTTTTTCTTTCACATTGCTGAAGTGATCCGAGTCGAGTTTTCATCTCTGGAGTTTCTCAACAGCATCGAGACCATTAATCGTTATAAACGACCACTTTTCTTTCAGCCACTTGTAGACAGCTATAAGTATTTATCAGGAAAAAAGATTCCTGTTCCATTAAAAAAGTATCCTGATTGATGGATATTTATTTTTCAAATATATATTAATAAGAGGGCGGCACGGTGGTGTAGCGGTTAGCGCTGTCGCCTCACAGCAAGAAGGTCCTGGGTTCGAGCCCCGTGGCCGGCGAGGGCCTTTCTGTGCGGAGTTTGCATGTTCTCCCCGTGTCCGCGTGGGTTTCCTCCGGGTGCTCCGGTTTCCCCCACAGTCCAAAGACATGCAGGTTAGGTTAACTGGTGACTCTAAATTGAGCGTAGGTGTGAATGTGAGTGTGAATGGTTGTCTGTGTCTATGTGTCAGCCCTGTGATGACCTGGCGACTTGTCCAGGGTGAACCCCGCCTTTCACCCGTAGTCAGCTGGGATAGGCTCCAGCTTGCCTGCGACCCTGTAGAAGGATAAAGCGGCTACAGATAATGAGATGAGAATGAGATATTAATAAGAGCGATGAGGGATTCTCATAATTCTGATGTAATCATTTAAACAAACAAACAAACAAACAAATAAACAAACTGTCCCAAAAATTATTCCATAAGAACTATGATGAAATTCCCAAAAACAAAGAAAGAAACAAATAAACAAACAAATAACAGGCTGATACTGGGCAGCTAACTAAAAATCAATCAATCAATCAATCAATCAATCAATCAATCAATCAATCAATCAATCAGTCTATTCACAATGAATTAATGAACAAACAAATAAATAAAACCTTTCCTAAAACAACAAGTTCACAGTAAACAGGTCCACTGTGTTGACATGAAAACAGAAAGAAAGAAAGAAAGAAAGAAAGAAAGAAAGAAAGAAAGAAACGGGAGGTGGTGGTCAGAAAGAAAGAAAGAAAAAAGAAAGAGAAATGGGAGGGGTGGCAAGAAAAAAGAAAGAAAGAACTAATTTCGCCACTAGCTCAGTAAATTGATGAATCCGTTAGCGGTGAGTTTGTTCTATATGGAAGCCGTGAGAGGCCCTTCATATAATCTTTTTTTATTCACCTTGTTATCCCGAGATAACGACATAATTAATTCAGGATGTCGAGAAAACAACACAACTAATTCGAGATCTCGAGAAAACAAGACAATTATTTCATGATCTCGAGAAAACAGCTGAGATTTCTAGCAGAGCTGCGCCCCCTGTGGGTCAGACAACGAAGACTTAGAAATTGGCGGACATGTAACAGAGTAGAAATGGCTTTTTACGATGCCTTGAGAGAGAGGGGGGCCAGTCTTCTGCGGAGGTGCCGCGGACTAATTTTGAAATTATCCCTTATTAAAAGACTTAATGCAATCTCTCCCTGTGTCAACCCCTGATCAGAATATTGCCTTATTAGGTGATCGATTATTCCAGACATTCTAATGACCAAAGTTGCGTCTATACAGAATGAGAAATAGCCCCAAAGTCAGCGTATCACAAGTCTCTTGGTGCACCTGAATGAACCATTTCTCAGCTGTTTACTCAAGATCATCAAATACAGTGGTGCTTGAAAGTTTGTGAACCCTTTAGAATGTTCGATATGTCTGCATAAATATGAACTAAAACATCATCTGATTTTCACACAAGTCCTAAAAGTAGATAAAGAGAACCCAGTTAAACAAATGAGACAAAAATATTGTACTTGGTCATTTATTTATTGAGGAAAATGATCCAATATTACATATCTGTGAGTGGCAAAAGTATATGAACCTTTGCTTTCAGTATCTGGTGTGACCCCCTTGTGCAGCAATAACTGCAACTAAACGTTTGCGGTAACTGTTGATCAGTCCTGCACACCGGCTTGGAGGAATTTTAGCCCGTTCCTCCGTACAGAACAGTTTCAACTCTGGGATGTTGGTGGGTTTCCTCACATGAACTGCTCGCTTCAGGTCCTTGCACAACATTTCCATTGGATTAAGGTCAGGACTTTGACTTGGCCATTCCAAAACATTAACTTTATTCTTCTTTAACCATTCTTTGGTAGAACGACTTGTGTGTTTAGGGTCGTTGTCTTGCTGCATGACCAAATGTCTCTTGAGATTCAGTTCATGGACAGATGTCCTGACATTTTCCTTTAGAATTCGCTGGTATAATTCAGAATCCATTGTTCCATCAATGATGGCAAGCCGTCCTGGCCCAGATGCAGCAAAACAGGTCCAAACCATGATACTACCACCACCATGTTTCACAGATGGGATAAGGTTCTTATTCTGGAATGCAGTGTTTTCCTTTCTCCAAACATAATGCTTCTCATTTAAACCAAAAAGTTCTATTTTGGCCTCATCCATCCACAAAACATTTTTCCAATAGCCTTCTGGCTTGTCCATGTGATCTTTAGCAAACTGCAGATGAGCAGCAATGTTCTTTTTGAAGAGCAGTGGCTTTCTCCTTGCAACCCTGCCATGTACACCATTGTTGTTGTTCAGTGTTCTCCTGATGGTGGACTCATAAATATTAACATTAGCCAATGTGAGAGAGGCCTTCAGTTGCTTAGAAGTTACCCTGGGGTCCTTTGTCACCTCGCTGACGATTACACGCCTTGCTCTTGGAGTGATCTTTGTTGGTCGACCACTCCTGGAGAGGGTAACAATGGTCTTGAATTTCTTCCATTTGTACACAATCTGTCTGACTGTGGATTGGTGGAGTCCAAACTCTTTAGAGATGGTTTTGTAACCTTTTCCAGCCTGATGAGCATCAACAACGCTTTTTCTGAGGTCCTCAGAAACCTCCTTTGTTCGTGCCATGATACACTTCCACAAACATGTGTTGTGAAGATCAGACTTTGATAGATCCCTGTTCTTTAAATAAAACAGGGTGCCCACTCACACCTGATTGTCATCCCATTGATTGAAAACACCTGACTCTCATTTCACCTTCAAATTAACTGCTAATCCGAAAGGTTCACATACTTTTGCCACTCACAGATATGTAATATTGGATCATTTTCCTCAATAAATAAATGACCGAGTATAATATTTTTGTCTCATTTGTTTAACTGGGTTCTCTTTATCTACTTTTAGGACTTGTGTGAAAATCTGATGATGTTTTAGGTCATATTTATGCAGAAATATCGAAAATTCTAAAGGGTTCACAAACTTTCAAGCACCACTGTAATTGTTTTGTTTTCTCGAGGTCTCGAATTAGTTGCGTTGTTTTCTCGAGATCCTGAATTAATTATGTCGTTATCTCGGGATAACAAGGTGAATAAAAAAAAGGATTATATGAAGGGCCTCTCTCGGCTTCCGTAGTTCTATAATTAAAGGCGTCGTGTGGTAATTTCAGCAATCAGGCTATATCATGTGTCAAAATGTCGGGTTTGGTGGGTTATTCAAGCCCCTCGGTTTCCCGCAATCTCAGTGTCACGATGCGCCCGCTACAAGCATTTAAAGTTGACCCGCACAGCCAAATTTAGGCAGCCAGCCGTTAACTAGGTCAACTTATGTGTGACGTCATACCAGTAACCTCCCTTGGGTGATGCTGGCCTGTCACCGTGTTTTCTCTATAGCGTGCGTTTACCAGAGTTGTTTACATTGCGGATTTTGTGGATTTATTCAGTTTGTGGATAGTTTTGAACACTCAAAACACTATGAAATGATGTATTAATATTCTGTGATACAAAATGCCTAATCGGTGTATTGTGTTTGGCTGTAACAACGAACACTGAACACTATTTGTGACTGTTATCAATGGATCTGATTTCAAGGTCATGGCTAGGTATTGATAGAAAAAAATATTTTTTTAAAAACACATTGTGGCAGCGGGGGCGTGGTCAAGCGCCGGTCTGTGACAGGATCATTACACCTGACGGTAATTAACCTGTGTTTTCCCAGTAACCGCGCCCTATTTAAGGAGGCAGAGGGAGAGCAGAGAAGAGCTCATCCCGGGACAAGAACACTGTGTTTCGCTATCAGCTTAAAACTGGCGGTTATACTGAAAAGTCTGGCAATAAAAAGTCTATTTGCATCTGAAGCGTTGTCCTGCCGTCCTCTGTGCTCCACCCACACTTCAGAGAGCTCTACAGTGGTGCCAAAACCCGGGACAAGGTGGAGCACCAACCTCGCAGCCCCATGGAATCCTCCCCGTTCGCGGACCTGGTCCACACCCTCGCCACGGCTCAGCAAAGCCAGCACCAGGCGCTCGTCACGCTCCGAAAGGAGCAAGAGTGGCGCTTCGAAGCCCTGGTGCTGGCCCAGCAGGAAGATCGCGAGGCGTTCCGGCATCTCCTCGCGTCGGCGGGGTCCACCAGCGCCCCGGCCTCGGGCCCGTCTCCCCTCACCGTGACCAAGATGGGCCCGAAGGACGACCCCGAGGCGTTTCTCACATTGTTCGAGCAGGTCGCCGAAGCCTCGGGGTGGCCGATGGAGCGGCGCACCTCCTCCCCCTCCTGACGGGAGAGGCGCAGCTGGCCGCGCTATAACTCCCCACCGAAGCGCCCCACGCGCTGGAGGACGGCCTGGCGAAGGTCCGTGTAGGCCGGTCGGCGGGGAGTTATAGCGCGGCCAGCTGCGCCTCTCCCGTCAGGAGGGGGAGGAGGCGCGCCGCGCGCTGCTCCATCGGCCACCCCGAGGCTTCGGCGACCTGCTCGAACAATGTGAGAAACGCCTCGGGGTCGTCCTGCGGGCCCATCTTGGTCACGGTGAGGGGAGACGGGCCCGCGGCCGGGGCGCTGGTGGACCCCGCCGAGGCGAGGAGATGCCGGAACGCCTCGCGATCTTCCTGCTGGGCCAGCACCAGGGCTTCGAAGCGCCGCTCTTGCTGGCTCCGCCCTCCTGTCACAGACCGGCGCTTGACCACGCCCCCGCTGCCACACACATGTTTTAAGTGTTTCTATGTATCAATCATTAATTGTACAAAATGATTTTCATACATTTATGTATTTGTCATATCTTTCTTTGTCACATGAAGTGTTGTCTTGATAACATATGTGGCACATAATTTTAGCAAATGGATGACAGAAGATTAATTGAAAGATTTATGCCACAGAGCTGCCTTTAACTAATAATTATCACTTATTACTGACGATTGTACGTTTACTAAACAATACAATACAAAGCTCAATACTCCCAGCCTATAACATACTGAATATCAAGTTAAAATCAACCGCAATAAAAGGAAAATGATGAAAACTGGAATATCAAGGGGTCTACTGTATCAGAAGGCCCACTGCATTTCGCGAGATCGCAAGCTGTCAAGTTGCTAGAATTCAATCTTTCTAGCTATACTTTCACCCCCTACAGCTATCAGTATTACACATAATCATAGATTAATCACACAGCATTCTAATTCAAGTGAAAATGGTCTTTAAAAATACACACAAGTAGTGATTTAGTCAGAGAAACCAACCAAAACAAGTCTTCAAGTCGCCCGTCTTCGTTTCTGTCGTCGTCAGAACTGTCCTCATTTTCTTCTGAAGATGAGCGCTCAGGTTCAAATCTGTAAGGCTGGATACCACCAGGACATTCAGCTGTCAAAATCTCTACTTGTGGGCCATTTTCTTCTTCTGTATCGGTAAAATCAAAGCTAATTTCCTCAGCATCGCTCCTATTTTCTGGTGTGTCCGTCATTGCAACTGCACCGAGTGGTTACTGGTATGACGTCACGCAGCTGTTCCATTGACCGAGAGGGGGCGCTGCGAACGCGGAAAATTTCAAGTGATGGGCATGATCAAATAAGGACCGATTACAACCGCGGGAAGCTTTTGAAAAATCGACGGTCAATTTATTTCGAATCTCGAAAGCATTCTGGTGCAGAATAATGCGACTTTTATCGCCACTGCGTGACACCTTTAAATGAGATCTAAAATGTTCAAACCAACAGAAAAACACTGCGTTTGTCTCCATGTTTGTGGAATAAAAGGAGCACAGCATCACCGTCCGGGTACAAACACTGCTGCTGTCCAACTGATGGATACATCGACTGTCTGTCTGTCTGTCTGTCTGTCTGTTTATAATCTTCCTCTTGCCTAAGCTTAGTTCTGTGTTCATCTTTGGAGGTTTTCAGATGAATAAGTCGTGACTATTTGAACACTGGTTGGAGACAGCTCTTTGTTCGCCAGGCAGAACTAAATCTTTCAGACGTCTCCAGAGAAAAAAATAGATTATTTTTGTCTTTTTTTTTTTTTACTTTGGGTTGGACAACACCCCCCTTGTGTTATGCTCTGATGGAGCTTGAATCATACCTCATATCTTGAACTTGTTTATTAAGCGTGCATAATGCCCTCTTCACCTCAATTACTGGAAAATCAGAAAAGACAGTTCCACTGCGTTCCACCTGGAACAGGTTGTTTTCCTTCACGTCCCTGACATCGATCATCGCTCACACATCCAGCAATCAGGAGGCTGTAATTGGAGCTGGGGAAGGATATCAGCTCTGAAGAAGACTCCAGGCCACCGATTTCATCCATCAACACCAAGCCTCCAGAGAAATAAGACTGTTTAATCACATGACTAAATTACACGACTCGGTTCTCTCTCTGTATTTATATCAGCGAGCATCATTGTAGCAGTGAGACCGGTTTAGGAACAAAATCATTTCAGTTTAAATCAGACTTTTATTTTAATTTCACCTTCTTTCCTCTTTCACTTTATACATTATAGACCTTTTGTTTTTTTAATAATAAAATAACCGAGTGGTGGTGGGTGTCTCATGCCTGCAGTATTCACCCACCTGACGTGTATCCAGTATATAGCTTTGTACACTCACTGGCCACTTTATTAGGAATACCCATGAGGCATGCCTGCTGTTTTCTGCGGTTCTCTAATCAGCCGATCGCTTGATGCATCAAATCAAGAGCTTCAGTTAATGTTCACAATGTTCAAACATCAGAACGGGAAACATTGTGATCTCTCAGTGAAGTGTGACTCTCTGTCACTGTGGTATGGGTGTTGGTTTGAGCCAGATGGAGCATGAAGGTTTGAGTATTTCAGAAACTGCTGATCTCCTCCTGGGGTTTTCACACACGACAGTCTCTAGAGTTTACACAGAATGGTTCGAAAAACATAAAACACTGGGTGAGTGAGCGACAGTTCTGCGGGTGGAAACAAACGCCTTGTTGATAAAAGATGGTCGGAGGAAAATGGACAGATTGGTTCGAGCTTTTTTGCCAGGAAGGATATACTTAACCTCAGAATTGGTGATAAAACTGGTGAAAAAAGCCATCTGACTCAATCTAGAGACAATCAGCAGCACTTATATCTTTAAATTTGTTTTACAAAATCATAAACTCAGAAATGAAAGAAACACTTCTTCACTTCACTTAAGCCCTTTACCTCCTGCGGAGCATAAACCATCGATGATCCCTCTCCAGTGCATGTGATTCTGGGCCCTTCTTCTGACATCTACCCAACTCAATCCTTGTCCTTCGATGGGGTAAGGATCTAGTCAGCCTACGTAACAACTTGGTATCCGAGACTCGTCTCCGCATATCCAGCATCATGTGAAGCATCATATATGGTCTGTATCACAGCAAGTGGCCTCAACATCTCGCCTCTCACATGTTCATTGTGCCTCCACATGACGGCCCTGGTTTGTACAGAACCTGGCGGATCTAAGGGAGAGGACCCCAATAAAAAAAAATTCCAACATTACAGTATGTTGATCTATCCAGGCGGCACGGTGGTGTAGTGGTTAGCGCTGTCGCCTCACAGCAAGAAGGTCCGGGTTCGAGCCCAGCGGCCAACGAGGGCCTTTCTGTGCGGAGTTTGCATGTTCTCCCCGTGTCCGCGTGGGTTTCCTCCGGGTGCTCCGGTTTCCCCCACAGTCCAAAGACATGCAGGTTAGGTTAACTGGTGACTCTAAATTGAGCGTAGGTGTGAATGTGAGTGTGAATGGTTGTCTGTGTCTATGTGTCAGCCCTGTGATGACCTGGCGACTTGTCCAGGGTGTACCCCGCCTTTCACCCGTAGTCAGCTGGGATAGGCTCCAGCTTGCCTGCGACCCTGTAGAAGGATAAAGCGGCTAGAGATAATGAGATGAGATGAGATGTTGATCTATCTTTTCCTCTTCCAAGAGGTTGGCTTAGAGCCAACAACCCTATACCATAAAGCAATGATGTTACAGAATCCTCAATAAGAAATTCACAGCAACAGGACCTGGGTAAAGTAGGGTCTTCATCACAAATGAAACAAACACTCGTAAATAAAACATCTCACAGCTCTTCCACAACATTATCTGGAACTATAAATGGATAAAAAGTATAATGAATCATTCTTTATAGGTGCTATGTGTAAGATTTGGCCATCTTGTCATGCTCCGCCCCAGACATCCACTCCGGAGATTACGGATCTCCCACGCCAGCGCCGATCTGGATCCGGGACGGGAATTCCATCCCACCTGAACTCACTTCCTGGTTTTCACCGCTGCTTATTTAAAAGCCGTTCTCAGACTCTGACTTCGCCAGAACATCTCATTTGTTTTCTCTAGCCGTTTCTGTGCCGTTCGTGCTTTTCATGGGTTTTCCCTCTAGCCATTTTTCTAATTCATGTTTTTTGCACCAAGGGTTTTTTCTTGTTCATGTTTTTTTGCTTTCGTGTTTTTGTCCTTACCTGTCTCGTGTTTTTGTCAGGTTTTTGTCTCTTGTTACCTGGACTATTTTTGCCATTTTGTGCTTTTGTCCTGTTTTGCTACCTTTTTGTCATGCCCTTTTTTTCCCCCTGGATTAAATCACCTTATTTACTGGATTACCGTCTGTTGTGCGTTTTTCTGCTTCTGGATCCAAACTTCATCTCCACCACCCATAACACATCTCACGAATTCCTATCCCATGCTCCAAACCAATAGGGGGCAGTATATTATCAGAAAGTTGGGGTGTCTACTGCTGTTGTAAAAAACAAGGAAATGTACAGTCCCTCTGCCTTCTTCCCCCAAACACACCAACACCACCACTCACCGAATGATCACTCACTGAATATAGCTTACAGATAAAGATATTTTATTCAATCCAATGCTTGGTTCATATGAGGGTACGTCAAAAAGTTCTCAGTCTCAACCAGAAACAAGGGACAGACCTTCAATTTTGGGCCATGACTGTATACTTTAAAGCCCTGTATCACTGTCCACAAAAACTCAAATAAAAGAAGCAATCAAAGAAAAAAGGAAAGAAAGCTTCGACCTGGTGTACTGTTCTTCCAGGACAATGCACCCGTCCATACAGCATGGGTGGCAGGTAGTCTGGTTAACACCAGACCATATCACAAGTGAAATATGGTCTGGAATCCGCCTATTGAATTTCTCGTAGGGGAGGTGTGGTTTACGATTGTCAACGGCCGTTTATTGGACTTTGCGAATGTCTATCATTTGGCGTATGGCCAATCATGGCCAATCATGGCAGTTGTACCCGGTGACGTAGTTAGAGCGACGAAGAAGACGAAGAAGAGAAGGAAAGAGAAGGCAAAACAAAAATAGGAAAACAATGGCACCGAGTGATTACTGCCGTTTTAAAACAAACTTTCGCTCTAAACTATTCAGAACAGTGTCTAAAGCTTGATCGAAAGTTTGGTTCGTATCGCTCGCCGCCATGTTAAATGTGATCCGTAAACAGTCCCAAATAAACTACAAGCTTCCGTTTGTCGAGTAGTATGCGTCACCGTCTTTCCACCCCTCCCCACTCTCTGATTGGCTCCCTAACTCAGGTGAGCCTTTAGACCATAGTTTCCATGCTGTCTTTTCAGATCGGAACGATTGTGCAAAGCAGCGTGGGATTTCCCAGGCTAGGTGGCAGGGGCAGAAGCAGCCAAATGTTGCTTTGAACTGTTGCCCCGTGCACCTTAATCACCCGACCTGCCACCGTCTGACTTCTATCTGTTTCCCAAACTGAAATCCCACTCGTGTAGTTGCCATTTTCAGAGTGACGATGAAGTCTGAAGTTGTCCATGCTGTTGAGGAGGATCTGGAGGCTCAAGATGTTGTGACCTTCATCTGCAAAGGGATAGTGAAGCTTGAACATCGGTGGACCAAGTGCATTGAAGTTAAAGGACACCATGTTGAAAAATAATGCAAAAGCAATCTTTCTCTTGTGACGTTTTCTGGATGAGGCCGAGAACTTTTTTGAAGTCCCCTCGTACAGTCTAATTTAAAAAACAAAGCCAACTACTAATGAACAGCAGAGCAAGAATACGACAAAACTGCTGAAATTCTGAGAGCTTGTCAAGATAACGCTGCTATCTTATAATCTTCACCTGTGACGTCAGTCTACAGTTTACGTTATAGCTCACTTAGCTCAAATTTTATCAAGAAAACATCCACAGCGACTCACGCATCAGTAACACATAAAACTGCTACAACTCGCAACACCGCAGATGTGTGACATTTTCAGTTAATAATGTGACTGATCAAACCCACTGCACACGAGTCAATAAAACGAGACCATCAGTGACGGCGTAGCTCACTCCAGCCCCGTCTAGTCCAGAAGGAAGGATCTAAAGTGGGCCACCTTGCGCAATAAATGTCGCAAGCTATATACACTATAAACAAGCTCTATATACAGTGTCTTGCAAAAGTATTCATCCCCCTTGGTGTTTGTCCTGTTTTGTCGCATTACAAGCTGGAATAAAAAAGGATTTTGGGGCATTAGCACCATTTGATTTACACAACATACCGACCACTTTCAAGGTGAAAATTGTTGTTTTATTGTGACACAAACAATAATTAAGCTCATCTCATCTCATTATCTCTAGCCACTTTATCCTTCTACAGGGTCGCAAGCAAGCTGGAGCCTATCCCAGCTGACTACGGGCGAAAGGCGGGGTACACCCTGGACAAGTCACCAGGTCATCACAGGGCTGACACATAGACACAGACAACCATTCACACTCACATTCACACCTACGCTCAATTTAGAGTCACCAGTTAACCTAACCTGCATGTCTTTGGACTGTGGGGGAAACCGGAGCACCCGGAGGAAACCCACGCGGACACGGGGAGAACATGCAAACTCCACACAGAAAGGCCCTTGCCGGCCCCGGGGCTCGAACCCAGGACCTTCTTGCTGTGAGGCGACAGCGCTAACCACTACACCACCGTGCCGCCCCAATAATTAAGCTGAAAAAAAAAACCAGAAATCTGGAGTGTGCATAGGTATTTACCCCCCAAGTCAATACTTCGTAGAGACACCTTTTGCTGCAATTACAGCTGCAAGTCTCTTGGGGTATGTCTCTATTAGCTTAGCGCGTCTAGCCACTGGGATTTCTGGGTCCTTCCAGAACAGGTTGATTTATACAGACATCATGTGACAGATCATGTGACACTTTGATTGGATCTTAATCAACTAATGATGTGACTTATGAAGTGAATTGGTTGGACCAGCTCTTATTTAGGGGTTTCATATGAAAGGGTGTGAATACCTATGCACACTCCAGGTTTTGTTTTTTTCATCTCAATTATTGTTTGTGTCACAATAAAACAACAATTTGCACCTTTAAAGTGGTCGGCATGTTGTATAAATCAAATGGCGCTAACCCTCCAAAAATCAATTTTAATTCCAGCTTGTAATGTGACAAAACAGGACAAACACAAAGGGGGGTGAACACTTTTGCAAGACACTGTACACCCTAGGAATACCAACCTATTTGCCAGAAAGAATCCAAAAAAGCACGGATTTGACTGAGAAGAAGCGATTTTTGTTGAACTGCTCATTAAGGCTTAATTAGTCCATAACTTTATTAATAATTGTAATGAAGCAAATCTGGGTAGAAGTTCTATGCACCCCAGGTATCCTGACCTTCATGCCAGAAAGAATCAAAATCCCGGAAGAATTGAGGGAGAAGAAGCGTGTGGAAACTGCTTGTTAGGGCTCAGTTAGTCCATATCTTCATTATTAATTGTAATTATGCAAATTTGGGTAGAAGTTATATGCACCCCAGACAGACCTACCCTCCTGCCAAAAATAATAAAAATCGGTGAAGAATTGAGAGAGAAGAAGCGATTTTCGTGAAATGTGGACGACACCGGATGGACAATGGATGACGAACAACGGACAGATGATGCACAACGCGTGATGGCATAAGCTCATCGCCTGTTAGCCAGATGAGCTAATAATCACATAGCTGAATGTTTTTGAGAGTTTTCTATTTTGTTTGGTTTAATAATTGGCCCCAAAAGAGTATGGACTCTGTGCTCTCGCAGTTTGACAGCTGGTGAATTAGCACAAGCATATCTTCCACCCAGCAACTGCAGAGCTGTTCATGAACTTCTCAAGTCAAGTCAAGTCAGCTTTATTGTCAAATATGCTATACATGCTCGACATACAGCACAGATGAAATATCAGTCCTCTCTGACCCACGGTGCAAACAGGCAATGCAATAAATAAAAATAGAATAATTGAAAAAAACAAATAATATAAACAGTATAAACACTCTAGATAGGAACTAGACATAGGCCCTGTTTACATTATTTCGAATCAGCGGATCATCAGATTAACGTTTTTAAAACGATTCGCGTACACACACAAAATTTCTGTGCCCGCAACAAAACCGTTCCCCGTGCACACAGCAACGCCAATACACGGATACGCTAATCACATGACTAATTAGACGGCACATCACATGATCCCAGTGCATATCGGGCATGCGCGAGCCACTCACCACTTGCAAGTGGAAGGATGTCTTTGTAAAAAATGAAGTATGCCAGTCTGTTATCGGCGGTACTGGTACTACAATGACGCCTTTTTTACACCATGTATGGCCTTTGTGTTTATGCTAGAAGGATCTAACAGTGTTCGGTACACTCTTCACCTCGCAGAACGGCCGTTTTTTGCGATTACAATAAGACTATTTAGTGCTACGGTAACCAACACACTTCCTGTATTGCTCATTCACTTAATGACTTCCTCAACACACTTCCTGTATTGCTCATTCACATGACCAACGTGGCATGACCAACGCCAGCGAATCAGGAAGGTGGATGTCACAGTGACGTTGTCCAATGACGACGTCAGCTAGAGCTCAGCACTGCGTATCCTCGTTCCTCAATGTTTACACAGCACCGGATCAGATACGTACTGGGTTGAATACGTGGGCCCTGGCAGATTCAAACTGTTCCGCCTGTGGAGTCGTTTCCCGGCGTTTTATGTGCACGGACAGTGCGTCTGCAATGAAAATGATACGGATACGGTCTAATGTAAACACCACCATAGACTAAACACTCAAACAATATAAACAGTATAAATAAACAGTATAAACACTAGATAAGAACAAGACAGACTAAACACTCAAACAGACAATATAAACAGTATAAACACTCTAGATATGAACTAGACTAAACACTCATATACACACACACACACACACACACACATATAAACTGGTACAAATAACCAAACAGTCAAGGGCACTTGAGGTACAGCAGGTAAACATGAAATAAGCAGAATAAACAAACTAGCAGCTGTTAAGGTGAGGTAGTGCGGAATAGTGCAAATGATGCCCCTTTTCCACCAAAGCAGTTCCAGGGCTGGTTCGGGGCCAGTGCTTAGTTTGGAACCGGGTTTTCTGTTTCCACTGACAAAGAACTGGCTCTGGGGCCAGAAAAACCGGTTCCAGGCTAGCACCAACTCTCTGCTGGGCCAGAGGAAAGAACCGCTTACGTCAGCGGGGGGGGCGGAGTTGTTAAGACCAACAACAATAACAAGACCGCGAAAGATCGCCATTTTTAAGCGACGAGAAGCAGCAGCTGTACAAACGCGAAGTCATCCATTATTATTGTTGTTGTTGTTGCTGCTGCTTCTTCCGTGTTGTTTTTGCTTTGATATTCGCGCCAAGGTTTATGCAAACGTAGCAACGTACCTGACGTGTACAGCGACGTAATGACGTGTCTTCTCTTAGCACCGCGAGCTATTGAAAAGCAAACTGGTTCTCAGCTGGCTCGCAAGTTGAACGAGTTGTGAACCAGCACCAGCACTGGCCCCGAACCAACCCTGGAACTGATTTGGTGGAAAAGGGGTATGAGTGAGGTAAAGTGAGATGTGCGGCCCCTGAGTTCAGTGCGTTAATGAACGATGAGATGTATGTATGTGTGTGTGTGTTGGGGGGGAAACTGTGAGGATGACATGTCCGATGCTGAAGGGGGGGCAGGGGTGTGTGCGAGCAGAATCTGCGGCAGGGGGCAGAGGGGGGAGGAGGGGCAGAACAGGGAGGGAGTTGAGCCTCCTGACCGCCTGGTGAAAGAAACTGTTCTTGAGCTTGCTGGTTTTGGCCCGGAGACTCCGCAGTCTCCTCCCCGACGGCAGCAGGCTGTGAGATGGGTGGGTGGGGTCACCTGCGATCCTGATGGCTTTGCGGGTGAGGCGGGAGTTATAAATATCCATAAGAGAAGGGAGAGAGACACCAATGATCCTCTCAGCTGCTCTCACGATGCGCTGTAGAGTCTTGCAGCAGGACACGGTGCTTATGCACTCAATCCAAAAATGAGATCGTTTACAATGTCCAGGTGTCAAGTCAAGTCAAGTTTTATTTTTATAGCACTTTTAACAATAGCCATTGTCACAGAGCAGCTTTAGAGAGAAGTAAAGACTTTAAACATGAGCTAATTTTATCCCTAATGATGAAGCCTGTGGCGACAGTGGCAAGGAAAAACTCCCTCAGACGACATGAGGAAGAAACCTCGAGAGGAACCAGACTCAAAAGGGAACCCATCCTCATTTGGGTGATAACAGACAACATGATTATAAATAACTCGCTTCTATAACTGTGTCCTATAGAGTCACAAAGTATAGCTGTGTACCCAGGAAATTCATTATAGTTTTAACATGAAGTCAGTTTCGTTGATGTTATAAACTCTTCATTGATGGAAACTTGAGTGCAAAACTGTTCATGACAACTGCAGTCCTAAAGTTAGCAAGTCAACTGTAGTCCTCAGCCATAAAAGCATTACTGTAAGAGTCCAGAGCGTCTTCCAGGTGTGATTTTCAACTGCCCATATGGGGCCGTCCTCTACAGGAGCGATGCGATTAGACTCCAGTCAGATGTAGGGCATCAGGATGGATCAGGCAGGTCCGAGGAGCAGAAGAGGTTCAGCACCTCGATCTCAGGATTGACATGGAACTCAGAGGGACAGACAGAGTGGGGGGAGGGGAAGAGAGAGAAAACACAGGTTGTTAGGTATGCCCAATGTCACCTAATGAGTAAGAACAGTATACATTTTGCACTGAGTGCAAGCAGGGACTCCGGCAAAACTATGACAGCATAGCTCCCGTGGATATAAAAAATGTACACGCCCCGTTAAAATGATCGGTTTTTCTGATGTAAAAAAAATGAGACCATGATAAATAATTTCAAAACTTTTCCCAGATTTAATGTGACCTATAACCTGTACAATTCAGTTGAAAAACAAAAAAAAAATTGTTCAAAGGCAAAACATAAACGTATAATAAGCTGGTTGCATAAGTGTGCACACCCTTAAACTAATACTCTATTGAAGCACCTTTGTGATTTAATTACAACATTCAGTCTTTTTGGGTCGGAGTCGATCAGCCTGCCACATCTAGACTTGGCAATATTTGCCCACTCTTCCTTGCAAAAGCGCTCCAAATCTGTCAGACTGCGAGGGCGTCTCTTGTGCACAGCCCTCTTCAGGTCACCCCACAGATTTTCAATTGGATTTAAGTCTGGGCTCTGGCCGGGCCGTTCCAAAACTTTTTTGGGGTCACTGTCATACTGAAAGATGAAATTCCTCTTCATCTTCAGCTTTCTAGCAGACACCTGAAGGTTTTAGGCCAAAATTGACTGGTATTTAGAACTGTTCATAATTCCCTCCACCTTAACTAAAGCCCCTGTTCCAGCTGAAGGACCCCCCCCCCCAAAAAAAAAACAAAAAACAAAAAACCCATGATGCTTCCACCACCATGCTTCACTGTGGGCATGGTGTTCTTTTGGTGATGCACAGTGTTGTTTTTGGAATTGTGGCCAAAAAGTTCAACCTTGGTTTCATCAGACCAGAACACATTTTCCCACATGCTTTTGGGAGAGTTGATGTATCTTTTTTGCAAAATTTAGCCGGGCCTGGATGTTTTTCTTTGACGCTACCTCATAGTCCATGGAGAATACAGGAGATTGTTGTCACATGTAGTACACAACCAGTACTTGCCAGAAATTCCTGCAGCTCCTTCAGTGTTGCTCTAGGCCTCTCGGCAGCCTCCCTGACCAGTTTTCATCTTGTCTTTTCATCAATTTTGGAGGGACGTCCAGTTCTCGGTAATGTCACTGTTGTCCCATATTTTCTCCACGTCTTGATGACGGTCTTCACTGTGCTCCATGGTATATCTAATGCTGTGGAAATGTTTTTGTCCCCTTCTCCTGACTGATACCTTTCAACAATGAGATCCCTTTGATGCTTTGTAAGCTCTCTGTGAACCCTGGCTTTTGCTGGAGGATGCAACTGAGTAAATGTCTGAACTTTATTTGGGGTTAATCAGAGTCATTTTAATTGATGTAAACCCAAAAAGACTGAATGCTGGAATTAAATCAAAAGGTGCTTCAACAAAGTGTTAGTTTAAGGGTGTGCACACTTATGCAACCAGCTTATTGTACTTTTTTTTGTTTTTCCCCCGAACAGATTTGTTTGTTTTTCAATTGAATTGTACAGGTTATAGGTCACATTAAAGGTGGGAAAAGTTTTGAAATTATTTATTGTGGTCTCTTTTTTTTTTTTACATCAGAAAAACCGATCATTTTAACAGGGTGTGTACTTTTTTTATATCCACTGTAAAAGGGGAGAGCCAGAAGGTAACACAGGCATGAGGGAGCCCCGGGACATAAAGCAGCAGCCACTACACCGTCAACAAGCTCAAGTGAGCAAGCGAGTGGGGACTGACAGCATCCATACATCCCAGTTTACCAAAACACTCTGTCTGAGGATCCTCCAGATCTACTCCTTTACCTCATAAACACCATTAACACAAGGCTTGACTAAACAGATATATTTTCAGCCGAGACTTAAACGCTGAGACTGTGTCTGATTCTCGAACACTACTTGGAAGGCTGTTCCATAACTGTGGGGCTTTGTAAGAAAAGGCTCCGCCCCCTGATGTAGCCTTCACTATACGAGGTACCAGCAGATAGCCTGCACCTTTTGATCTAAGTAGGTGTGGCGGGTCATAGAGGACCAGAAGTTCGCTCAGGTACTGTGGTGCGAGACCATTCAGTGCTTTAAAGGTCAATAGTAGTATTTTATAATCAATACGAAATTTGATTGGGAGCCAATGCAGTGTGGATAAGACAGGGGTGATGGGGTCATATTTTCTAGTTCTAGTAAGGACTCTTGCTGCTGCATTTTGAACTAACTGGAGCTTGTTTATGCACTTATTGGAACATCCAGACAGTAAGGCATTACAATAACCAATACAATAAGGGTGTGTGAGTAGAGGCTCTGTAATCCAATTTTTGGCTGTTGTTTAGTGTTTAGCTTGTCCAAATGGTTATGGTTGGGTTCTTGCCCAAACTGATAATCGCATCATCAGTTTTTCCTTTGGCTAATCAGACACAAGGTATGCCACCACACTTGCTGGAGCAGCTGGGGGTTAGATGCCTTGCTCAAGGGCACTTGAGACAGTCCTGCAGGTTCAGGGAATTGAACCAGCTGCCTTTTGTTCCCAAAGCTGTTTCTCTAACCATTTGGCCATGGCATCTCCCAACTTGTCCAAATTCCATTTTCTTGTCCAGATACTTTCCTTGTCCAAAAATTGTTCAAATACCATTTCCTTGTTCACAGTAATTTCCCCCAGTAGGGTCAGTTTCCTTTCTCTCGTCCCTTCTCCATCAGATTTAACTGATTTAACCAACATTTTAGCCAAACAAAACAAAAGGAAAGCAGGTAACCACTGAAGCAGGCTCAGGTAACAGAGCATGTTCCTCACAAGATGGCGCCACTGTCCCAACATGCAACATGGTGTGATGTAGCTTTATGTTATCTCTAACCAAGGTGCCGTGGTACTCTGATGAAATCCGTGAGGCTAAGAGGGATCGCAGGCGTGCGGAGAGAAAATGGAGGTCTTCTGGGTCTGCTGCTGATCTCATCTTATTCAAGTCGTTGAAAAGTCGTGTCACGTATTTACTAAACGAAGCTAAATCATCTTTCCTTGTTGATTTTATTGATTCTAATGCTGACAACCAAAGCAAGCTATTTAGAGCAGTGAAAAGTTTCCTGGTTGAAAATGATTCTTTATCCTTCCCGGGCTATCGACACTCGTAAATGAAATTGGTAAATATTTCGTGCAAAAAGTTACGCGTATTTGTGATGAGTTTGACTGTGTCTCTACAGCAGAGGTAGAAAACGTGGATATTGATCTTTCAACTGACATATTGCCGGCACCATGGTTTGATTCGTTTAATTTGCTGACTGAGGATGATGTTCGTATGCCGATAGCTAATTCTAAAACTACATCCTGCTGCCTTGATCCGATACTCACTTCTCTTTTGAAGTCATGTGTTGGTCCTTTGATCCCAGTGATCACAAAGGTTATCAATGTCTCTCTGGAATCAGGGACTTTTCCTGAAGATTGGAAAGAGGCTATGGTTCGACCCTTACTGAGAAAAGTTGGTCTAGAATTGGAGTTCAAGAACTTGCGTCCTGTGAGTAATCTGGCATATATATCGAAGCTCATAGAACATGCAGTATTCAATCAGATCCATGATTATTTGAGATCCTCAGGCCTTTATCCTCTATTGCAGTCTGCTTATCGTCAATATCACAGTACTGAAACAGCTTTATTAAAAGTTGCTAATGATACAGTGGTGCTTGAAAGTTTGTGAACCCTTTAGAATTTTCTATATTTCTGCATAAATATGACCTAAAACATCATCAGATTTTCACATAAGTCCTAAAAGTAGATAAAGAGAACCCAGTTAAACAAATGAGGCAAAAATATTATACTTGGTAATTTATTTATTGAGGAAAATGATCCAATATTACATATCTGTGAGTGGCAAAAGTATGTGAACCTCTAGGATTAGCAGTTAATTTGAAGGTGAAATCAGAGTCAGGTGTTTTCAATCAATGGGATGACAATCAGGTGTGAGTGGGCACCCTGTTTTATTTAAAGAACAGGGATCTATCAAAGTCTGATCTTCACAACACACGTTTGTGGAAGTGCATCATGGCACGAACAAAGGAGATTTCTGAGGACCTCAGAAAAAGCGTTGTTGATGCTCATCAGGCTGGAAAAGGTTACAAAACCATCTCTAAAGAGTTTGGACTCCACCAATCCACAGTCAGACAGATTGTGTACAAATGGAGGAAATTCAAGACCATTGTTACCCTCCCCAGGAGTGGTCGACCAACAAAGATCACTCCAAGAGCAAGGCGTGTAATAGTCGATGAGGTCACAAAGGACCCCAGGATAACTTCTAAGCAGCCGAAGGCCTCTCTCACATTGGCTAATGTTAATGTTCATGAGTCCACCATCAGGAGAACACTGAGCAACAATGGTGTGCATGGCAGGGTTGCAAGGAGAAAGCCACTGCTCTCCAAAAAGAACATTGCTGCTCATCTGCAGTTTGCTAAAGATCACGTGGACAAGCCAGAAGGCTATTGGAAAAATGCTTGTGGACGGATGAGACCAAAATAGAACTTTTTGGTTTAAATGAGAAGCATTATGTTTGGAGAAAGGAAAACACTGCATTACAGCATAAGAACCTTATCCCATCTGTGAAACATGATGGTGGTAGTGTCATGGTTTGGGCCTGTTTTGCTGCATCTGGGCCAGGACAGGTTGCCATCATTGATGGAACAATGAATTCTGAATTATACCAGTGAATTCTAAAAGAAAATGTCAGGACATCTGTCCATGAACTGAATCTCAAGAGAAGGTGGGTCATGCAGCAAGACAACGACCCTAAGCACACAAGTCGTTCTACCAAAGAATGGTTAAAGAAGAATAAAGTTAATGTTTTGGAATGGCCAAGTCAAAGTCCTGACCTTAATCCAATCGAAATGTTGTGGAAGGACCTGAAGCGAGCAGTTCATGTGAGGAAACCCACCAACATCCCAGAGTTGAAGCTGTTCTGTACGGAGGAACGGGCTAAAATTCCTCCAAGCCGGTGTGCAGGACTGATCAACAGTTACCGCAAACGTTTAGTTGCAGTTATTGCTGCACAAGGGGGTCACACCAGATACTGAAAGCAAAGGGTCACATACCTTTGCCACTCACAGATATGTAATATTGGATCATTTTCCTCAATAAATAAATGACCAAGTATAATATTTTTGTCTCATTTGTTTAACTGGGTTCTCTTTATCTACTTTTAGGACTTGCGTGAAAATCTGATGATGTTTTAGGTCATATTTATGCAGAAATATAGAAAATTCTAAAGGGTTCACAAACTTTCAAGCACCACTGTATTCTTCTAAATATGAACTCTCAGCGTGTCACACTACTTGTTTTGTTGGACTTAAGTGCTGCATTTAATACAATAGATCACCAAATTTTGCTGAGGCGCTTAAATTTGAATTTTGGAATATGTGGGAAGGCGCTGGATTGGTTCACCTCGTACTTGTCAGGGCGTAGTCGACGTATCTTGTTTGAAGGTGCTATATCAGATAAGCCTTGGTCACAACCGGCCGTACGTGCTCCTAAGGCCGGTCTACGTGCAAAAAACGCAAGAAACACACGGAGGGCGTGCATGAAACGCACGGAGGGCGCGTGTGTGATGTGCTGATTTTCGAGCCGTAGACTGGCCGCAGACCGGCCGCAGAGGTTCTTTGTCATGTCAAACAAGCTCTACGGGCGCTTACGTTTTTTTCAGGTTGCAAGACAAACTTACGGCCAACGTGCGTCTTTCTCCATGAACAAAAAAAACGCAGCGATTTGGGAAACGCCAAAAATCGCACGGCCAAAAAAATCGTACGTCCGGTTGTGACCTAGGCTATAGTTTCGACCTGCGTTTTGGTGTTCCTCAAGGAAGTTGCCTTGGCCCATTACTCTTCGTGATCTATGCGTCCAAGCTATTCCATATTGTGCAAGCTCACCTTCCAGATGCTCACTGCTTTGCTGATGATTCACAATTATATCTTTCTTTCAAGCCTGACAGTCCTTTGGACCAAGCTGAGGCGGTACGTGCCATGGAGAACTGTATTTACGATTTAAGAAAATGGATGTTCCAGGACAAGTTAAAGATAAACGATGATAAGACTGAATTTCTAATTATAGGTTATAAACAACAACTTTTGAAAATGAATCCTTGTACAATTCGTGTTGGTACTACTGATATTCAGCCTGCTCCTGCAGTATGTAATTTAGGATTCTGGTTTGATACTAACTTTACTATGTCTACCCAAATATCTAAGTCTTGCGGCGTAGCTTCCTTTTGGTTGCATAATATTAGGCGCGTAAGCAAATTTCTACCTAAGGATAAGCTGGAAATGGTTCTGCATGCATTTGTTGCAACTAGAATTGATTATTGTAATAGTCTTCTTTATGGTTTACCTGATTGTGAGATAGTTAAGCTTCAAAGAGTACAGAACGCTGCAGCAAGGTTATTGACATCCACTAGTAAATATGATCACATACCGGTAACGCCCATTCTTCGGGACCTACGTTGGCTTCCCGTTAGATTTAGAATACATTTTAAGATATTACTTTTAACTTTTAAGGCTTTACATGGTATGGCGCCACCTTATATTACTGATCTAATTAATATTAGACAACATGCGCGTTATTCATTGCGCTCAGGTGCTAGCACTGTTTTACTATTTCCCAAAGGAAAAATGCTGCGCACTTTTGGTGATCGTTCTTTTAGCATGGCGGCACCAAAATTATGGAATGAGATTCCTGGCGAACTTCGCAATGTTTCATCCCTTGTTACTTTTAAATCGTGCCTTAAAACTTATCTTTTTACATTAGCTTTTAGTTCTTAGGAAATTTTATAGTTATTAGAATAGCATTATTCCATTGCTATTTTTTATTATTGTTATATGTACATTCATGATTGTTGTTGGTGGAGCCAGTGCATCGTAGCCGTGAGGGAGATGCAGTGTTGTTGTGGACGCGTGTGTGTTTCTTTCATGGTCATGATGCGTTCGCTCTGTCATCATCTTTTCTATGTGGTTTATTTTTGGTTTGTATGACATTGGTGTGACTTAGTTTGTATATGATTTATTGTTCTGTTTTCGATTTGTTATGCCCTTTGATCATTTTATATAAAAAGCGCATTATAAATTAATAAATTATTATTATTATTACCAGGGGCAGTACCTTCAATATGATTCTCTCATATTGGACTGAGAGCAGAATGGACACGACGGTGACTCACTATCGCCTCTTCAGGTCCAAAGTGGTATTGCAAGACATGACAGGCTAGGACTAGCTGGTTAGCATGCTAACATCAGTAGATATTTCTGCAACACTGTACAAAGACATCTTAGACATAACATCGAAATGTATTTCTTAACTTTCTGTTGATACTTTTCGTTAGTATTTTAGAAATGTTTTTTGAACTGAAATTCTTACACCTAGCACCGTTAATAGATAAACAATTAGAATCGATGGTAAGTCGCTGATGTATAAGAGGAATAAAACACTATTATAGGAAAATAATCAACTGCACAGTGGGAAGAGTATCGCCACTTCATCACACCACCCTGTCAGTGATTGTTTTCCGATAACAGCACAACACAACACACAGTGGTGTACTCCACTTTCAATAATATTTCAATAAAGTGTATTGCCCTGAAGCTGATATCACATAAATCAAAATTGGCTTAATTATACCACTCTATAAATGCAGCACTTCATGGATCTCCTTATATAAGTGGTATTTTCTCTTCGCAGTAGTGTAAAGGCACTCAGGCATGCTGGGTTTTTGTTTGCGTAGGAGTGACAGATCTTCTGAAGGTCACGTCTGGGCTTTCAGCGTCGCTGTGAGAAAAGTCTGAGTGTATTCTCCCAGTCTCACTGTGTGTAGACGGACATCAAGCCATGCCGTGGTCCACGGGCCATTTTTTCTCCATTAGCCTTGGTTCTGTTTGCTTGTTTGTTTTTCACTGGCCGAGAAAGACCTTGTGCAGCATGCACAAATCCATGTTCAAAGCCCAGTGGCACAGGAAATAATGAACAGGATGAAGCGCTGTGATTTTAACGCTGAGGTGTCAAAACATAAGAACAATCGATTTCCTTCTCCAGCTCAAAATCCATTACTTACTCACCACCCTCAGTACCTTGACTCCTGACCCTTGACCCCTGACCCCTAACGATCTCACCAAGCCTTAGCAGCTCACTTTCCCTTCTCCTCACCATTTTCTACACCTCAGAAACTCCACTATATACAGTACACATTAAAGAGTTCTGGATTCTGATGAGTCAGAAGGTGTTGAATAATTTCTGGAACATGTTCTAACACGGGAGGTATTGTTTCTATAGCAACAGCTCATCCACAGGGATGTGTACAGTGGATGCTCCATTTTATAAATGGATTAAAAGCATGTGTAATCAAATCATTGATGGGCCCTTCTCAGAAAATGTGACAAGTAACGATAAAGACATTTAAAAAAAAATTTGTACACAGTAAATTTAGTTACAATCCCTGTAAATATATTTAATAGACAAAAATGCATATTTCATGAATTCACAAAACAAGAGAGATCATTATTATGGAAAAATAATGCCCAGCTGTTGTCTTTACCAATACCCATAATATGTTTATCATTACCCTGTAGAGTAACGGTAAAGACAACACTGGTTAACAGGAAAGACACATCATGGCATTTTTGGGTCACTGACTGCAGAAAAAAAGAGAAACAAGTTATGCATTTATTATCCCATCCTCACTTGTTACTTGGCGAACTAAACTTTTCCAACATGCAGCATCATTATCTTTATCATTCAGGGGTAACGGCAAAGACAGTTAATTTCTCCAACATCTCGAAATTTCATATTTACCTGATCAGTATCCTGGATTCCGGGCGGCACGGTGGTGTAGTGGTTAGCGCTGTCGCCTCACAGCAAGAAGGTCCTGGGTTCGAGCCCCGGGGCCGGCGAGGGCCTTTCTGTGCGGAGTTTGCATGTTCTATCCGCGTGGGTTTCCTCCGGGTGCTCCGGTTTCCCCCACAGTCCAAAGACATGCAGGTTAGGTTAACTGGTGACTCTAAATTGACCATAGGTGTGAATGGTTGTCTGTGTCTATGTGTCAGCCCTGTGATGACCTGGCGACTTGTCCAGGGTGTACCCTGCCTTTCGCCCATAGTCAGCTGGGATAGGCTCCAGCTCGCCTGCAACCCTGTAGAAGGATAAAGCGGCTAGAGATAATGAGATGAGTATCCTGGATTCCAACATTCATGCACCATTGATTTTTTTTTTTTAAGTGGCTGCTCAACATCCTGGTCCTTCCTCATGTAGCTGCACTGCCCTCTGTTGTCAAAGCCCTGAGTTACAGCATGATTTTACCATTTGGGTAACGGTAAAGACATCAAGAAAGTGCACATTCTTGCGCATATATTTTAGGCTATACACCAAAAACTGTTGAAGCAAAGATCATGATATTTTCCCCAATAAAAAGTGAAGGTATAGAGGTAATATTTCAGAAAGAGTGAAAATAAAAATAAAAAACAAATAAATTATTTCCATTCAAATTTCACTAATCCTCATTTTGACACATGGTGGTAATGACATTTTGGTATATTTAGGCAAAATAATTTTTTTGCAAATGCAAAAATTGACCCCTGAGCATTTATAATGAATGATCTTATCTCATCTCATTATCTGTAGCCGCTTTATCCTGTTCTACAGGGTCGCAGGCAAGCTGGAGCCTATCCCAGCTGACTATGGGCGAAAGGCGGGGTTCACCCTGGACAAGTCGCCAGGTCATCACAGGGCTGACACATAGACACAGACAACCATTCACACTCACATTCACACCTACGCTCAATTTAGAGTCACCAGTTAACCTAACCTGCATGTCTTTGGACTGTGGGGGAAACCGGAGCACCCGGAGGAAACCCACGCGGACACGGGGAGAACATGCAAACTCCGCACAGAAAGGCCCTCGCCGGCCCCGGGGCTCGAACCCGGACCTTCTTGCTGTGAGGCGACAGCGCTAAGCACTACACCACAGTGCCGCCCCATAATGAATGATAATTAATAATTTATTAATTAATTATTTTTATAATTAATGTCTTAATTTTTTTTACTGCTCCGTTAAATTCTTTCTTAAAATAAATATAATAGAAGGTCAGGATTAATGATTTTCGAGGGGGAAAAAAAAACGTCATGTTTAAAACTGAATTTGTCACATTTTCTGAAAATGTCCCAGGTATGAAGATGGAAAGTTTTCTGAAGGAGATGTTTGCTGAACGTTTAAAGGAGTCTCCAGCGTCAGCGCTTTGTTTTCTGACATCTTCAGGACAGACGAGTTTACGCTTTGCAGTTTCTCCAGAATATGACAAGATGTGTGGTTTTTGCTTGTTTGTTTTTATATTTATTTCTTAACTTACTGAGAAGAGAGGCTCAGTGTGGTGTCAGGTTCCCGTTCCTCTCAGGGATTCTTCTCGGGGAGCGTTTTCTCACTACGGTGGCCTCTGGATTGCTCATTAGGGAGAAAAATCTACACACAGATTTCTGTGAAGCTGCTTTGTGACAATGTGTATTATCAGAAATGTTCGAGAAACAAAACGGGATCCCAGCTGAGCTTTTCGACTGTAATGTTTTCTGCAGAAGAGTTCCAAATTAGCACATTAGTTATAAACAAAGCTGGATGGAATGCATAATGGAGTTTCATAACTCTGTGTGTGTGTGTGTGTGTGTGTGTGTGTGTGTGTGTGTGTGTGTGTGTGTGTGTGTGTACAAACAAGACGGGAAGAATGAGGATTTAAATATAAATACCTTGCATTTAAGTGATGATGTTAAAGTATAATACTGACATTATGGGTAACGGTAAAGACAATACATTGTCTGGTATGATGAAGCAGAGTTCCGGTTACCAGCCTGATGCTGATTATTTTTCTCTAACAGCACAACCTGAAGTGTTTTATTCATCGAATAGCAGAATAACTAGAATGACGAACAAGAATGTCATATTTTTTTAAAATTTCATGTTCACAGTACTCCTGTTTTGGCTTATGTTATAGCAGCTATAAACAGTCGTTCCCTCACCAGCCTCTCTTTATTCTCGTCTCTCCTGAAGATGTTCGAAAAGTTAAAGCTGTTACTGTTTGACTGTTACAAGGTGCTGACACTGGAGACTCCTTCCATCAATGTAAATCTTAAATAAACATCTCCTTACAGAAAACTTCACCACATCAACGATCTTTTAACGTGTTTATAAAAAGTGCAGCGTCCACCATATGAGTCCCTGTGAATGACCTGTTACTATAGAAACGACAGTGTATTAGAACAAGTGCATTAATCGCAGAGCTCCATACTTAAGAGAATATGGTAATGCGTCAACCTGATTTTTGATGGCTTCTGCAACCATACAAACGATGAATGATGTACCATCACAGGGATCTCAATCATAAGTGTATGGCATCATATCTCATAGACACTTGACCACCAGACAACAAAATTTGTATCTTTATTTCCGTAAGATAGATGGGTTTTTATCCAGCCTTTATTTTTAATTTGCTTTAAAAAAACATGGGATTATTTATTTACTAACACATTTTACAGAAAAATATTCATGACAGTTTCATATAAAACGAGTTAAAACAGTTTTATTAGTCCACTCACTTGTTGGACAGTTCACAGTTTGTGTTGTGTAAAGGTGATAGACGGATGTAAGTGCAAACAGATCCAAAATGAGTCGAAAACCAGGCAGTGGTGGAGTGAGACACATACAGGATATCAGAGGGATCCAATACTCACAGTCCAAAAACACAAACAGGGTCAAAACCAGAATACAAGGCTTTTGCAAAGTCTGTGTGTTACTCAGAGTCCTTATATAAACGTCTGCGCTGTGATTGAGCTCTAATCAGGAACAGGTGCATGGGGATTAGTCCTAATGGTGCTGTGTGGATGTGAGAGATGAAACCAGACAGCTGTGTGACGTATGGAGTGTGATATTGGATGGTGACTCTACAGTAGTGGTGTAAAGTGAAGGCGCTGGTTCACTGCTGTCCCCCAGGCACCCAGCAGAGTCGCACCATAATAAATGTGCTGGTGGTGTTTCTGGCGCAAAGAAAGGAATAAATATATACCGTAACTGTGATGTGAATCTCATTACTGGTCTCACTGTCACAAGACAATGCACTGATTTTTTGAGGTGTAAAACATGACACGACACAATTTGATAGTTCATTCATGGTGCTGTAATATTATTATTCTATTCGGGGGATTGTGTGCCCTCGTGAATATTTTCCTCATAAACTCATCTATATTGTAAACTTGTACTACTCTCAGAGCTGCTGTTATGAGTTATGGGACCAATCAGAATCAGGAATTCTTCTTCTCTCACCATGTTGTGTGTCAGGACAATCTGGAGCTCTGTTAACAAGTAGTCCACCAGCTCCAAACCACTTCATTATTTCCGATCACACCAGTTCAATCACATCATCTATCTCACTCTTCATATTTATGTCACACTCAGATCTAACACAACAAAATGTCACTTTATTTTTGCAGAAAAAAGACCCGCTGGCACTGTCCAAGAAACCCAACAACACATGCTCCACTGGCATGAACTTCACAGCCAACATCACCAAAGACTCCGCCATCGCCACCATCTCCAACAGCACCACCGTGCAGATGAAGAGCTCCGAGAGCAAGTCCGTGCCAGACCCCAAAAAAACGTACAACAGCATCAGCAAGATCGACAAGATGTCCCGGATAGTGTTCCCTGTCCTCTTCGGTACCTTCAACCTCGTCTACTGGGCCACGTACCTCAACAGGGAGCCGGTGATTAAAGGGGCGGTTTCACCTACATAGAAAGTTCTCACGTTTGTCCCTTCTATTTTTAACCCTTTTTTCTCGCCATTCTTAATAAACTGGAACAAAAAATGCCCACCATCGCATTATCCGAATCAGAGTATTATCACATCCTTCCTGCACTCCTTCTGTTTATCTGATTTTGTTTTATGTTCGTTCTCAGAGATTGCATGACCACTTCAAAGCTCTGCAGAACACCGTCTTATTGCCATGTCTGCCTTGACTTTCTACTGTATATTACTCTTCTATTCGGATTTCAGAGAAGATCATTGCATTTTCCTTACGGAATCTTAACACGTACAAGAGTTTCAATCACAACGGATCAGTTTACAACTTTCAAACATGACAAAAATATGGAGAAAATATGCATTTGCATCTGCATCAGTTTATTGGTCTGTTACAGTGCCTTGCATAAGTATTCACCCCCCCCCCCCCCCCCCCCCCCCCCCCCCCCCCCATGAACTTTTCTGCATTCCATAGTGTTACAGCCTGGACCTGAAGCGCACTAAACTGACATTTAATTTACACAGCATGTCTTCAGAAAGCATACATTTGTTGATTTCATAAGTATTCATCAACAGCCACAGATTCTCAATCAGAATTAAGTCTGGGATCTGAATGGATGATTCAGATTCAGAGTTGTTACAAGGTGAAGCTCCACCCTCAATCTTACCGTAAGTCTGCTGTAGACTAGAACAGGTTTAGGTTTTCTTCTCGAATGGGCTGCCATCCATTTTGTCCTCAGCCCTGATCAGTTTCCTAGTCCCTGATGATCAAAAGACTCCTGAGAACACAATGCTACCACCACCGTGCTTCACAGTAGGGATGATGTTCTCAGGATAACAAGCTGCACTAGGTTTCCATCAAACAAAACACTTTGTGTCAAGGACAAAATCTTCAATTCTTGTCACCACAGACCAGAGAACCTTTTCCACATGATTACTGGTGGATTTTGGTGGATCCCTCCAGCTCCAGATCCAACTCCTTCAGCATCACCTGCAGCCTCTTGGTTGCTTCTCTGACAAATAATGGACTTCATGTTGGGATGTTAAAAAAAAAGAAAGAAAAAAAAACAACCATGCTGTGAACTATGATTCATGTTTTTTTTTCCAGAATGCTGTTCTGGATTTGTTTTGATCACTAATCAGTTTTCATGATGTTATCAGCTTGGGTATGTGCTCTGTAAGACTTTGGGTTCTTCCAGGATCTCACAGGTGGATTTATACTGAGATCACATGACACTTTAACTGCACATCTAAACCTAAACCTCAAACGGGTTTAGGTTTTCTTCTTGGATGGGCTGCCATCCATCTTGTCCTCAGCCCTGATCAGTTTCCTAGTCCCTGATGATCAAAAGACTCCTGAGAACACAATGCTACCACCACCGTGCTTCACAGTAGGGTTGATGTTCTCAGGATAACAAGCCACACTAGGTTTCCACCAAACAAAACACTTTGTGTCAAAGACAAAATCTTCAATTCTTGTCACCGCAGACCAGAGAGCCTTTTCCACATGATTACCGAGCCTTTATTTTTTTCTTCTTGGCACACGCCAAACAGGATTTTGGTGGATCCTTCCAGCTCCAGTTCATCCAGAGTCACCCTCAGCCTCTTGGTTGCTGCTCTGACAAATACTAGACTTAATGTCAGGGTGTAAAGAAAAAAAAAACATGCTGTGAAATATCAAAAGCCTCCTGAAAACACAATGCTACCACCACCGTGCTTCATGGTAGGGATGATGCTGAAGATTTATCAAATTGAAGATTCATATTTTTCCAGAATGTTGTTCTGGATTTGTTTTGATCACTAATTGGTTTTCATGATGTTACCAGCTTGGGTCTGTGCTCGATAAGACTTTAGGGTTCTTCCAGGATCTCACAGGTGGATTTATACTGAGATCACATGACACTTTACCGCACGTAGATCAACTCCATTCATGTCACTTCTCGTGGAAACTGACTGCACCAGGATGAATTCTGACAGATTTTACAGAGAAGGGGTGTGAATACTTATGCAATCACAACTTTTATATCTATTTGTAAATAATTTTGCAAACTGTACTGATTTCAGCTCCATTTCTGTATTATCATGTTCTTTTGTGTCGATTCATGACATAAAATCCCTGCTAAGTCCGTTTCAGTTCCACGTTTGATGCGTGGGGTGAATACTTATGCAAGGCACTGTACGGTATATGTACACCGTCACAAAGTCAGCAATGCCAAATGTTATGCAAAAATAATTTTCTATTCTATTGGTATCAAAACGCTTAAAAATTATTGCTTTTGTATGATGAGCCGGAAGCTTCTGGTGTTTAAGTTGTCGCTTGAACTGCGAGTGCCGAGGCAGCGCAGACAAATAGCCATGCTAAAAGTGTTGCCTTCTTTCAGAGAGTGCAATGAAAAACAAACAAACAAACAAACAAACAAAATCGCTTTTTAAAACAACTTTTGAGTCTATTTGTTATATAGAGCTTGAAGCCATTTTGAAGTACTGGGCTGAACCTTTGCATTGCACCATCTAGTGGCAGCTTTTATAACTTTTGCTCTTTAATACTCGCAGTATTATGCGGAGTAAAGGAGGTCGGGTTGCAGTTATGACTTTCAAAAATCACTTGTATATAGGCTGCGTGTGCTTTCGCTTTAATGTCCGAGAGAAATAAACGTTGTGCTACGATGCTAAGCTAATGAACGTGCAACTAAAGAGACGCAAACGCAAGCATTCCTGCATTTCTTTCGTCTCACCACATCCTCTTAGTGTGTAGCTTCGCTTCAAAATAATCTTTTTACGTTGTAGTGATATGAATCGCTTAGAAACTTATTTATCATTATGACGTTTGGGCTTGTTGGAGCACAGCACACAGAGCTTTCCAGAAGCCATAATTTGTTGACACATTTAAAAGAAAGGCTTGTGGTTTTTGTTTCCCCTCCATGCTATCATGGAAACAAATCCACACCAGTTTCTGTCGGTCAGAAAGGAAGAACGAAAAGATCCTTTTTTTTTTTTTTTTTTTTAGAGTTTAGAGTAAACGCAATGCATATTCAACCAGGACTGACCGGGGAGGCAGAGAGAGAGAGAGAGAGAGAGAGAGGTTCAGAGAGCAGAGAGAGAGAGAGAGAGAGAGAGAGAGAGGGAGAGGTTCAGAGAGCGGAGAGAGAGAGGGAAAGGTTCAGAGAGCGGGGAGAGAGAGAGAGAGAGAGAGAGGTTCAGAGAGCGGAGAGAGAGAGGGAAAGGTTCAGAGAGCGGGGAGAGAGAGAGAGAGAGAGAGAGGTTCAGAGAGCGGAGAGAGAGAGGGAAAGGTTCAGAGAGCGGGGAGAGAGAGAGAGAGGTTCAGAGAGCGGAGAGAGAGAGGGAAAGGTTCAGAGAGCGGGGAGAGAGAGAGAGAGAGAGGTTCAGAGAGCGGAGAGAGAGAGGGAAAGGTTCAGAGAGCGGAGAGAGAGAGAGAGAGGTTCAGAGAGCGGAGAGAGAGAGGGAAAGGTTCAGAGAGCGGAGAGAGAGAGAGAGAGAGAGAGGTTCAGAGAGTGGAGAGAGAGGGAGAGGTTCAGAGAGCAGAGAGAGAGAGAGGGAGAGGTTCAGAGAGCGGAGAGAGAGAGAGGGAGAGGTTCAGAGAGAGAGAGAGGGAGAGGTTCAGAGAGCGGGGAGAGAGAGAGGTTCAGAGAGTGGAGAGAGAGGGAGAGGTTCAGAGAGCAGAGAGAGAGAGAGAGGGAGAGGTTCAGAGAGCAGAGAGAGAGAGAGGTTCAGAGAGAGAGGAGAGAGAGAGAGAGAGGTTCAGAGAGAGAGAGAGAGAGGTTCAGAGAGAGAGGAGAGAGAGAGAGAGAGGTTCAGAGAGAGAGAGAGAGAGGTTCAGAGAGTGGAGAGAGAGAGAGAGAGGTTCAGAGAGCGGAGAGAGAGAGAGAGGTTCAGAGAGAGAGAGAGGTTCAGAGAGAGAGAGAGAGGTTCAGAGAGCGGGGAGAGAGAGAGAGGTTCAGAGAGCGGAGAGAGAGAGAGAGAGAGAGGTTCAGAGAGCAGAGAGAGAGAGAGAGGTTCAGAGAGCGGGGAGAGAGAGAGAGGTTCAGAGAGCGGAGAGAGAGAGAGAGAGAGAGAGGTTCAGAGAGAGAAAGAGAGAGGTTCAGAGAGCGGAGAGAGAGAGAGAGAGAGAGAGAGAGGTTCAGAGAGCGGGGAGAGAGAGAGAGGTTCAGAGAGCGGAGAGAGAGAGAGAGAGAGGTTCAGAGAGAGAGAGAGAGAGGTTCAGAGAGAGAGAGAGGTTCAGAGAGAGAGAGAGAGGTTCAGATAGCGGAGAGAGAGAGAGAGAGAGAGGTGCAGAGAGAGAGAGAGAGGTTCAGAGAGCGGAGAGAGAGAGAGAGAGGTTCAGAGAGCAGAGAGAGAGAGAGAGAGAGAGGTTCAGAGAGCGGAGAGAGAGAGAGGTTCAGAGAGCGGAGAGAGAGAGAGAGAGAGAGAGAGGTTCAGAGAGCAGAGAGAGAGAGAGAGGTTCAGAGAGCGGAGAGAGAGAGAGAGGTTCAGAGAGCGGAGAGAGAGAGAGAGAGGTTCAGAGAGCGGAGAGAGAGAGAGAGGTTCAGAGAGCAGAGAGAGAGAGAGAGAGAGAGAGAGGTTCAGAGAGCGGAGAGAGAGAGAGGTTCAGAGAGCGGAGAGAGAGAGAGAGAGGTTCAGAGAGCAGAGAGAGAGAGAGAGGTTCAGAGAGCGGAGAGAGAGAGAGAGGTTCAGAGAGCGGAGAGAGAGAGAGAGAGGTTCAGAGAGCGGAGAGAGAGAGAGAGGTTCAGAGAGCAGATAGAGAGAGAGAGGTTCAGAGAGCGGAGAGAGAGAGAGAGGTTCAGAGAGCGGAGAGAGAGAGAGGTTCAGAGAGAGAGAGAGAGGTTCAGAGAGCGGAGAGAGAGAGAGAGGTTCAGAGAGCAGAGAGAGAGAGGTTCAGAGAGCGGAGAGAGAGAGAGAGAGAGAGGTTCAGAGAGTGGAGAGAGAGAGAGGTTCAGAGAGCGGAGAGAGAGAGAGGTTCAGAGAGTAGAGAGAGAGAGAGGTTCAGAGAGTGGAGAGAGAGAGAGGTTCAGAGAGTGGAGAGAGAGAGAGGTTCAGAGAGCAGAGAGAGAGAGAGGTTCAGAGAGTAGAGAGAGAGAGAGGTTCAGAGAGTGGAGAGAGAGAGAGAGGTTCAGAGAGCGGAGAGAGAGAGAGGTTCAGAGAGTAGAGAGAGAGAGAGGTTCAGAGAGTGGAGAGAGAGAGAGAGGTTCAGAGAGCGGAGAGAGAGAGAGGTTCAGAGAGAGAGAGAGAGGTTCAGAGAGCGGAGAGAGAGAGAGAGGTTCAGAGAGTGGAGAGAGAGAGAGGTTCAGAGAGCAGAGAGAGAGAGAGGTTCAGAGAGTAGAGAGAGAGAGAGGTTCAGAGAGCAGAGAGAGAGAGAGGTTCAGAGAGCAGAGAGAGAGAGAGGTTCAGAGAGTAGAGAGAGAGAGAGGTTCAGAGAGTAGAGAGAGAGAGAGGTTCAGAGAGTGGAGAGAGAGAGAGGTTCAGAGAGTAGAGAGAGAGAGAGGTTCAGAGAGTGGAGAGAGAGACAGAGAGAGGTTCAGAGAGCGGAGAGAGAGAGAGAGTGTGGAGAGAGGGGGAAGAAATAAAGAGGGTGGAGGAGGGAGAGAACTGGGGAGCGGGGAGAGAGAGAGGGGAGAGAGAGAGGGGAGAAGGAGGACAGAGAGAGAGGTATGGGGAGGGGAGAGGGAGGAAAAGAGAGAGAAAGACGGGGAGTGTGTGGGGGGGTGGAGGGGGGTTACTGGTGTTTACATGACGGCGAATAAATGTGAAGCAGCAAAAGTTTGTACCCCCTCCAGTGTTTTTTCAACGGAATAAAGAAAAAAAACGTCTCAATATTTACAGTGTCTTCTATTTACATTCACACACATACACACACACACACACACACACACACACTGCTGAAAAGACCAAAACGATTAAAACACGGTCAACCTGGAACAAGACGAAAATTCAACGAGTGAAGATCTGAGGATCGGAACGCTGTTCAGAGGAGAGAACGAGTCCAAAGATCATCGAAGACATCCATATTTGAACAAACGTATAACAAGTCTCGTGGCTATAAGGGGATGCAAACTTTTGCACTTAGATAGATAGATAGATAGATAGATAGATAGATAGATAGATAGATAGATAGATAGATAGATAGATAGATGGCATAATTGTGGTCTGAGGAACACGATGAGCCTGTAAAGTGTAAATAAAGTTGATGAAGCGTGTATAAACACACAGCGGCTCTGACCTGCTGTACGACTGCTTCACATTAATATCGATTATGTCTGGAGGCTGAAGATTATTCCCAACTACTGGGTGTGAGATCTTTACCACCTTTTCTGGACTTGGTTCTGAGAACATCTTCAGACATCCGGTTTGAGACGGTTCTGGATTGAAGTGTGTTAACATTTGCGTGAGATTCTCCCAAACTCCAGCACACGCTGATTATACAACAGATGGAGAACTCGTACAGTTATCATCTCACACACCGAGTTCAAGCTCCAGAGTCCGAAGTTTTTGCTCAGACCAACACTTTCGTACCAGCGTCAAAACGTTTCAGCCAGGACGTGTGGGGATGCGTTTATTCGAGTCGGGCGAGCGTTTTTATTTATTTATGTTTAACTGTGTAACAGTGTGTCGTAAACAGAAGAGTTCGTCTCCATGACAGTTTTACGTGTGATTTGATTTCACGTGATATCTTCCGTGTTTCCAAATACACTGAAAAAAAAATGCGATAAAACGTACCAAAGGTGGCTTTGTTTTAGTTTTTGCTCAACTGAAAAAAACGTTACAATTGAGGTTTTTCACCTGACGTCACAGGGTCACGTGACGCCCCGGTGTCCGCCATTTTGAAGGTCAAGCTAGCTAATGTCAACATCATAGTAGCTAGTATGTTACTGTAGCAACGTTTACGTTCAGTCATTTGGATGACTGTTAAAACCTTTCAGTCTCAAGTTTTTCCTTTACTGGATTTACTAGTTTACTGAGCTAGCGCGCTCGGGCAGGCTGGGAGCTAGCACGCTAGCTCAGTAAACTAGTAAATCCAGTAAAGGACAAACTTGAGACTGAAAGGTTTTAACAGTCATCCAAATGACTGAACGTAAATGTTGCTACAGTAACATACTAGCTACGATGTTGTTGACATTAGCTAGTGCTAACAGCTAGCTGCACACCGACACAGACACTGACCCTAATAATACAGTTCTTGGTCATTGCCTGGTAACAGCAAATTTATAACGGGCCATGTCTCAACAGACTAAGAAGTTATTTCAATGACATTTAATAACATTTTGTTTATCCTGAGGACCGAAAGTAAATGAAAATGTGAACAAACCTTAGCTGTAATAAGATGGCGACCACCGGCTCCAGGGACGACCCGCTGATGTAGGCATGTTACCCAGCCTGACACAAAATATTTGTAGGCATCCAAACTCTTATACGCTTTCAGATCAATACCTGTGTATGGCGATGGGTTTTTAACGACATAGGTATACAGATCCTGTGGGCCGAAGTCAGGTAAAGACGAGGGCTTCGTGTACTTCCGTACGTCAGTGAACAATCCTGGTGGAAGCAGGTAAACGTCGTTCTCTAAGCCTGCTAACCTCAATTTTTGCAAATACCTCTCCCTCTGCTCGCCCTGTAAATGCCCTACGTCGCTGGAAGGTCGAAGGTGTTTTCTGCATCTCGCTCCTTTTTCTTTTATGTTTTTCGTTTGTCGCCTTCCTCGCATTCAAACTGATTCGAGCCGTGACGTCCAAAATGGCAGCATCACATGACTTGGTCACGTGGGTGAAAAACCTCAATACACAGTACTGTGCAAAAGTCTTAGGCACCTGATTTTGTGATAGATTTCTATTTTATGACGTCTACATTTTTTTTTTTCGTTTTCCGTTTCCGGTTGAGAGTACGTCGTGCGCGTTCTGGCTGCCGCTTCTCACCAGAGCTTTTTTATTTTATTTTATTTCTTTTTCTATTTTTTTCTGTGTGTTTGTGTAGTTTGATGTTTGTTTGAGTGTTTTGTCCGCCGGTTGTGGTGTAGCTCCGGACCCAGTTTTGGGTGTCGGTTCCCTCCAGGCCTTGGTTCGCTGTGGGTGATGCCTGCGCTCCCAGCTGTGGACTGCAGTGAGCTCGTTGCTCATTTTACATCGTGGTTGTCCAGCGCTCTGTGCTTTAACGCTTGGCGTGATGTTCCGAGCGATGTTGCTCGGTGGTGTCACGGCAGCTGTGCAGGCGGTTTGGGACACACCAGCGCTCTGCGTGGCGGAGCTTCTCTGCTCGCTTTGTGGCTCCATGGCGTGGTGTTCGAGCAATGTTGCTGACGGCGTCACGGCGGCGGTGCTGGAGATGTGGGACTTGTTTTTGTGAGCCTTTTGGTGGGACTGTGGCTGCTACACCACGGGAATTACATCCTGACCCCTACTTGGTGGACTTTTTACTTTTTATTTATTTATTATTTATTTATTTTTTTATTTTTTTATTTCCTTGTCTATAATTGTAAAGTGCCCTTGGGTTTTTTGAAAGGCGCTATATAAATTTAACTTATTATTATTATTATTATTATTATTATTATTATTATTATTACATTCATTATTGAGTCACAACATTACAAAAACATTTTAGAGTCCAAACGTTCAGCGTTTTTTTCCAGCACAAAATCAAATGTTACAGAAAAAAAAAAGTTTGCAATGTGTCTGAGCAGCATATTCCATAAAAGAGCACTTTTCAGATTAAAAAAGAAAAAATAATGAAGGCTACTTTTTTCTTTTTTGGTGTAAAATGAAGAAGTGAGTGTGACAGTCAAAGTGTCCAGAAGAACTGCGGCTGGTTCTGTAAGATGCTCAGGAAAACCTACAGATCATTTCCACATAAAACTGCACTCACTGGACCTGAGACGGATTTTAATTTTAAAGCAAAGGGTCGTCTCACACCAAATACTGACTTAGTTTCATTTATTATGGCTCACTGATTACTGTTTATAGTATTTTTTTAATGTTGAAACATTTCATTTCATTATTTTTTAAACCATTTTTGGTCTCCAGCATTTCTTTACATCATGTGCCTCAGACTTTTGCACAGAACTGTAAATAAAAAAAAAAAAATTCTATCGATCCAAGATCAATGCTCTGTCTCAGTTCACATACTTCCACTGTGTATATTACGTACCTACTAGTGTAGTGCCTGAATTTCAGCAGGGTGGTGAACCGGAAATGACGATTGCATCGTTTGTCCGTGATCGTCATAGTGTTGTAGTGAAGACCACCGAAACCACTGCTCAGACTGAGACCAAAATGTACTGAAACCAAGTCAAGACCAAGACGTTGAGGGGTTGAGATCAAGTCAAGACCATGAACAGACCAGTATGTGTGAAGGGGGATTGGGGGGAGGGGTGACCGTCGTTAACAGGAAGAAAAATTTCAAATTAGCAATAAGTCACATTATTGGTCACATTTGAAGCAGGAAGTTTGACATCCAATCACAGTAACAATGTTCACAAACAAGACCGTTAATGATGGCGTAGTTCACTCCGGCCCCATGTAGTCCAGAAAGAACGATCTAAGATGCCCCTTTTCCACCAAAGCAGTTCCAGGGCTGGTTCGGGGCCAGTGCTTAGTTTGGAACCGGGTTTTCTGTTTCCACTGACAAAGAACTGGCTCTGGGGCCAGAAAAACCAGTTCCAGGCTAGCACCAACTCTCTGCTGGGCCAGAGGAAAGAACCGCTTACGTCAGCGGGGGGGCGGAGTTGTTAAGACCAACAACAATAACAAGACCGCGAAAGATCGCCATTTTTAAGCGACAAGAAGCAGCAGCTGTACAAACGCGAAGTCAGCCATTATTATTATTGTTGTTATTGTTGTTGTTGTTGCTGCTTCTTCTGTGTTGTTTTTGCTTCGATATTTGCACCAAGGTTTATGCAAACGTAGCGACGTACTGACGTATACAGCGACGTAACTGAAGTATACAGCGATGTAACTGACGTATACAGCGACGTAACTGACGTATACAGCGACGTAATGACGTATACAGCGACGTAACTGACGTATACAGCGACGTAACTGACGTGGCTTCCCTTAGCACCGCGAGCTATGGAAAAGCAAACTGGTTCTCAGCTGGCTCGCAAGTTGAACGAGTTGTGAACCAGCACCAGCACCAGCCCCAGAACTGATTTGGTGGAAAAGGGGAAAAAGTGAGCCACCTTATGGGTGCAATAAATGTTGCAAGCTATATACACTATATACAAGCTATAAATAGAAGCGATATCCACCCTAGGAATACCGACCTATTTACCAGAAAGAATCCAAAACGGCGAGGAATTGACTGCAATTTTTGTTGAACTGATCATTAAGGCTTAATTAGTCCATAACTTCATTAATACTTGCAATGAAGCAAATCTGGGTAGAAGTTATATGCACCCTAGGTGCCCCTACCTTCATGCCTACCTTCATTAGGGATTGATTGATTGATTAATTACTCCATATATTCATTATTAATTGTAATTATGCAAATTTGGATAGAAGCCATATGCACCCCAGGCAGACCTACCTTCCTGCCAAAAATAATAAAAATCAATGAAAAATTGAGAAAGAAGTAGTTTCGTGAAATGTGGACACCGCCGGATAGACGCCGGATGACACAGCACATGATGGCATTCAACTCATCACCTGTTGGCCGGATGAGCTAATAAATCAGACAATACACAGGCAGTTTAGTGAAATCTGCACAGTTGTTGTCTTGACAGATCTTTGAAATAAAATCCCGAGTTCTCTCCATCTGAGACCGAGACAAGGCCGAGTAAAAATGCGGTCGATTCTGAGATGAAACTGAGACCTTCAAAAAGTGCTCCTGAGACCAGTCTTGAGTTCTACAATACTCGGTTGTCGCATCACTCTCCAAAATACCTGCCAGCTTTTTATGCTCATCTCTTAAAAATAAAAGCGTTTTTAATTTCTCTTGTTCGTGTGTGCCCTCCTCCAACTGGCTGAAAATAGATCGGTGGTCCCTCCCTTTCTGCTATGCAGCCAAGATGGTGACCATTAAGGATGAAAAGTGTCCAGCGGTTCACACTCGACTTTTAGACCGTTTTGAGTCCACCGTCCAGGTCTCATGGTGTACTTGCGCATGTTGCAGAACCTGTCAGTATGAACACACTTGCGCATTCAAAATCGAAAGTGTAAGTGCGGAAGTATGCAAATTGAGACACAGCGCAACTTTTTTCATGATGTTGAGATTTTAAGAAGCCCGTCCCTCATGCGCTCATGCTCATTAAAATCCAGTGAATAAAAAGCCAGTGTGTGTAGTGCAGCAGGTGGTGGTGTGTGCCATATCACCATGAAGCGAATTATATTCTAAACAAACACTGGAAATGAAAATGTTTATTTTTGTATGAATTTCAGGAAGTGAGGAGGGTTAAGTTTTCTTTCTTTGGTTGTTTTATTCGTCTTATTTGCAGTTAGGGCAGCGATAATTTAAAAACAAAAACGAATATCCCGAACATGGCGTCTGTAGCAAGATACTGATTTGTCCACTCGTGATTGGACTTCAAAAATAATAATAATTAAAAAACCTTCTATCGATTTTGCAACTTTAGATAGATAGATAGATAGATAGATAGATAGATAGATAGATAGATAGATAGATAGATAGATAGATAGATAGATACCAGGGAGGAAGTGATTGAAACATGTGTGATTGATTCACACCGTACAAATTAATTCAGGTTTATAACCTCTATCATAACAACACAAGCCCACCCACACACACACACACACACACACACACGGTGCTGTCAGGTTAAGTGCTAATATGAAAGTGAAATGGTTCCACCATCATACTGAACTCATTACATTATGAATTTAATGGGATTATTATAGCAGGATGTTGAAGGAGAACCAGAGAACCCGAGGTTATTAGCAGGAAGGATGAACGACGAGCTCATGGGGAAAATAAGGAGCGTTCATTAAGTTGCACAGGGTTGTGTTATTTCTTTTGTTCTTCTTTTTAATACTTACAATTATTTCTGTGATGTACATTTATTTGTCATGTAATCTGTCTGAAGCAATAAAACTCATGGCTTATATGTTGACTGGTTTGATGTTATTTCATTTTTCCGATAAGCAACACATTTATAGAAAAGAAAATCCTTTTTGGGAAATGCTGGGGGGGAAAAATCAGGATCCAGATGTTTAAAGGAACTGGAGTCAAAAGGGATTCTGGGGAGGGGAGGGGAGGGGTCTGAATACAGGTGATGCAAGTGACAAACATCCGTTGTTGTGTCATGATTGAAAATATTTCCAAATTAATTAAAAGTTAAAAATATTATGTACATTAGATCCCAAATGGTAAAATTCCCAATGAATGAAATCTAATTCAGTTCACAACAAAATTTCGCAAAGTTCAAAGGGGTGAATACTTATGCACAGCACTCGGTGTGCGTGTGATTAGTCCTAAAATAGTAAAACATCCTGTACTGAGGGGCGGCACGGTGGTGTAGTGGTTAGCGCTGTCGCCTCACAGCAAGAAGGTCCGGGTTCGAGCCCCGTGGCCGGCGAGGGCCTTTCTGTGTGGAGTTTGCATGTTCTCCCCGTGTCCGCGTGGGTTTCCTCCGGGTGCTCCGGTTTCCCCCACAGTCCAAAGACATGCAGGTTAGGTTAACTGGTGACTCTAAATTGAGCGTAGGTGTGAATGTGAGTGTGAATGGTTGTCTGTGTCTATGTGTCAGCCCTGTGATGACCTGGCGACTTGTCCAGGGTGTACCCTGCCTTTCGCCCGTAGTCAGCTGGGATAGGATCCAGCTCGCCTGCGACCCTGTAGAAGGATAAAGCGGCTAGAGATAATGAGATGAGATGTGATCCTGTACTGAGAAATGAAGGTGTTTGTCCTGTTTTGTTGCATTACAAGCAGGAATTAAAATGGATTTTTGGAGGGTTAGCACCATTTGATTTACACAACGTGCCGACCACTTTAAAGGTGAAAATTGTTCTTTTATTGTGACACAAACAATAATTAAGATGAAAAAACAGAAATCTGGAGTGTGCATATGTATTCACCCCCCCAAAAAAGTCAATACTTTGTAGAGCCACCTTTTGCTGCAATTCCAGCTGCAAGTCTCTTGGGGTATGTCTCTATTAGCTTAGCACATCTAGCCACTGGGATTGTTGCCCATTCCTCAAGGCAAAACTGCTCCAACTCCTTCAAGTTAGATGGGTTGCGTTGGTGTACAGCAATCTTCAAGTTATGCCACAGATTCTCAATTGGATTGGGGTCTGGGCTTTGATTAGGCCATTCCAAGATATTTAAATATTTCCCTTTAAACCACTCCAGTGTAGCTTTAGCAGTATGTTTAGGGTCATTGTCCTGCTGGAACGTGAACTTTCATCCCAGTCTCAAACCTCTGGCTGATTCAAACAGGTTTTCCTCCAGAATTGCCCTGTATTTAGTGCCATCCATCTTTCCTTCAGTCCTGACCAGCTTTCCTGTCCCTGCAGATGAAAAACATCCCCACAGCATGATGCTGCCACCACCATGCTTCACTGTAGGAATGGTGTTCTCAGGGTGTTGGATTTGCATCACACATGGCGTTTCCCATGATGGCCAAAAAGATCAATTTTAGTCTCATTTGACCAGATAAACTTCTTCCATGTGTTTAGGGAGTCTGCCACATGCTGTTGGGCAAACTCCAAACATGATTTCTTATTTGTTTCTTTAAGCAATGGCTTTTTTTCTGGACACTCTTCCATAAAGCCCCGCCCACTCTGTGGCATGTATGGCTTAAAGTGGCCCTATGGACAGATACTCCCATCTCCGCTGTGGATCTTTGCAGCTCCTTCAGTGTTCTCTTTGGTGTCTTTGTTGCATCTCTGATTAATGCCCTCCTTGCCTGGTCTGTGAGTTTTGGTGGGCGGGGCCTTCACTTGTCAGGTTTGTAGTGGTGCCATATTCTTTCCATTTTGCTATAATGGTTTAATGGAGCTCTGTGGGATATTCAAAGTTTGGGATATTTTTTATAACCCAACCCTGATCTATACTTCTCCACAACTTTGTCTCTGACCTGTTTGGAGGCTCCTTGGTTTTCATGTTGCTTGCTTAGTGGTGTTGCAGAGTCAGGGTCCTTCCAGAACAGGGTGATTTATACAGACATCACGTGACAGATCATGTGACACTTTGCACACAGGTGGATCTTAATCAGCTGGTTATGTTACTTATGAAGTGAATTGGTAGGAGCAGCTCTTATTAGGGGTTTCATACGAATGAGGGTGAATACCTATGCACACTCCAGATTTCTGGTTTTTAATCTTAATTATTGTTTGTGTCACAATAAAAAAACAATGTGCACCTTTAAAATGGTAGACATGCTGTGTAAATCAAATGGTGCTAACCCTCCAAAAATCCATTTTAATTCCAGCTTATAATGCGACAAAACAGGACAAACACCAAGGGGGATGAATACTTTTGCAAGACACTGTAAGAGGAATAAAACACTTGGTCATTGGAGAAGTGGTCATATAGCTATTTGCTTGTTGTTTTCCATTTTTGAAGCAGTAACTGGGGCCAAGTTTACATTAGACCGTATCTGTCTCGTTTTCTTCGCGGATGCACTGTCCGTTTACATTAAAACGCCTGGAAATGCCGGGAAACGGGAATCCGCCAGGGTCCACGTATTCAATCCAGATCGTGTCTGGTCCGGTGCTGTGTAAACATTGAGAATACGCGGATACGCTGTGCTGAGCTCTAGCTGGCGTCGTCATTGGACAACGTCACTGTGACATCCACCTTCCTGATTCGCTGGCGTTGGTCATGTGACGCGACTGCTGAAAAACAGCGCGGACTTCCGCCTTGTATCACCTTTCATTAAAGAGTATAAAAGTATGAAAATGCTGCAAATACTGATGCAAATACTGCCCATTGTGTAGTTATGATTGTCTTTAGGCTTGCCATCCTTCCACTTGCAAGTGGTAAGTGACGCGCATGCCCGATATGCACTGAGATCACACACACAGCGGCTCAGTCCCGAATCACTGCTCGTGCGCTTCACTCGCGCGCTCTGTGAGCTGCGCAGGGCCGGAGTGCTCACCCTCCAGAGGGCACTCGCTGTTCAGGGCGGAGTGATTTGGAGCGCAGGATGCCTGCGGAGCCGAGCGTATCCGTGTATTGGCATTGCTGTGTGCAGGCGAATCGTGTATTGGCGTTGCTGTGTGCACGCGAATCATTTTAAAAACGTTAATCTGATGATCCGCTGATACGGTCTAATGTAAACCCCACCTGGATGTCAAGGCACATTGGGGTCAAAGGTCACTAACCTGGACTGTTGTCACAGTAGAGGCTATAATGGAGACACAGTTAAAGTCTGAGATGTGAAAATAAAAGCTTAGAGCTCAGCTACACACCGATCATTTGTCCCTGAGGAATAGCAATAGACCTTTCTTTCCTTGTTATAAATGCTGGAGAACATGGGAACGTTCTCCTGCTGGGATGCTTCAGGGCTGTTCGAGCTGGAACAATGAGCTCCAGTCACTCGAGTTGCTCACGTCGCTCAGCATCACCACAGGGGTCTGAATTAGCTGCAGGTTTAATACAACAGTTTGCTCCACTCCACTAGTCTGGTTGATCGAGCAGTGTTCCGAGAATGCTGATGTTTCCTCGAACTGCACTGGGAATTTTCACTGTGTCCATCACTCCACTCCCACTCCACTCATCCGTGTTCACGAAGTAAAAATACAATTCTAGCAGGAGTTACGATGGTAGTGTTAGTGACATCATCAGCGCTCACAGCAAATTATGCTTTTTAGGAATATAATTTCTGACTTAAAGTATGAAAGCTCATCAGATGAAGATGGAAAGGAAGAAAAGATGCTGATTTCACCGAATAATGGTGAACAAGAACATAGAAATCAGTGTGAGCGAACTAGTGTGTGGCTTCTTCGGGATGTATTTCCTTTCATGGAGCAAAATCAAACTAGATAGAGACTGGGACTAAAGTCACAGTAACATGCGCTAGCTGTTACAAAGTGGGACGTGGTCTCCATACCTGTCTGGGATGGGTGGAGCTGAATGTATGTGCAGAAGATATTTATTAAGAAAAGTGCAATCAGGCAAGCAGTCCAAATCAGCAGACATAAATCAGAAACAATAAACAAGCAGTAGGTCAGGCAAACAGAACATCATAGGCACAAACAAAGGTGGAATCAAAGCATGAGGAACAGGAACTAGAAATTCGCAAACCAGGAAATCAAAACAACACACAGCTCAGTAATGTATCTAAACAACTCAATACTTCGCAACCTGAGTTAGTCTTTGGTGCCCTTATACATGCATGCTGATTGCACCTTAATCCAGTGCCAGTGTGAGTCATTAGTTGCGCGTGCATGTGAATCAGTTCACAGTGCGCACCATCCAGAGCACACGTGAGAGTCAGCAATGCACCCTGCCACCCTGAACGAAATAAACAAGAGTTATCTGAGAGCATAAAATCCCCCACTGGCAACTCTGCCATAACTCAGGTAAAATGCAACTGAATTGAATATACGTATCACCAACATATAACAAAGAATCCTGTCAAGTTTCGTGAAAAAATTCCTCCAAAAATTGTGAGAGGAGTTAATTTCAGAAGGTGAGTACCCTTCCCAGGATGGACAGATGGACAGACAGACATCACCATGACACAATCCCCCTTTGGGCCTTTGGCCAGCGGGGGATAAAAAACTGATTGAAAAAAATAATGAAAATTGACAGAGTTATACAACCCCGATTCCAAAAAAGTTGGGACAAAGTACAAATTGTAAATAAAAACAGACTGCAATAATTTACAAATCTCAAAAACTGATATTGTATTCACAATAGAACATAGACAACATATCAAATGTCGAAAGTGAGACATTTTGAAATTTCATGCCAAATATTGGCTCATTTGAAATTTCATGACAGCAACACATCTCAAAAAAGTTGGGACAGGGGCAATAAGAGGATGGAAAAGTTAAAGGTACAAAAAAGGAACAGCTGGAGGACCAAATTGCAACTCATTAGGTCAACTGGCAATAGGTCATTAACATGACTGGGTATAAAAAGAGCATCTTGGAGTGGCAGCGGCTCTCAGAAGTAAAGATGGGAAGAGGATCACCAATCCCCCTAATTCTGCGCCGACAAATAGTGGAGCAATATCAGAAAGGAGTTCGATAGTGTAAAATTGCTGAGAGTTTGAACATATCATCATCTACAGTGCATAATATCATCAAAAGATTCAGAGAATCTGGAAGAATCTCTGTGCGTAAGGGTCAAGGCCGGAAAACCATACTGGGTGCCCGTGATCTTCGGGCCCTTAGACGGCACTGCATTACATACAGGCATGCTTCTGTATTGGAAATCACTAAATGGGCTCAGGAATATTTCCAGAGAACATTATCTGTGAACACAATTCACCGTGCCATCCGCCGTTGCCAGCTAAAACTCTATAGTTCAAAGAAGAAGCCGTATCTAAACATGATCCAGAAGCGCAGACGTCTTCTCTGGCCAAGGCTCATTTAAAATGGACTGTGGCAAAGTGGAAAACTGTTCTGTGGTCAGACGAATCAAAATTTGAAGTTCTTTATGGAAATCAGGGACGCCGTGTCATTCGGACTAAAGAGGAGAAGGACGACCCAAGTTGTTATCAGCGCTCAGTTCAGAAGCCTGCATCTCTGATGGTATGGGGTTGCATTAGTGTGTGTGGCATGGGCAGCTTACACATCTGGACACCATCAATGCTGAAAGGTATATCCAGGTTCTAGAGCAACATATGCTCCCATCCAGACGACGCCTCTTTCAGGGAAGACCTTGCATTTTCCAACATGACAATGCCAAACCACATACTGCATCAATTACAGCATCATGGCTGCGTAGAAGAAGGGTCCGGGTACTGAACTGGCCAGCCTGCAGTCCAGATCTTTCACCCATAGAAAACATTTGGCGCATCATAAAACGGAAGATACGACAAAAAAGACCTAAGACAGTTGAGTAACTAGAATCCTACATTAGACAAGAATGGGTTAACATTCCTATCCCTAAACTTGAGCAACTTGTCTCCTTAGTCCACAGAAGTTTACAGACTGTTGTAAAGAGAAAAGGGGATGTCTCACAGTGGTAAACATGGCCTTGTCCCAACTTTTTTGAGATGTGTTGTTGTCATGAAATTTAAAATCACCTAATTTTTCTCTTTAAATGATACATTTTCTCAGTTTAAACATTTGATATGTCATCTATGTTCTATTCTGAATAAAATATGGAATTTTGAAACGTCCACATCATTGCATTCCGTTTTTATTTACAATTTGTACTTTGTCCCAACTTTTTTTAAATCGGGGTTGTAAGTGATTGAAAAAAAAATCCAGTTTTTCATGTATCATTCTGGTTTGGTGATCCAGATCAGCACCAAAAGTCATAGCAATGTAATTCAGCTCAGAGGAATTCTTCATGTGAAATTTAGTGATGGTTGGTTGGAAACTGAGGGAGAAATAGCATCCTAAAAATGTTAGGAGAATAATAATAATAAGAGAAAGAGAAGAAGAAAGATCTTGAGTCAGAGTAACAATTTACGCCAGCACTGCTAGCGCAAATTAAAATCAGAACATTTGGCCATATTGTGTCTGATAATCTATTTTGATTGATTATCTTTCTGTCTAATTTTTAATTTAGCCAATAAACTCTCAGAAAGGGACCCAACCCAGAACACACTGGATGGGCGAAGAAGAAGAAGAATTTTATTCTTGTGCTTGTTGAATCTGTAACTGAACTCTTCAGTGGAAGGCTGTGGGAGATTAGATTGTATTAGCACCATGTTTTATTGTCTACAAAGCAAAAGCATTTGAGACAAGCATCTGAGCTGTAAATTTGGCATTTTGGGTGGTGAAAGTTAAATGTAATTAACAGACACTCTTATCCAGAGTGGCATCCAACATACCTGGAGAAGTTGGAGGTTAGGTGTCTTGCTAGTCCAAGGAATCAAAGCAGCAACTTTTTAGTCCTAAAGCTGCTTCTCTAACCATTAGACCATGGCTTCTCCCTAGCTGTAGTATGAACTTGTACAGATCTGAAACCTGGACCACCTACCGCCGCCACCTGAAGACCCTTGAGCATTTCCACCTATGCTGCTTGAGGAGCATCCTTCACATCAGTTGGGAGAACTACCATACCGTACTAATATCAGCATCATGGCTGAAGCTAAACTCCCGAGCACTAAGTCCATCATCATCAAAAGCCAGCTGCGGTGGGCTGGCCACATCGTCAGAATGGATGCCAACCGACTTTTGAAACAAGTCTTCTACTCCCAACTCAGCAGTCCAGAGGAGGACAAATGAAATGATACAAGGACCTGTTGAAACAAAACCTGAAAAGCTGTAGCATCGACTGGAACAACTGGGAAGACCAGGCCAGAAACCGTACTGCCTGGAGAGCAACCATCAGAGAAAGAGTCAAGAATTTCGAAAACCAGAGGATGAACCACATCGAGGAGAAGAAGAGGCAAAGGAAAGAATGTGTGCAAAATCCAGACCACCTGCACCTTCTCACCATCACCATCATCTGTAACAAATCCTGTAAATCAAGGATTGGGCTCCTCAGCCACCTGAGAACCCACCGAGACCGAGCTGCCAACAACTCGGAGAACATCATCCTTGCTTTCGAGGGATAGCCATGATGAGTATGAACTTGAATAATGAGTAATAACTCTAAAAGCACACTACCTCCATGGTTTATTAGTGGAGAAGGAAATGCACGTCCTGAGTGGAAAGATTCCTGCATTACTGTAATCAGCCACAAGAGGTCAGTGTGTCACGTTCATGTCCTGGAGCATCAGAGCTGAATGTTGATCACAACTTGCATGCACAGACCTGGAGTTAGGGGGGTTTGAATACATTATTTAAATTTATTTTATTGCTTGTGTTTGTGGTGCGATCGTATGTAAACCTGCACGCTCTGTTGCTTTGCAGATGTGTTATTCAGCTTTTCTGCTCACAGGTTGTGCGATTTTTGCTCGGAGGAAGAGCTCGAGTCATGTTTTTCTGTGTGTGCAGGTGCGTGGGCGAGAAGCTGCATGTGTTCCCCCTTAGCACAAAGCAGAACACACACACACACAAAAGAAAGCAGCAGCTCCTCTGTACTTCAGCATCAGGGTGGTGTAATGTTCACGAGTGCCGTATAATCGATGTGCAACAATCAGCTGCGCCATCATGCTGATCAACACGCCGCTGTAGCTGCCAGCCTCCTAATCAATATTCAGCCTCATGGTTTCTGTTCTCATGGACAATCTGAACAGTACGGCAGAAAATACAGGCCTCTCAATTACCTTAAAAAGGGGGTTCTTTAAATGAGTGTGTTCGAGGCATCCTGTAATCCTTTAGGAGGTGGCGTGATGGTGTAGTGGTTAGCACTATCGCCTCACAACAAGAAGGTTCTGGGTTTGAGCCCAGTGGCTGATGGGGGTCTTTCTATGTGGAGTTTGCACGTTCTCCTCATGCCTGTGTGGTTTTCCTCTGGGTGTGCCAGTTTCTTTCACAGTCCAAAGACATGTGGGTGAGGTTGATTGGCTACTCTAAATTGCCCATAGGTGTGAATGTGTACCTGCCACCAGGTGAGGTTTGGGTCCCTCTGGTGTGCTATTCTTTGTTTGTAACCACACGACCAAAACTGCTTACATCATTGACTGCCACCATGTGGGCGGATACAATCAAACGATATAGCGTCTGTAAATAGCGTTCCAAGCGATAGCAGAACTTATTCGACTTCACTGGACAGCCTTTCCAAGACAGTTACATTTAGAAGCTTGTGGTCATTTCTCAAATCTATTTTAAAAACAATCATTTTGACTGCTTCAAAAGATCAGTATCTAACACACTATGTCTCATTATCTGTAGCCGCTTTATCCTGTTCTACAGGGTCGCAGGCGAGCTGGAGCCTATCCCAGCTGACTACGGGCGAAAGGCGGGGTACACCCTGGACAAGTCGCCAGGTCATCACAGGGCTGACACATAGACACAGACAACCATTCACACTCACATTCACACCTACGGTCAATTTAGAGCCACCAGTTAACCTAACCTGCATGTCTTTGGACTGTGGGGGAAACCGGAGCACCCGGAGGAAACCCACACGGACACGGGGAGAACATGCAAACTCCGCACAGAAAGGCCCTCGCCGGCCCCGGGGCTCGAACCCGGACCTTCTTGCTGTGAGGCAACAGCGCTAACCACTATACCACCGTGCCGCCCAACACACTATGTAACATATTTAGTTATAAAAGAGCACTCACCGGGCAAGGGGGCTACAGGATTTGAGGTCAGGGATTGACATGAATCTTGTTCGATTGACTCTGTGATCGTTTGGGAAGATTCTTCAATAATTCAATAATTTCTTTCTGCACTCTGTAAGCCTAGCATTTCGTAGCCTGGGCCCACCCATCCTAAGCGTGACGCAACATGAGGGCCTGTTGCGAGCTTAGTCTGGCCAGGCAAGCTATCTACAGCTCTTCCAAGCTCCCGAAAAATCGGGAACCAATCAACTTTGAGCATCTCCAACGGCCCTGGGTAGAGGCGTGTTCAAGGCAGTGACGTAGTAGAACTGCGACCGGAAGCCATAGATTGTTTACAGAATCTATGCCGGAAGCGCTTCATTCACGAATGCTGTATTGAAAGCATTCAACGGGAAGTTCTCATTGAAAACGGAGCAAAGAGCAGCCCTGGAGGTATTTATTGAAAGGAAGGACGTTTTCGCCTTGCTCTCGACCGGCTTCGGTAAGAGTTTAATCTACCAGTTAGCCCCGTCGCGTCACATACGTCAGAGGAAAGAGTGATGTGATTGGTTTAAGCTTCGTCACAGCCTTTTCTGGCTTCGACCAGTAGCAAACTGAGGCATTTCAGGGAGGCGGGTCAACCACGGGCTCTGGGAAACGGTTGGGCTTAATATCTTGGCCAGACCAAATGCTCGGAGAGCTTTGCAGTCGCGTTAGCCAGACTAAGCATTTCGAACTACTGCTTTAGTACCATCTTTGATTTTGCTGTGGCCCGTATTTTGTGTTGGAGCCCAGTCTGGATCTGTAAAATTGTCGAGATCAGCCGGTTTCCCTAATGGACAGAAAAAGCAAAATAAAAGCAGCAGCAGCAAAATTGTATACAGCTCTTTTTAAAATGAAATAATTGTAGAAGCCTTTGATTGTCGGCTCACACTTGATGATCACGGTGAGTTTCTACACGGCCAGGCTATTAAACGATCCGATATTTCTTGTATATTACAATCTTTCATTAATAACTAGCTTGTAGCACTTACCACTGATAAACTGTTCACTGCAGATTCGTGTGGTTTTTGCTTTCACATCGCTGAGATCAGCCTGGTTTATGTTGGACAGCCAGTGACGTCTACGCTCCGTCGACAACTCTCTTATTTTTTCTCCTTGATTATTTATAATTGCTGGAATTCTAAAGAACTTCTAAGTCCCCTTGTCTCGAATAGAGTTGTCCCCACATCCAATTACAGCACCAAGAGTCGGCATGGCTATGAAACAAAAGGAATTCTTGAGTATGAAAACCTCTCGAGCATATCTTCTATAGTAAATGTGCGCCGTGTGAGTTTGTGTATGTCCTCCAACATGGCCCACTTCCGGTTCAAAGCCTCATGCAGAATTAGCTATGACGTCACGTCACGTCACGTCATATCATATGCAAGCGAAGAATAATCACCCAAGAGAATTCATGGAAGCTAGTTGATAGTTTCCTGGATCGCTAATCCTTTAGGATGCTGCATGGAACCTTTTTTTGACACACATACATACTTAAACATACACTTTTATTCTCTAAAATGTAACTAATCCATAATTTATTGCACATTTGACTAGTTTTCTCAAAATAACCTGCACTCTATTCACGTTCCTGGAGAAAATGGATTCCAAGTAGATCTCTTTCAGGAACCTAGAACCCTCTTTCTGAAAAGGTAGCTACTGTTAAAGCTCATTAAATATCAGCTACTGGACCGCTGATGTTGGCTGTGCATTACTGAGTAGTGTCAACACAGAGCTGAAGTGCAATAACGGTATCTTTCAGGTCACTGGGAGAAATTAGCCAATGGTTCCAGAAACCTAAGAACCTTGAAACCATCATGACTCTTTTCTATCCATCCATCCATTATCTGTAGCCACTTATCCTGTTCTACAGGGTCACAGGCAAGCTGGAGTGCAATAACGGTATCTTTCAGGTCACTGGGAGAAATTAGCCAATGGTTCCAGAAACCTAACATAACTTGCATGATCACCCCAGAGAATTCATGGAAGTTTGGTGAAACCTAACATAACCTGCATGTCTTTGGACTGTGGGGGAATCCGGAGCACCCGGAGGAAACCCATGCAGACATGGGGAGAACACACAAACTCCACACAAAAAGGCCCTCACCGGCCGCTGGGCTCGAACCCAGGACCTTCTTTCTGTGAGGCGACAGTGCTAACCACTACACCACCGGGCCGCCCTGACTCTTTTGTGCTTTTCAGTAAAACATTTTTAATGGTTGTTTAATTGACTTTTATGTAGAGATCCTGGTTAGGCTGAGATAAAAGGTTCTGTCTTGCCAAGAATGCTTTAAAGATTTTGAGAGGAAACACACACACACACACACACACACACACACACAAAAGGTGTAGCTTCCTAAAGGGGATTTATTTAGGACTCTGTGATCTAACCTATATTTAAGGAGTTTTAATGGTTGCTACCATTTTGGTGACTGCGAGTTGGCCTCGTGGTTAGTGTGTCTGCCTCTCGACTGGGAGATTGCAAGTTTTACTTGCAGTTGGGTCATACCAAAGGCCATCATAAAAATGGTACCTACTGCCATCTGGCAAGGCATGCTGCAATACAGATGCGAGTAGGGAGTTGGACTCTTGTGGTTACCAGAGGACCAGCCCCCCCCCCCCACACACACACACACACACACACTGTAACCCTAGCTATATAATAGGCGAAAGGCTGAGGGCTATTGAAACAGAGATCAGCATCACACCCATGCGCCTCAAGGAGTTGGGTAGTACTGGGACAGGAGACTGCCTGGGAAGACCAGATCCTGACGTGAGAGGGACTTTGACTTGACCGTTTTGGTACCTTATCAGCTTAAAGGGTTCACCAAGAGGGACAAATCAAATAGATTCCAAGCTAGAGCTAGATTTAAACCTCTTTTTCGAAAGGAACAAAATCATTACTGCCTCCTGAGTTCAGTCCTGAGCTCGGGTTACTGTTCTCACCGTGTCTGTATGGGTTTCCTCCGGGTTCTACTGTTTCCTCAAACCTCCCAGAAACATGCCAGTTGGCGGATAAATGACTCTTATTGTTGCTTACTAAAGAGGAGTGAATGAACATTGAGAGGTCCAAACAGTGAGTGTTTTCAGGTCATGTGAAGATCTCCAGCTTTTCAGATGTTTGGAACATCGATTTCAGTAAATGCACCGATTTTAAAGTCACATTTTTGGCTCCATAATAATTATGACTGCTGCCAACAAGGAGGTTATGTTTTTGGTGTGGTCTAACTCTAACCAGGATTGATCCAAACCTACTGACCTGATTTCCAAGAAACTTGGTGGAAAAGTGTAGCATGGGCCAAGGAAGAACCTATTAAATCTTGAAGTGGATCCAAATCACGGGGCAGATCCACAAATTTAGTTTAATCTCTGCTGATGTTACAAGATACAGCGTTTGTCCTTGGTAGAAGTCTGTGCTCATCAATTCCATACATCTTCTAATCCAGTTGATAGCAGTAAAGTTCACTTGTGAGAAAACATAGCCAGGGTAAAAATATGATGACTCCATATCACAGTCCAGATTCATGGGTTCCAGTAATCCTCTGGAATACACATGTAGAGAAGTTGCTCAAAAGTAATAGTCATCATCAATCACTCAGTGACAGTGGCTTCAAAAAGGCTGTGGAATCATCACTGGTAAGTGCAACTCATCCAGACATATAAAGTGGTTGCAGTTGCAGATTTGTATATCATAGAAGAGTCTGTGGTGGAGGTCTGCGCTCTCCGAGTGTCCTTCTAGTTTTAAGTGAATTAATGACATTTTCAGATTCAGTCACTGAAACATCAAAATCCAAAGTATTAAATTAGCTTACTACACAAAAGAACTGTTCTTTCAACATACAAGACTCTTCTTCTTTTGGCTTCTCCTGTTAGGGGTCACCTATTTGATTTGGAACATGCATGATGTGGGTTAGCTGCATGTGTGTGAAGGTACCATTAACACAGAGGGATATATTGGGATTTTAGAGAGACATTTGTTGCCATCAAGGCAATGTCTCTTTCTGGGAAGTCCATGCTTATTTGAGCAGGACAATGCCAGGGCTCTGTACAGGTTACAAGTCAAGTCAAGTTTATTTGTATAGCGCTTATAACAATAAACATTGTCGCAAAGCGGCTTTACAGAATTTGAAACAGTAGACACAGAGTGCGTCGACTTGACTGGCCTGCTGCCAGTCCAGATCTATTTCCTATTGAGAATGTATGGCACATCATGAAGAGTAGATTCAGACAATTATTTATTATTCTATATACATTTACCTCATTTAATTCTTAACAGTGTAGTGTAAAACGCAAAGCTCCGCCCCAAGAACCTACAGCATATCAACTAGAGTTATGCTGCGTTTGTGGCGCCTTGTAAATAGTAATGGGCAAGTTGTAATAATATAATTTCCTATTTCAAAATGTTTGATGTGCAAAGTGGCAAAAGACACTGTTGTTTGTTATGTCAGAGAACGTAAAGCTTATAGAAAAGTTTCTTTAACTGTACTTTTACAGTTACAGGTCTGAGCGGCTAAGGTCAGGGTTCTGTTCTACTGTTGTGACCTTCAAACATTCATGCAGCATTTTGGACTGAAATTACAGGATAGCAACAACAGCGAACACTAGCTAGTAGCATTAGCAACAATATAGCCAGCAGAAAATAGTAAATAGTATTAACAACAAGCTAGCCAGTGGACAACAGTGAGTAGGTTTAGCAACAAGCTAGCCAGCAGAAAATAGTAAGTAGTGTTAGCAACAAGCTAGCCAGGGAACAATAGTGAGTAGTTTTAGCAACAAGCTAGCCAGGGGACAATAGTAAGCAGTTTTAGCAACAAGCTAGCCAGGGGACAATAGTGAATAGTTTTAGCAACATGCTAGCCAGGGGACAATAGTAAGTAGTTTTAGCAACACGCTAGCCAGGGGACAATAGTGAGTAGCTTTAGCAACAAGCTAGCCAGGGGACAATGGTGAATAGTTTTAGCAACAAGCTAGCCAGGAGACAATAGTGAGTAGCTTTAGCAACAAGCTAGCCAGCAGAAAATAGTAAGTAGTTTTAGCAACAAGCTAGCCAGGGGACAATAGTGAGTAGTTTTAGCAACAAGCTAGCCAGGGGACAATAGTGAGTAATTTTAGTAACAACTAGCCAGCATAAAATAGCAATTAGTGTGAGCAATAAGTTAGCCAGTGGACAATATTGAGTAGTGTTAGCAACAAGCTATCCAGCAGAAAATAGTAAGTTCAAACATGCAGCATTTTGGACTGAAATTACAGGATAGCAACAACAGCAAACACTAGCTAGTAGCATTAGCAACAATATAGCCAGCAGAAAATAGTAAATAGTGTTAACAACAAGCTAGCCAGTGGACAACAGTGAGTAGTTTTAGCAACAAGCTAGCCAGGGGACAATAGTGAGTAGCTAGTATAGTAAGTGTTAACAACAAGCTAGCCAGGGGACAATAGTAAGTAGTGTTAGCAACAAGCTAGCCAGGGGACAATAGTGAGTAGTTTTAGCAACAAGCTAGCCAGCAGAAAATAGTAATTAGTGTTAGCAACAAGCTAGCCAGGGGACAATAGTAAGTAGTGTTAGCAACAAGCTAGCCAGGGGACAATAGTGAGTAGTTTTAGCAACAAGCTAGCCAGCAGAAAATAGTAATTAGTGTTAGCAACAAGCTAGCCAGGGGACAATAGTGAGTAGTTTTAACAACAAGCTAGCCAGGGGACAATAGTGAGTAATTTTAGTAACAACTAGCCAGCATAAAATATCAATTAGTGTGAGCACTAACTTAGCCAGTGGACAATATTGAGTAGTGTTAGCAACAAGCTATCCAGCAGAAAATAGTAAGTTGTGTTAAGAACAACCTAGCCAGTGGACAATAGTATGTACTATTAGCAACAAGCTAGCCAGTGGACAACAGTGAGTAGTTTTAGGAACAAGCTAGCCAGCAGAAAATAGTAATTAGTGTTAGCAACAAGCTAGCCAGGGGACAATAGCGAGTAGTGTTAGCAACAAGCTAGTGAATGAACAATATAGTGAGTAGTGTTAGCAACAAGCTAGCCAGGGGACAATAGCGAGTAGTGTTAGCAACAAGCTAGTGAATGGACAATATAGTGAGTAGTGTTAGCAACAAGCTAGTGAATGGACAATATAGTGAGTAGTGTTAGCAACAAGCTAGCCAGGGGGCAATATTGAGTAGTGTTAGCAACAAGCTAGCCAGTGGACAATAGCAAGTAGTATTAGCAACAAGCTAGCCAGAGGATAATGGCAACTGCCCTTAACAATAAGCGAGCAAGTGGACAATATCAAAAGCCAAAATTGCTATAAACTCATTAAAAAGTGGAGAAGCGGTAATTTCCATTCTTCCCAGTGTGAGCGGCCATGTTGATTTGACGACACTCTGTAAACAGGGAAGGAACTGGTCATTGAGAAGACAACCCCAAGTTGATGAATTGAACGTACTTTTCCGGTGGATATTACTGGATGTAGGTGGGAATTACAAGTTATAGCTTCACCTCAAATGCAGCATTAGCATGCTAATGTGAGTCATGGTATCACTTTAGAGCAGGCTTGACTGAGTGATAACTCTATAAACACACAAACACATTCAGCTCTTAACGGTCACGAGTGCAGTCACTGTCTCACTGTCCTGTTTTCATTTGTAAAAACAAACAAACAAACAAACAAAAATGTATCTGCTCGTTTGGTTATCTAAAGCCATTCACTCAGACAATTCGATCCTGTCCAGGAGCACAGTGGCGCTAATTTTGCGTCCATCTTCATCTCTTCATGATGAAGTCTTCCACTGGACTTTCAGTGAGGTTTGTTTGTGCGACTGTAAACAGGATTGAACAAAATCTACCGACCCGATTTCTATGAAATTTGGTGGAAGCGTATAGCATGGGTGATTACATTTTTGAGTGGATCCACAGATCTCCAATAACGTTGCCAGATATGTCATTTGTCCTTGGTGGAAGGCTGCGCTCAACAATGTCATATGTCTTAGACTACGTTCAGACTGCACCCTGAAACGACCCATATCCGATTTTTTTGCCCATATGCGACCTGTATCCGATTTGTTATTGACAATCTGAACGACACAGATCCGATTTTTTCACATGCGACCCAGGCCGCTTGGATATGTGGTCCTAATTCCGATGCATATCCGTTATTTTCACATGCGACTGCAGTCTGACCGGACAGGTCACATTCATGCGACCTACACGTCATCAACGAGAGACAAACGTCACTATTCTGCGTTGGCTAATCCCGCCTCTTTGGTGGAAAAACAACATTTGTACAGTTTTCAGAATTTAAATAGACTTTTATAGAACTGATCAAGCTAATGGTGGATTTGGTAGGGACCTGGATGTTAAACCATCCTGTATTACAAGATTATAAGATTGTTCTGGAAATTTCCAGTAATTTGACACCTTCGGTCTCATTAGTCTGCTGCCCACATTAATCAGATTATTGTGTGAGTTCCGCCGCCGCCACAAAAACCACATCGCCAGGTCTCGCCTCATCTCCATGCTTTACTTGCAAACTTGAAGAATGCGCTTTTTTTTTGTTTACGTATTACGTAGATGTGCTTATTACGTGTCAATTTGCGCATGCGGGACACTTTTGGGTCGTTTTCCGTTCATATTGGAGATCGCATACAAGTCTCATATAATTGGTAATGTGAATGGCCTAACAAAAAAATCGGATTTCACAACAAATCGGATATGGGTCGTTTCAGGTTGCAGTCTGAACGTAGTGTTAAGGCCAATTTATGCTGATAACCCAGTCCTCACAGACGGCGTTGCAGATGGTGTCTGAGTAGCCCCCCCACCTTTGCAGACGCTCTGTGCGCACCTCCCAAAAATTGTGACCACCGCAGAAGCCTCGCAGACAGCGTCGCAGACAAGAGGGCTCTGATTGGTCCACTCTACATCCGCTGTACACGCACTTCCGCTTCACTACTTTCCCGGTTTGTTTTGTTTTCACGACCGCCATTTTTAAAAACACGAGCGAAGATGGAGCAGCACGAAGAGCGGTTGATCGAGGAAGTGAGGAAGTACGTACATCTATACGACTCCAGTTCTAGTCATTATAAGTAACCGGAGGATAAACACTCCACTAACCACACCCACCAACTACTCCTAGCTATTTCGCGACTTCACGCCCCCTTGCGTTGTAGCGGTGAATAACATCGCGCACGCCTATTACTCCCCGCTCAACGATAAATTACAACTGTCTGCGAAAAGCTATCTGCGAAAGCCTTGTCGCAAGAGCATGCAGAGGCCCTTAAAATCCAGTAGATGGCAGCGGAAAGCAATGACAAAACATAGCCAGTGTAGGAATACGACGACTCTAAAATCGCAATCTGTAGAATATTCACGGGTTCCAGAGTTTGGAAATGTATTCAGATGTATAAAGAGGTTGCGGTTGTGGATTTGCGTATCTCAGACGAGTCAACGATTGTGCTTGTAGTGTTTATCTTATCATTTCAGGCTTTTAATGTTGGGTTTTTTTGTTTATCTTCCTGAGCGACTTATCGTCATGCTTGTTTGTTTTTTCTGAACAAACTGAGATGGGGGCGTGTCTATAAAACGTATAAACACAAAACAACAACAAGGAGGTTATGTTGCTTCCTGTGAGAACATTAAACAAAAATAAATGCACCTCTAAGTGCAGTGTGTTCAGACGCGTTATGGTTCTGAGACTGCATGGGGTGTGGACGGGTGTTACGATACTAAACTACGATATTTGACGATATTAAGTCACAAATGAATAAAGTTGTGCAACACAAACACCTGACATTTCCATACATGCCAAGCGGTTTTCACAGGGCATGACGTAATGAGGAGAAAGGGGCGGGGCTTGTGTGGCGCTCCTGGTGTCGGGCAGGTTTGTCGCGCGGCGCGTGCAGGAGTTGCGCTGTGCCTCGGCAGCAGCATGCGCGCGACCGCCGGCGCAACTTCTTCCCCCGCACAGCAGCCTCGCTGCTCCCGCACCTGCATCCTCAACCTCATCCTCACCTCCAGCAACTTTTCAGGACGCTTAAACCCACACGGAATGTCTTTCTGAATCCTGCTTGGAGAAGAAATCATCTTCTTCTTCATCATCATCATCACGGTTCGGATTGGTGTTTGGAAAGAAAAGGCTGTGCGACTTCTTCTCCATCATCTCTATCACCTCCATCATCATCATCATCTTCTTCTTCTTCTTACCAGGATCTGCGCTGCATCACGGAATTGGAACCATGTCGGCAAAATTTCTGCTCCCTGTTGTACTTCTGTCCGTGTTGCGTGCAGGGTAAGTGCGCTCTCTCTCTCTCTCTCTCTCTCTCTGAAATCCTGTCTCATAGCCTTTAAAGTTACAGATCGAGCCCTAAACTTGTGTGCTGTGGCGCAGCTTCCTCCTGCGCTGCGCTCCGCTCTGATGATGCGGGATCTGATTCCTGACTGAAGGCTTCACACTTCCATCATCTCTCACACTCGCCTTGCTGCAAGCGCTGCGCCGCGTTTTATCGACCTCTTAAGTAGCATATTAATTAATTAATGCCCCTCTCCCCCTGGACCCCCGGACCCCTGCTCCTCTCCCCCTGGACCCCCGGACCCCTGCCCCTCTCCCCCCTCTCCCCCGGACCCCTGCTCCTCTCCCCCTCTCCCCCTGGACCCCCGGACCCCTGCTCCTCTCCCCCTGGACCCCCGGACCCCTGCCCCTCTCCCCCGGACCCCTGCTCCTCTCCCCATCTCCCCATCACCTGGATGAAGGTGTTTAAACTCATTCAGTCTCCTTTCCAACACGATCACACTCACATCAGGATCCTTATCAGCCTTCATCCAAAGTCAGACTTTTCCTCACACAATCAGACTGATACTTTACAAACTTTGCACTTATTTATTTCACCCTTTCATACACCGGTTTTATAAATATAATCACTTATTAAAAGAGAGCAAAGGGCATGACTTAGGAATTTCTGCTTATTTCCCCCCTGACTATATCTCGTATTTAAAAAATAAAAATAAACAATCATTCAGTAATTCAATGTTATCTAATATTTAGAAATAATTAAAAATTAACATTCAGGTCTAAAATATTTAACCTTGATGACTGTGATAGAAAATATAATTTTTTGAAAATAAAAATATATAGCAAGATTTGTGATACGTACATCATTAATGCAGGTTAGGGAGGCTGCGTGATGCAGCTTATAAAGGTTTTTTTTAGACTTTTCATTTGTATTTTGCATTTTTTAAATTTATTTGTTTTTTTAATTAATATTTGTAAAGATATTCCAGAAAAATGCGGTATTATTATTATTATTATTATTATTATTATTATTATTATTGTTGTTGTTGTTGTTATGTTATTTTATTTTGTATGTTACCTCTGGACATCAGTTTGGTCATCAGGAGTATAAAATAGATAGATAAATGACACCCAAAATTTTTCAACAGCTCATCGTCTGGAATAAAAGTAATTATTTTTTACACTTTTAATTTAGCTTTTGTAATTTTTTTTCATGCAGAATATTTGTAAATATATTCCAGAAAATTATTATTATTATTATTATTATTATTATTATTATTATTATTATTGTAATGTTATTTTATTCTGTATGTTACCTCTGGACATCAATTCGGACATCAGGAGTTGGTTTTAATAAATAAATAAATAAATAAATAAGAGTTGCGCTGATTAATGACAGTCAGTCAGAGAGGAATCAGATGACAGTTTGGTGTTAAATGACTCTGAAGTGATTTGGACCGAATTTGCAATTTTTATATTTTCATTCTGAAAAACCTGTTTAATTGATTATTCATAAGTTTGGACACTGAGCAGAAAGAGTTAACACCGCAACCTACTGTATCACTGGGGTACTCCCTGTGTGTGTGTGTGTGTGTGTGTGTGTGTGTGTGTGTGTGTGTGTGTGTGTGTTGTTCAAGCAAAAAGCTCAATTTAGATCATGAAATAATAATGAATTATGAATAATGAATCGTTTTTGAACCTGAGATATTTTGAGTCCATTTTAAGCGCGGCACGTCTGGAGGTTTTCCATTTGGGTGCATCTTTAACTTTCAGAGTCTGTTAAAAAAAAATCACTATTGATTATCTCTACATAAATATCTATATATCTCCTGTATGTACTGTACTGCCTTACAGACATTTAAAATGCAGCTCAGAGTGATTTACAGTGATTTATCTCTAAAAAAATAAATAAAAATAAAACAGTTAAGTCAGAAATAATAAAAATAATAATATAAAGAATAGCAGTCATAGAAAGAAGAAAATGATAACCATAGAAAAGAAAAACAATCTCATAAGTATGTAAAATAATAATAATTAATGGTATGTTCCAGACCTTTGGTGCATATAAACGAATAACAGGAGCTGTGAGAGGGGTGCAGCTTTATATCCGGGCTGTTTCACAATCAGGGGAAACTTCGGGGTCCACAATAGTCCAACTATCAAACCTCACATTTTTGGTGTTTCTTTGCTGCCAAAACCTCCCTTTTGAGATGGAACTGAACTACGCAGAGTTTCAGAGCTACAGGTCTGATGCTGGGTGTGTTACTGTGGTGAGAAGAGGCGTATAGTGTACGGTGTCTTGCAAAAGTATTCATCCCCCTTGGTGTTTGTCCTGTTTTGTCGCATTACAAGCTAGAATTAAAATGGATTTTGGAGGGTTAGCACCATTTGATTTACACAACATGCCGACCACTTTAAAGGTGCACATTGTTGTTTTATTGTGACACAAACAATAATTAAGATGAAAAAACAGAAATCTGGAGTGTGCATAGGTATTCACCCCCCAAAGTCAATACTTCTTAGAACCACCTTTTGCTGCAATTCCAGCTGCAAGTCTCTTGGGGTATGTCTCTATTAGCTGAGCACATCTAGCCACTGGGATTTTTGCCCATTCCTCAAGGCAAAACTGCTCCAACTCCTTCACGTTAGATGGGTTGCACTGGTGTACAGCAATCTTCAAGTTATGCCACAGATTCTCAATTGGATTGAGGTCTGGGCTTTGATTAGGCCATTCCAAGACATTTAAATGTTTCCCTTTAAACCACTCCAGTGTAGCTTTAGCAGTATGTTTAGGGTCATTGTCCTGCTGGAACGTGAACCTTTATCCCAGTCTCAAACCTCTGGCTGACTCAGACAGGTTTTCCTCCAGAATTGCCCTGTATTTAGTGCCATCCATCTTTCCTTCAGTCCTGACCAGCTTTCCTGTCCCTGCAGATGAAAAACATCCCCACAGCATGATGCTGCCACCACCATGCTTCACTGTAGGAATGGTGTTCTCAGGGTGTTGGGTTTGTGCCACACATGGCGTTTCCCATGATGGCCAAAAAGATCAATTTTAGTCTCATTTGACCAGAGAATCTTCTTCCATGTGTTTGGGGAGTCTGCCACATGCTGTTGGGCAAACTCCAAACGTGTTTTCTTAAGCAATGGCTTTTTTCTGGCCACTCTTCCATAAAGCCCCGCCCTGTGGCATGTACGGCTTAAAGTGGCCCTATGGACAGATACTCCCATCTCCGCTGTGGATCTTTGCAGCTCCTAAAGTGTTATCTTTGGTGTCTTTGTTGCATCTCTGATTAATGCCCTCCTTGCCCAGTCTGTGAGTTTTGGTGCGCGGGGCCTTCTCTTGTCAGGTTTGTAGTGGTGCCATATTCTTTCCATTTTGCTATAATGGATTTAATGGAGCTCCGTGGGATATTCAAAGTTTGGGATATTTTTTATAACCCAACCCTGATCTATACTTCTCCACAACTTTGTCTCTGAGCTGTTTGGAGGCTCCTTGGTTTTCATGTTGCTTGCTTAGTAGTGTTGCAGAGTCAGGGTCCTTCCAGAACAGGGTGATTTATGCAGACATCATGTGACAGATCATGTGATGCTGTGGTATAAGAGGAATAAAGCAGTTTGGGGTGGGAACAGTAACAACGCCTTGTTATTGCACCACACACACTGGTTTATTCCTAACTTCCCTCCAGGTCGTATTTGCTGCTGGTTAGACCACGCCCAGTTGTCAGAAATGCTTTATGATATACAGTGTAATATAATGTGTATATGATATATGTAATGTATATAATATGACATGGTGTCTCCTGTAGTTCTGAAACCATGGCATCTGAAGACGAGGAGTACGATGATGTGACTGTCAGTCAGATGCTGTCACCGAAAAAGCACGAGATGGACGCCACTCAGATCCTCAACAACCTCCTGAAGGAGTACGATAAGAAACTCCGCCCTGACATCGGAGGTGAGTGGACTTCACTAAATCTTGCTTTCTCTGAAGGTACGGCTTGTTTTCAGAGGGTTTCCTGGTATCTGCTCCTGGTGAATAGTTCCCCATTTGCTTTCTCAGAAGTGTTGTAGGGGAGACCGGGGTCAGTTGTTATTGAAATGTTATTGAAAGCACTCATCGTGTTCATGCTAACAAGTCACTCTTGTGTCCAGCATTCTCTTTAGTCCAGAAAAAAAATCTTAACACTAACTAGTAAAACACAGATTAAATAACATGCTAATCAGCGTGAAAACCTTTTGATTCGATGACTAGAACATGTGGAGGGCGTGGCTTCATTGTCTTTCGTTCTTTAGGAAGGAAGCTAAAATTCCTTTCGTCCAATGGAGCCAGAGTCTGTGCAGTAGACTTTCTACTGCTACCTGGAGACGACAGCCGAAGTCAGGTACAGCTAGCCATTTGGTAGGCCCCGCCCCTTCTCTAAATACCAAGGTCTAGCACGTCACCAAGGCTGTCAATCATTTCATTCCTGATTGTAGCCACGCCTTCTTACAATGTAATCAAATAATGTTTTAAAAACAGGAGGAAAAAATGAACATAACTGTTCGAATTCGACACTGTAGATGGAAAGACAGATTAGATGAGAAACGTCACACTGAAAAAAAGGGTTAATTTGTCATTGAAACACATGGGGATGGGCGGAGCTACATGTTATACTGCAGCTAGCCAGCAGGGGCGCCAGACCTGTCACGGCATCACTTTACAGAGATGTTAACGTTACACTGTTTGTTTTCTATAGTCATATTTTAAGCCCTCAACTTCATACCAGCTTCATTTGCAGATCAGATTAGCAACGTGAGCTAACTGTACTAGCTTCGTACACTGATCAGATACACCAACGATCGCTGCTACTTCCTTTCAAGCTTTATTCTTCTTCGGAATGCCTTTATCTTCCTTTATTATGTGCCTTAGAGTAAAAAGGAACGAGTTCAAATTGTGAGCTGAGAACTGAAGAAACGTCGGGCCACACGAGCCGTAGAAACAATCACGATCATGAGGGGTCACATTTAAGCTAGTTTGAAGAGAATTGAATAAATCTCAGGGCAAATCTCACTTGTTGTTTGGAGTGGTTGCTGAAATTGCTTTATCACTTCCTGGTGATGGATGTCGGGTCACGCTTTGTGTGTACTCAGTCCCACCTCTGAAGAATTTAACATCAATTTAACGTCATGATCATGATGTTTATCATCTAGATAGCACTTTGAATTGTCAGTTAGCATGACTGAAATAGCAGACAGCGCTAAGCTAGTTAGTCAGGTTTCAAGATGGTGGACAATATGCGATGCTTTACTGAACAAAATACAGTACCAACTTCCTCAAATGGTTTCCTTCTTGGAAATGGTGAAGATCAGAGCCTTGGGCGTTCCATCAGGTGGTGCTCAATGTTTACTGTATGGAGGCTTCACTTGGGGCATCTGGGGCAAATATGGTAGCATTATATAAGAGTTCTTTCCTTCATGAGGACAAAATTATATACGGAGTATAATAAAAATATACTTACAGGGTTTCTGACTCAAGGTTCCTTCACTCATTCAAAAAAAGGACCTCTTTTTGGCTTATTCGCTTCTTTCTACATCCAGTAAGTTGAACCCTGCAACAGGTTCCTTTTGGATGCTAAGAACCATTAAAGAACCTTCAGGAACCCTTAAAGAACCCTTCGTACAGTCGTAGTGTCCTCTCAGTGGCACTGTAGGTCTGAACCGTATCCTTGTTTCATCAACGTCCACATGGAACCTGAACAGTTCTTCCAAAGGGACAGCGAGTACGAGTACAAGTACGTGTTTTTCGGTACTCATTGATACCGATACGGAGATGGAAACGAGTAACCTTCTCAGTCTTCATCAATCAGGACCATCATGGAACGTTCCATTAACAGTGTCTTGCAAAAGTATTCATCCCCCTTGGTGTTTGTCCTGTTTTGTCTCATTACAAACTGGAATTAAAATGGATTTTTGGAGGGTTAGCACCATTTGATTTACACAACTTGCCGGCCACTTTAAAGGTAAACATCCATCCATCCATTATCCGTAGCCGCTTATCCTGTACAGGATCGCAGGCAAGCTGGAGCCTATCCCAGCTGACTACGGGCGAAAGGCGGGGTACACCCTGGACAAGTCGCCAGGTCATCACAGGGCTGACACATAGACACAGACAACCATTCACACTCACATTCACACCTATGGTCAATTTAGAGTCACCAGTTAACCTAACCTGCATGTCTTTGGACTGTGGGGGAAACCGGAGCACCCGGAGGAAACCCACGCGGACACGGGGAGAACATGCAAACTCCACACAGAAAGGCCCTCGCCGGCCACGGGGCTCGAACCCGGACCTTCTTGCTGTGAGGCGACAGCGCAAACCACTACACCACCGTGCCGCCCCAAGGTGAACATTTTTTTTAATTTATTGTGACATAAACAATAATTAACATGAAAAAACAGAAATCTGGAGTGTGCATATGTATTCACCCCCTTTCGTATGAAACCCCTGAATAAGAACTGGTCCAACCAATTCACTTCATAAGTCACATAATTAGTTGATAATTAGTTCTTGAAGGTGAACGTGAGCTTACTCACGGCAGTGAAGTCACCTTCCAGCCAGTGTAGTGTTCATCAGTAGTGTTAGCGAATGCTAAAAAAGTGGTCAAGCCAGTGCTGTCTATCAAGAGCAAGTATTACAGGCTAACAACTGAGAAACTAAGATTTCTGTCTCCAGACTCTTCTTCCACGCTGCACGCTCACTCCAGTATTTTTCACTCAGACTTAATATTCATTTCCCTGTGGAATTTACTGAGTTACTTTTAAAATCAACATCGACGGCTACACACAACGGAGACAAACAACCTGGCAGCCAAAACTCTCTCAAAATCTTCTGTATTTAATGAAGCAAACCTGGCAGCCATGTTCGTTTACAAATTGTCACAGTCGCTCGCTAGTGTGGAAATTTTACGTCTCCGACGTGTGACGTCATGTTGTCTTGACAACCATGCAGTATTGTAAACCATATTCAACGCTCATTCTCCATTGGGTAGAGTGACGTAATACACGTAGGATAAGTGATACGCTAACAATATTGCATGCGATCAAACCAAATGAATGAAATCCACTAGAAGGGAATAGAACACATTTTTATTTCATGGAAAAAACGTGTCCTGTGTGGATAATAATTCCTGATATTTGCGAATGATGACTTCACTCCGATGACTTCACTCCCAGTGTTTTCCCGGTTTTCAAAATGGCAAACCGGTTAAAAATTAACATTCTTTTCATTAACTTGTATTTTTTTGTGTGTGTGTCGGTGTCCATATAATATAAAGAACATTACACAGCGGTGCCAAGATATGAAGTTTATGAAGTGAAGCTTCACTCACTCGTGATATACAACCCCGATTCCAAAAAAGTTGGGACAAAGTACAAATTGTAAATAAAAACGGAATGCAATAATTTACAAATCTCAAAAACTGATATTGTATTCACAATAGAACATAGACAACATATCAAATGTCGAAAGTGAGACATTTTGAAATTTCATGCCAAATATTGGCTCATTTGAAATTTCATGACAGCAACACATCTCAAAAAAGTTGGGACAGGGGCAATAAGAGGCTGGAAAAGTTAAAGGTACAAAAAAGGAACAGCTGGAGGACCAAATTGCAACTCATTAGGCCAATTGGCAATAGGTCATTAACATGACTGGGTATAAAAAGAGCATCTTGGAGTGGCAGCGGCTCTCAGAAGTAAAGATGGGAAGAGGATCACCAATCCCCCTAATTCTGCACCGACAAATAGTGGAGCAATATCAGAAAGGAGTTCGACAGTGTAAAATTGCTGAGAGTTTGAACATATCATCATCTACAGTGCATAATATCATCAAAAGATTCAGAGAATCTGGAAGAATCTCTGTGCGTAAGGGTCAAGGCCGGAAAACCATACTGGGTGCCCGTGATCTTCGGGCCCTTAGACGGCACCGCATCACATACAGGCATGCTTCTGTATTGGAAATCACAAAATGGGCTCAGGAATATTTCCAGAGAACATTATCTGTGAACACAATTCACCGTGTCATCCGCCGTTGCCAGCTAAAACTCTATAGTTCAAAGAAGAAGCCGTATCTAAACATGATCCAGAAGCGCAGACGTCTTCTCTGGGCCAAGGCTCATTTAAAATGGACTGTGGCAAAGTGGAAAACTGTTCTGTGGTCAGACAAATCAAAATTTGAAGTTCTTTATGGAAATCAGGGACGCCGTGTCATTCGGACTAAAGAGGAGAAGGACGACCCGAGTTGTTATCAGCGCTCAGTTCAGAAGCCTGCATCTCTGATGGTATGGGGTTGCATTAGTGCGTGTGGCATGGGCAGCTTACACATCTGGAAAGACACCATCAATGCTGAAAGGTATATCCAGGTTCTAGAGCAACATATGCTCCATCCAGACGACGTCTCTTTCAGGGAAGACCTTGCGTTTTCCAACATGACAATGCCAAACCACATACTGCATCAATTACAGCATCATGGCTGCGTAGAAGAAGGGTCCGGGTACTGAACTGGCCAGCCTGCAGTCCAGATCTTTCACCCACAGAAAACATTTGGCGCATCATAAAACGGAAGATACGACAAAAAAGACCTAAGACAGTTGAGCAACTAGAATCCTCCATTAGACAAGAATGGGTTAACATTCCTATCCCTAAACTTGAGCAACTTGTCTCCTCAGTCCCCAGACGTTTACAGACTGTTGTAAAGAGAAAAGGGGATGTCTCACAGTGGGAAACATGGCCTTGTCCCAACTTTTTTGAGATGTGTTGTTGTCATGAAATTTAAAAATCACCTCATTTTTCTCTTTAAATGATACATTTTCTCAGTTTAAACATTTGATATGTCATCTATGTTCTATTCTGAATAAAATATGGAATTTTGAAACTTCCACATCATTGCATTCCGTTTTTATTTACAATTTGTACTTTGTCCCAACTTTTTTGGAATCGGGGTTGTATGTGCTCAAAACTCGAAGGTAAAGTTTATCTTCACGCAACCATGTAATATCTATCTATCTATCTATCTATCTATCTATCTATCTATCTATCTATCTATCTATCTATCTATCTATCTATCTATCTATCTACTCTCGAGTTCCAAATAACCGTGCATGCACGGCTATTTATTTTTGCGAAAAATTCCCGCCTGCACGGTCTTATTTGGGCCTGCACGCTTATTCTATTTGTCAATACAAGCACGTGTCACGAATGAGCGAAAATAACGCCTGAACACAGACGACTCACTACGCACATGCGCAGACACAACGAAGCACCGCCGATGCACCAACAACACTGCCGGTGGTAAACAACAGTAATAAAGCATTAAGATATAGCCTTTTTCCTTAAGTCATATTGTATTAATTGGAATTAAGAGGCGTTTGTATCTATTGGCTGATCATCCCTTCATATTCTAATTGTGATATTGTTGAAGAATCGGATGAAGACTTAACGGTTCATGCTCTTTCACCTGCTGGATTCAAATGGTGCAATAAAGTCTTCCTCTGCCTCTGTAATAGAATTTTGACATTTTTAAATTAGAATTTTGATGTTTTAAGACCTTAAATAAAGGTAAATTGAAGCAATTTGCATACTTGAGTTTCTCAAGCAAAAGTACTAGTATCCAGATATTCTTTTTGTTTTAGATAAAAAGAACACGAACAAGAAATTTTGACAGCCATGATATGATTTGTCTGTTTACTGAATTGATATTTGGTCTCCAAGATCTGTTCAGCATAATTTTCTAGACTACAAGTGTGCTTATCGCTTATTATATTTGTCCTAATGTGCCATCCTATACTCTTATTCCCAACTGCACTATTATTCGAAACTCGAGAATTTTCCGGCCTGCATGCTTATTTCCACCCTACACTCTTATTAATTTTTGCCCATTTTGCCGCCCTACACTCTTATTCCCAACTGCGCTATTATTCGGAACTCGAGAGTATCTATCTATCTATCTATCTATCTATCTATCTATCTATCTATCTATCTATCTATCTATCTATCTATACTATTAAAGGAAGTCTCTTGGTCTGTCTGTCTGTTCACCTGTGTATATTGACATGGCTGGACGCACATACTTCATACTTTGCACGTGGATTGGTGACACCCCAGAGGGGCCTAAGACAACATTTTTGATTTTCCAAAACATGGGATTAGCGCTAATCCAAGACACTATCATTTGCCGTAGGCTACATGCTCACGCTAACACACTGCGTGCAGCCTCGGTGGTGAATCCCCTCCCCCACCCGCCTGAGAGTTTTGATTGTACAGGACCTCGCAATTAGCATTCCTTGCTGGAGAATTCCTCTAGGAATTTGAGGAGACGCGGGGAGTGATTTAGCCCCTGTGAAGAGAGGCTAAACACACTTTTATCACATGCACTTTTATTCCTCACGGTGCCGTAGTTAAAGTGTGTTGAATAACTCTGTAGACGTCATGAGTCATGGGTTTGGTTTCTCAGCGTGATGGAGAGGAGAACCTGGAAAACTCCAAGATGTCCGAGAAGCTCTGGGTCACTGATGGTTTAGTTCAGGACTCGTTTGTTGTATTTAATTTAAATAAAACCTCAAACATCTTACATTTAATTAAAATGCCACCACTCTAAACCTAAAACAGTGCATCATGAATAAAACTCCGTGGTTGTGGTGCTGTTCTGGGAACATAATCAACGACGCGGTGGTGTGATGAAGCAGAGCCACATGGAAGTTGATTAGTTTTCCATCATAGCAGGTTTCCGTATTAGAAATTTAACTCATTACTAAATCAGTACGTCACACTTATTAAAAAATCAATTTATAGTGGAAAAGTTTTTTTTTTGCTTTTTTTGTTCTCAAGACGAAAAATTTGCTTTTTAGCTTTTGCTTTGTTCTTCTGTCCTGAAGATGTGGGAAAACTACACACAGTTCCAGCTTTAGCTCTGACACTGGAGACTCCTTCCTGGGATTTTACACCAACAGGTTTCTCCTTCCAGAAATCCTCACAACATCAACAGTTATTTTAATGTGTTTATAAAGTTATAAAGTGAGACTCTGAATCAAACACGCCGTGTGTTTTGGGTGATTTGTTTGTTTTTGTTTATTAGATTTTTTTATACACTCACCGGCCACTTTAAAGGGAACTCGTGGTTGAGTGTAACGCTACGTTCACACTGCAAGGCTTAATGCTCAATTCCGATTTTTTTGTGAAATCCGATTTTTTTGTGAGGTCGTTCACATTAACAAATATATGCGACTTGTATGTGATCCTCAGTATGAACGAAAAGCGACCTAAAAGTGTTCGGCATGCGCATTGCAGGATACGACGACGTCGCACGCAGTGAGCATGGTCAGTGTTTACGGAAGTAAAACCGCCCGGTTGCGGTATGACTCATCCAATCTAGCTTGAATAGCTGCATCCCCCCAAATGGAAATCAGCTCCCTAACCTCTGCGTCCTTCCATTCAGAAGATTCAGAACCTTCACAGCCCGAAGCATCCCTCGCATTGATGTCATGCGCAGGGGCGCAGATACGTTTTTTGAACTGGGGGGGACAAAAAACTGGGGGGGGGGGGGGGACAAAGCTGCCAGCAAACCAACCCCGATATGCCTGTCAAACTTGTTGTTAGTAACCATAGCAACCAAGCTCGAGCTCGCAACCTGTGCAGTCTGCGCAGCTCAACCAACCGAATATCAGTCTTTGTTTTATGTGAGTTGTTGCAACTCTGTATACACTGCTGTGCACCTCAATAAACCGAATGGTAATTAGTCTTTTGATTTTTCCGTGAGGTTTGCCTTATGCAAAGAAAGACAGCATAGACGTTTTTTCCTCCCTATAAGTGGGGGGGACCGAGCGAGGTGAATTTAAATATGACTCGTCCCACCCTCTATCTGCGCCCGTGATTATGCGCCATGTTGTTGTAACTTTTTTGAGAGACCCGCCGCCTACTTCAGCGCAGAATAGTGACGTTTGTGGCTTGTTGATGACGTGTAAGTCGGATGAATGCGACCTGGCGGTTCAGACTGAAGTCGCATATGAAAAGAGCGGATAGGGATCGGAATTAGCACCACATATCCAAACGGCCTGGGTCGGATTTGAAAAAATCGGATCTGTGTCGTTCATATTGTCAATAAAAGATCGGATACAGGTCACATATGGGCGAAAAGATCGGATTTGAGTCACTTCAGCCTGCAGTGTGAACGTAGCCTAAGCTCCCTGTTCTTGGCTGCAGGAGTGGAACCCGATGTGTTCTTCTGTGTTCTGTCGCATGCTGAGATGCTTTTCTGCTCACCACGGTTGTAAAGAGTGATTATATGAGTTACTATATCCTTCCAATTTTCCTCCGACCCTTTTTTATCAACAAGGCGTTTGTTTCCACCCACAGAACTGTCGCTCACTCACTCAGTGTTTTTTGTTTTCTGCACCATTCTGTGTAAACTCTAGAGACTGTTGTGTGTGAAAACCCCAGGAGATCAGCAGCTTCTGAAACACTCAAACCAGTCCATCTGACTCAAACCAACACCCATACCACAGTGACAGAAGGGAAATAAATAATTGAGCTGATTTTTAATTGATTCATTTATTATTATTATTATTATTATTATTATTATTATTATTATTATTATTATTATTATTATTATTATTAATGATCTAATCACTTGATTTCTACACACACTTGGTAAAGGTCTGTTTAACTTTTTACACCAAAACAACAAATGAAATAATTTGATGAAGACGTCGTTCAGCTTCTTTGGTTCCTTTAGTGAAGTTCAAATGAAGCAGAAATTCTGAATTTTACTCCGAATTAATTTTAACATCAGCAGAACTGTTTCTGTTCTCAAAAAACATCCAGGAAGGAGCTGAGATCCTTCAACATGAACAAGTTTCAGTTCCTTCGATGATCCTGAGTCGTCTACTCGAGTACACTGTGGGGAAACACAAGGCTTTCTAATCAACTCCATACAACTGGGTTCTCTCTCTCTCTCTCTCTCTCTCTCTCTCTCTCTCTCTCCCCCCTCCCCTCTCTCTCTCTCTCTCTCTCTCTCCCCCCCCTCCCCCTCTCTCTCACTCTCTCTCTCTGTCTACCCCCTCCCCCTCTCTCTCACTCTCTCTCTCATCTCTCTACCCCTCTCTCTCTCTATCTCACACTCTCTCTCTCTCCCCCCTCCCCTCTCTCTCTCTCTCTCTCCCCCCCTCCCCCTCTCTCTCACTCTCTCGTCTCTCTACCCCTCTCTCTCTATCTCACACTCTCTCTCTACCCCCTCCCCCCCTCTCTCTCTCTACCCCCTCCCCCTCTCTCTACCCCCTCCCCTCTCTCTCTCTCCCCCCTCCCCTCTCTCTCACTCTCTCTCTCGTCTCTCTACCCCCTCTCTCTCTATCTCACACTCTCTCTCTCTCTACCCCCTCTCTATCTCACTCTCTCTCTCGTCTCTCTACCCCCTCTCTCTCTATATCTCACTCTCTCTACCCCCTCCCCCTCTCTCTCACTCTCTTGTCTCTCTACCCCCTCTCTCTCTCTATCTCACTCTCTCTACCCCCTCCCCCTCTCTCTCACTCTCTCGTCTCTCTACCCCCTCTCTCTCTATTTCACTCTCTCTACCCCCTCTCTCTCTATCTCACACTCTCTCTCATCTCTCTACCCCGTCCCCCACCCCATCTCTCTCTCTTTCTCATCCCTCTATCCCCCTCTCTCTCCCCATCTCTCTCTCTCATCTCTCTACCCCCTCTCTCTCTCTATCTCACACTCTCTCTCTCTCCCCCTCCCCCTCTCTCTCACTCTCTCTCTTGTCTCTCTACCCCTCTCTCTCTATCTCACACTCTCTCTCTACCCCTCCCTCTCTCTCTCTCTCTCTCTCTACCCCCTCCCCCCCCTCTCTCTCCCCCTCCCCTCTCTCTCACTCTCTCTCTCGTCTCTCTACCCCCTCTCTCTCTATCTCACACTCTCTCTCTCTACCCCCTCTCTCTCTATCTCACTCTCTCTCTCGTCTCTCTACCCCCTCTCTCTCTATCTCACACTCTCTCTCGTCTCTCTACCCCCTCTCTCTCTATCTCACACTCTCTCTCTCTCTACCCCCTCTCTCTCTATCTCACACTCTCTCTCGTCTCTCTACCCACTCTCTCTCTATCTCACTCTCTCTACCCCTCCCCCTCTCTCTCACTCTCTCGTCTCTCTACCCCCTCTCTCTCTATCTCACTCTCTCTCCCCCCTCCCCCTCTCTCTCACTCTCTCGTCTCTCTACCCCCTCTCTCTCTATCTCACACTCTCTTTCGTCTCTCTACCCCCTCTCTCTCTATTTCACTCTCTCTACCCCCTCTCTCTCTATTTCACTCTCTCTACCCCCTCTCTCTCTATCTCACACTCTCTCTCATCTCTCTACCCCGTCCCCCACCCCATCTCTCTCTCTTTCTCATCCCTCTATCCCCCTCTCTCTCCCCATCTCTCTCTCTCTTCTCTCTACCCCTCCCCCTCTCTCTCACACTCTCTCTCTCGTCTCTCTACCCCCTTCCCCCACCCCCTCCCCATCATTCTCTCTCTCTCTCTCATCCCTCTTTCCCCCTCTCTCTCCATCTCTCTCTCTCTCTCTCTCTCTCTCTCTCTCTACCCCTCTCGTCTCTCTACCCCCTCACTATCTCTCATCTCTCTCTCTTGTCTCTCCGCCATCTCTCTCTACCCCTCTCTCTACCCCATCTCTCTCTCTTTCTCTCTCTCTTATCTGTCTCCCCCTCTGTCTTTCCCCATCTCTCTCTCTACCCCTCTCTCATCTCTCTTCCTCTCTCTCTCTCTCCCCATCTCTCTCTCTCTCTCGTCTCTCTAAGGTTAAAATAGACTTTCATTATAATGAGGCGTGGCACTGCTTTTAGTCATGTCATATTTGTAACGTAGTTGAGTCACGCGTGCAGAATAAACGCCTCACGGTTTCAAAACCGAATTTCTGTTAGTGGTTAGCGGTTTCTGAACGCTCTTCGTCGCTCATTTCTCAAATAACTCTTGTTTGAATGACTCTTGTTTGTCTTTTGGCTTTTTTTATTCCATTTTGATTTCCAATTTTTTTGTTTTGTTTTTTGCAACATTGAAAGCCGGCGCCTTGGAAAGAAAGTCTGTAATCGCCCACGGGAAAATTACGGGAAAATTCTGCCAGCCAAGGAACCAATCAAACTGCACGATTTTACCGGAAGTAGTTCGTCCAATATAATTAAAAAGTCATGAATTTGTGAGGAAAAAAAATCATAAAGACACAAATTTATGAAAAAATCGATGTGTGCGGGGGTATTTTTATTTTTTTTGGTCACTGAATCAGATCACTTCACTTTGCAAAATCAGATTAAGGTCATCACACGACAGACATCACACAGATGAGTCGAGAGTTAAAGGAAATACGGTGCTTCCTCTTTGATGGTACAAAATAAATGAATAAAGTGCGAAGAGATTTTCACCTGCATTTCCCAGAATGCACTGCAGCCAGGAAGCTGGGAAATACCTGATGTTTTCGGAGATATTTTTCTTGTGCATTTGTCACTTTTTAATCTCGGAATTTATGAGTTTTGTTCCTGCACATTGATGCCTTTATAATCTCTGAGAATATCTGGTTTTGTTTTGTTGCTTTTTTCTCATAAATTTACGACTTTAATCTCGGATATTTTGAGTTTTATTCTCGGAACTTTACTCCTCCGTCAGCTCTGTATTTTTTTTCTTCTTCTACCGGTACAATGCCCCTAATACGCTCTTGTATAACAGTAATCCTGTTATTGTTGATTATTTTGTTATCACATCGTGACACGCACAGTGTTTTATTCCTTACATTTTGTATTTGGGACATTTTCCGACACGTCTCACTGGGTTTAATCAGCATTCAATCGAGCTTCTGTTCCATATCTGACACCATATGTCCACTAAATTTTCCACAAAACTTTCAAAGTGAGCCGAAATTACTCTCCATTACCTTGGCAAAACCGTTTCTCCCAGACGCCTGATTAACGACGCCGGTCACGCGCCTGTTTTTATTACCTCCAGCGCAATATTGCGAGAGCAGCAGCCATGAAATAAAAAAACAACAAATCTTTTAAAACGCCAGCCTGTTAGCGTGTGCACTTAGCTCCAATGCGCACTGAGCAACAACAAACAGCGCCACAAATGAATGCTGAAGACGCTCGTTTGATTCTAACAGCTGAAAGTCAGTAATGAGAGGTGCATTAGGCTCAGAGCAGCTGAGCAGACTGAGGGTTAATGCACGAGAAAAAAAAAGAGAGACAGAAAGAGACTAATAAACAAACAAAGCTGATCTGAATATGTCGAGGCCCCGGGTCCTCCGAGTCGTGGGTCACAGATGGACAAAAAAATGGCTCATATCCCCTCGTTCACCTAAATCTACAGCGTACACAGCGCCGCTGGTTTACTGCTATTCCATCAAATTTATCCACGCTCACAATTGACATTAATTACATTTTAAGCATACAGTTTGCTTTCAGGGAGAAATGCATCTGCCATGCAGTTAACGCAAATCAAATCCAGGCTTCTAGAGAGCATGAAGAGAAACTGGTGAGATACGTTCATTTCCTGAGACACATTAACACACGTGAGGTCGTTCAGGGGTCAGCGCTAAAAGTCGCGTACGCACTTGACGTATTATTGTCTATTCCTGAGGATCGCCTGTGCACCTGCTCACTGATCAGCTGGATTTTTGTATCCACTGAAGCATCAGATTCCTGTTCTTGCTTCTTCACGCATCTTCATCCACGTCAATGCTTCAGCTCTGAGATGGTTTTCTGCTCCGCTCAGGTGTACAGAGTGATTATTTGAGTGACTCTTGCGTTCCTGTCAGCTCTAGTCATTCTCCTCTGACCTTTCTGATTACAACAGGAGTCATTTATTCACGGAAGTGAATCACTCATGAGTCATTTAATCATGTAAGTCAAATACAACAGGAGTCATTTATTAATGTAAGTGAATCATCTGAAGTCATTTATTAATGTAAATGAATCATTCTATGAGTCATCTATTAATGTAAGTGAATCACTTTGTGAGTCATTTAACAATCTAAGTCAATTACAACAGGAGTCATTTATTCTTCTTCTTCTGGCTGCTCCTGATCAGCGGATCTTTCGTCTCCATTGCTCCCTGTCTTCTGCATCCTTCTCTACCACACCTGCCACTTTCATGTCCTCTCTCACCACATCCATGTATCTCCTCTTTGGCCTTCCTCGTTTCCGTTTGCCTGGCAGCTCCATCCTCAGCATTCTCCTTCCAACATGCTCTGCATCTCTTCTCAGGATGTGCCCGTACCATCTCAGTCTCATCTCTCTTAGCTTCATTCCCAAGCTCTCCACATGTGCTGTCCCTCTGATGTGCTCGTTCCTTATCCTGTCCAACCTCCCATCGCAAACCTTAACATCCTCAACTCCGCCACCTCCAACTTTGCCTCCTGTCTCTTCGTTAAGGGTACGGTCTCCAATCCATACATCACAGCTGGTCTCACTACTGTCTTATACATCTTACCTTTCACTTCTGCTGGGACTTTCCTATCACAAATGACTCCCGAAATCCTTCTCCAACTGCTCCACCCTGCCTGCACTCTCTTTCTCACCTCACTATCGCAGCCCCCATTTTCCTGCACAGTTGACCCCAGGTACTTGACTTCACTAACGTTCTTTACGTCTGCTCCTTGCATCTTCTCTACACTCTCATCCCCATTCTCATTGATGCACATGTATTCTGTTTTGCTCCTGCTCACCTTCATTCCTCTTCGTTCCAATGCATCCCTCCATCTCTCCAAACCCAACTCAACCTCCTTTCTACTTTCATCACATATCACAATATCATCCGCAAACATCATGTTCCATGGTGACTCTTGCCTCACTTCGTCTGTCAAGCTATCCATCACTATGGCAAACAAGAAAGGACTCAAAGCAGATCCTTGATTTTGTTCCTTGTCTTCAAAGTCCTGTGTTTCTATGTTTGCACCATAGAGTGGCAATTTTAATTTCACTGTATACATTTACAGTGACAATAAAGGCAGTTAATTAATTAATTCATTCATTTTCACACAGGTTTATGACTGAAATTTCCCTAGTCAAAAGAGATGGGCGGCACGGTGGTGTAGTGGTTAGCGCTGTCGCCTCACAGCAAGAAGGTCCGGGTTCGAGCCCCGGGGCCGGCGAGGGCCTTTCTGTGCGGAGTTTGCATGTTCTCCCCGTGTCCGCGTGGGTTTCCTCCGGGTGCTCCGGTTTCCCCCACAGTCCAAAGACATGCAGGTTAGGTTAACTGGTGACTCTAAATTGACTGTAGGTGTGAATGTGAGTGTGAATGGTTGTCTGTGTCTATGTGTCAGCCCTGTGATGACCTGGCGACTTGTCCAGGGTGTACCCCGCCTTTCGCCCGTAGTCAGCTGGGATAGGCTCCAGCTTGCCTGCGACCCTGTAGAACAGGATAAAGCAGCTACAGATAATGAGATGAGATGAGACTTCAAAAGTTTATATTTTGCATTGGTGTTGAAATAAAATAACTGAAAAAATTCTTAATTTATTAAATTGTGAGATTTATTTTTTCTTATTCGTGGGTTGATAAAGCGCTTACATCTATACAGTATCCTATATTATATATATACATACAGTATCCTATAATCTAAATTATTAAATATATATATATATATAATTGAATTTATTTTTATTTCGAACATGTATAAAAAAGTATGTAACTATTTATACATACAAAAGAAAGAAAACAAGAAATTGACAAAAAAAATAAAATAACATAAAGAGCTAAGACATTACAAAACACCGCACACTGTTCGAAAAAGGAGTGGGAAGAAGTACAATACTATATTACTATTACTATACTATACTAATCTATATATATACTAAGTAACTTTAAAAACGCACAATGGAATTCAACACGATATCACTTTAGATCCATGCGTATATTTGAAATTTATGATATTGTATGTAATGCACACACATCTTGAAACATCGATAAAGGACATTTATTGTCAAACTCAAGAATTAATTCACAATAAAAAAAATTCAAAGTGACAGTTGGTCCATGTTCGGACCGTCATGCTGGAGATTCTGGGTCTGTGTCGTCCAGGGGTCTCAGTAGCAGTGACTGAGGGTGTCAGGAATCTGTCACGGAGGTGAGCTAGCCTGATGTGCTGATCCTGAACTGGTGTCGTGACTCGAGGCTGACCAGGGCGTGGACGATCCCCGGTGCTCCCTGTCTGTCTGTAACGCTGACTCAAACGGGAAATGGTCGAATGATGAACACCGAAGTGCCGGGCGACCTCTGTCTGTGTACTTCCGGCACGCAACATCCTGATGGCCTGTTCACGTTGATTTTGGCTTAGGCGTGGCATCTTCAATAATGACAATTTTCCCATCATTTCCCCCGGGGATTTATAGGCAAGATTGTGTGTGTACAGTGTATGCAAAATTTGTTTGAAAATGAAAGCCTGTCCATGTCATTGACTACCCGAGTCACATTGTACGTTATTGAGTACAACTCCCTTAAATTCTGATTTGAGCACAGATTTGGAACTTATTCGGGCGGAACGAAGTTATTTTTCCATTGTGATATATTTCTTTTCTTCTTGAGATAAACTCAGCACGAATTCAGCAAGTTTTATCAATGTGCGTTTTTAAAGTTACTTAGTGTATTTAATAATCTTTTACACACACACACACACACACACACACTCCCAGCTCATGCTAAACTTATTTTTATTTTTTAATTATTTCTGCAACCATGACAGAAATCTCCCAGTGTTCCGCCATGTTTGTTTTACTCTCCACTCTCGCAGGCTTTGCTGACTGAAGGACAGCCGGCTGAGTGTATTATACTGTATTTATTAAATGTGTACCATGAGCCAAGCGTTATGGTTATAAGCGAACCGAGCTGTCAATGAGCTTTAATTAGCTCTGAAAGTTGGGGAAATTGTCAGGATGCGTTAGAGCCGTATGTGTGTGCTGCTGCTTTGAAGAAAATCACTTCACTTGTGGTTGGAATTAATTAGAATTTTGACCTTAAGAAAAACAAACCATCAAACTTTGGGTAAAACTCTGAAACATGACGGGAAGCTCGGTTCTTTCGAGAGTAAAATAGTCAGTTATTTACAGTTAGCACCCTGATGCTGATTATTTTCCTCTAACAGCACGAGCTGAAGTGTTCTATTATTTTCTTACACCAAAGAAAAATTTCCCAACAATTACACTGTTTTTGTTGATTAAAGAATGAAACATGATATATTTTTATCCAGTTATAGTTTCATTTAATGTTGTGGAACGTTCAGGAACCAAGTCGGTAAACAGTCGTTCACAGAGCATTTTTTAACATAGTTACTGGGAGACCAAATGGTCTCCCAGTGGCCAGATTTGGTCTCCTAGTCAATGCCAAACCAGCTTCACCGGGAGACCAAATTTTAAACCAAGTTATGTCTTATCATTTGGTTCAATCAGTTGCAGTTAATTAACCAAGTGCCATGTAAGTATACATTTAACAAGGAAAACTTGGCACTGCATTAACTATGTTGATATTATGCTGGCTGAAACGAGGATTCGTAATGCGGCAATTTGCATCACAGAATATGCCGCAGCGGTGCAGCCGCATGGACTCTGGGGCCCGTGATTGTATTGCCCAGACCAGTTGGTCTCCTAGTGGAAAATCCTTAAAAAATGCTCTGGTCGTTCACTCACCAGCCTTAGAAAGTTAACGAGTCAAAAAAAAAAAAAAAACCAGCATGTGATGTCAGCAAGAAACGGTAAAGAAGCATAAACTCAGGAAACAAAGCTCCAGCTTCACCTCTGACACTGGAGACTCCTCACAGAAATATGAAATAAGCATCTCATCAAAATATCAAAATATGTTGCATCCGCGGGCGGCACGGTGGTGTAGTGGTTAGCGCTGTCGCCTCACAGCAAGAAGGTCCTGGGTTCGAGCCCCGGGGCCGGCGAGAGCCTTTCTGTGTGGAGTTTGCATGTTCTCCCCGTGTCCGCATGGGTTTCCTCCGGGTGCTCCGGTTTCCCCCACAGTCCAAAGACATGCAGGTTAGGTTAACTGGTGACTCTAAATTGAGCGTAGGTGTGAATGTGAGTGTGAATGGTTGTCTGTGTCTATGTGTCAGCCCTGTGATGACCTGGCGACTTGTCCAGGGTGTACCCCGCCTTTCGCCCGTAGTCAGCTGGGATAGGCTCCAGCTTGCCTGCGACCCTGTAGAAGGATAAAGCGGCTACAGATAATGAATGAATGAATGAATGAATGTTGCATCCGCTGAATGACTTGTTACTATAGATAGTTTTCACATGACGTCACAGAGTAGTCGGGGATTCCCTAGTGGCGGCCATCTTGCGGGTCAAGCTTACCGTACGGGTGACTGAGCACACATTGTAACGCACGAGTACAAAGTCTTCAAAAGAACCCAAGCAGGCTATTTAAAGCTAGCACATCTGTTGTATTCACGGCTGTCGTAATAGGTCAGATGATGACGTCAAGCGGAGCTTTTATGGAATTCCCACTGTACGGGAGCACGAAGGCGAGCAAACAAAGAAACTCAGCATACAAAGGAGAAATCTATGGCTTGCGAGAATCAACCGCAAGGATTATCAGCCTTCCAAACACAGCAAAGTCTGCTCCGATCATTTTATAAGTGGTAAGTTGTTTAAATAAACAATCAATTGTGTTTAAGTTTGTTTTTGGCGGATGCCGCCTTTTTCACGGCTGAATCGCGCAGATCTGATTTTTTTTTTTAGGGGGGGCGTTGGAGTGTCTGATTATAATTTCAAAGTAAATTCTGTATTAAAATTACTAAATAAGCAAATCCGTTACAGTCCATGAAACATAGGAAGTATAAGGATGAGATAAAAACAGTTAATCGGAAAGCTGCGCACGTTTGCGCAGCTTCGCGCAAATGTGCGCAGCTTTCCGATTAAAAACATCCACCAAAAGGCGCGCTGTTTGCATCCCTGATATTTATATGCAGTGTTGAGAGCTCTAAAATTCCAATGTTTACATACCTTGGCTGTAATTAGGACACGACTGTCACTTGTTTTTATATGGTGGACTTCACGGACCCAGCCACAGACAAAATAATTGTATGACTCCAGCGACTTGCATGCTTTGAGGTCGTCAAGTGTGTAGGCACTTTTATTATTCACGAAATAGTTCACAATATCAGGGTACGATATGGATGGCAGCCCTGCATAGTCACTTGAAAATGCATCTTTGTCCACTTCGTAGCGGTCAATTCCCCCAATCAAGGCCAGTTTGGCTGCATACCGTTGTCGTGAGATGTCGTCTAATGTATCTATATACTTCTGTTTGCTTGATTTTGCCGACATTGATCTTTATTTTAGAAAACTGACTATATAACTTCATAAATTCGTCTGAGATAACATAGCCGGTAATGGCGATGGTCCGTTCTGTTTGCCCCACAAGATGGCGGCTGGAGGGCGTTCCCCGGAATGCCGTGACGTCAGTGAAAACTATGTATAGAAACAATAATGTATTAGAATGAGTTCATTAAAGTGAGATGGCATTTTGATTTCATTAAATCAGAGAAATGTAGTTCACTCTGAAACGTGGTCATTGTGATGATATATAACGTCTTTTCTTCTCGTTTTCTGTTACTGTAGTCGGTCTTTCACGTTTCATTCGCACACTCACATCTTCCATTTTTCTGTCCTGTTTCAAATATGTATCCCACAATGCCTTGTGTGAACGGGGAAAGCCCACCACGTGATGCATGTCGTAGTATCTTGAACTGGATCATGGTGAAGCAGGAAAAAATAGCGGAGAATTTAGGGCCACGTGGAGATAAATTCATTAATTGTTCTATTACATCAACTACAGACCATCAACATCATTACAGTGAGACTCAAAAATAAATCTATGCTGTAAAAGTGAGGAGAGAGTCGCCATGGGACGAGTCACCCAGTTCACGATTCAACTCGATTCGACTCACAACGTCGGGTTCACAATTTGATTTTCTCATTATAGTTTTGAAAACAAATTTAAATGAAGAAAATTTAATTACGGGCGGCACGGTGGTGTAGTTGTTAGCGCTGTCGCCTCACAGCAAGAAGGTCCGGGTTCGAGCCCCGTGGCCGGCGAGGGCCTTTCTGTGCGGAGTTTGCATGTTCTCCCCGTGTCCATGTGGGTTTCCTCCGGGTGCTCCGGTTTCCCCCACAGTCCAAAGACATGCAGGTTAGGTTAACTGGTGACTCTAAATTGACCGTAGGTGTGAATGTGAGTGTGAATGGTTGTCTGTGTCTATGTGTCAGCCCTGTGATGACCTGGCGACTTGTCCAGGGTGTACCCCGCCTTTCGCCCGTAGTCAGCTGGGATAGGATCCAGCTCGCCTGCGACCCTGTAGAACAGGATAAAGCGGCTAGAGATAATGAGATGAGATGAGAAAATTTAATTACCAATTATTTGACCATGTTTGTAAAAGTTGGAGTAAAATATTCATTTTATTAAAAATGAAAAAGTTAATCATATGTACTTATTGACTGAGTGGGAGGGCTGGACGGGAAAATATTTGGCTCGAGGTCATGCCGTACGAACCAAGCGCAGCAAGTTATGTTTGGTCATAACTCCATTAATAAGTATTCTGACCTCATATGACCTTTTTTTTTTTAATGAACATACACCATAGAAAATGATGAACAATGGTGTGCGGAAAACGAACCAATCAATTTTTATTTGATTGACAGCAAACTGTTTACACTGCAAAAACCCGGCTTACAAAAACAAGAAAAAAAGTAATAAAATTAGGAATATTTTACTTAAAATAAGCAAAATTATCTGCCAACAGAACAAGAAAATTTGACTTGGCAAGATTTTTAAAAACAAGTAAATATATCTAGCTTTAGAAACCCTACAGATGTCTTAAAACTAGTGTATTTATACTAAAAACAAGTAAAGTTGTACTACTCATTTTAACATGCTGGATACTTTGTCCCCCAACCAACAGTTTGACTATTTCATCTGGGCGTACTGGTGTGCTCTGTTTAAGTAAGTGTTTATACCAACTGAGACCGCCAAATACATCAAAACAACAAACCAATCCATTTTGTAGCCTGTTTTTGTTGCCAGATTGACAATACAACAATTCATTTAATTTAGTTATCTGTTTTGTGTTAAGAGATTAAAAGAAAGGATAAGATGCTTGAAATAAGAAATTCTGACTTTGACAAACTTGTCATGGTTAATATAACACCGATGAAATTATGATAATTCTCATTTTAAGACAGAACTTACTCATAACCAGTAATAAAATCTCAATAACAAGTTATAATACCTTATTAAGATAATTGAGGGAAAAAATGCTTAAAGTAAGTGAAATACTCTTACACAAAACCTGCCTGGAAAGGAGAATTATCTTGGCAGACAAATAACAAGCATATTTTCGCTACGTTCACACTGCAAGGCTTAATGCTCAATTCCGATTTTTTTGTGAAATCCGATTTTTTTGTGAGGTCGTTCACATTAACAAATATATGCGACTTGTATGTGATCCTCAGTATGAACGAAAAGCGACCTAAAAGTGTTCCGCATGCGCATTGCAGGATACGACGACGTCGCACGCAGTGAGCATGGCCAGTGTTTACGGAAGTAAAACTGCCCGGTTTTGGTCACGTGGTCCAAAATGGGCCTCATTAACCAATGAGATCAAATGATTTCTCTTAATAACGTTTCTATTTTTCAAGATATTTACATGGAAATTGGTAGCACATAGATGGCTGTATACTGAATACGAACTTTTAAAAATTTGTAAAAACAAATTATGCAAATTAATACTAATTAAATATCAAATATGCTAATTAGGCTAAATGTTAAATCGGTATACTCAATAAAAAAGTAAGAAAATATTATTTCTAATCCCCTCTTTGTGCTCTGTCGGCCTTTGTATTTCTCAAAAGTCAGGCCTACTAGTGTTTATATGAAAGAATATAAATTATTATTTTGATTAATATTCACAGCTTTCAAGGCGAACCTCGAAAAAACTCTCTGATCCACATCCAATAAACAATCCATGTTAACTGAACTGAAATCGACACTCGCGTTTCTGACTTCTGTTTTTTTTAAATCTCATTCCGACCACTAAGATCTCAATATTTTTCATCAAGCCAACTCCAGTTATATTCTAAAACAGTTATTTATTTACAGGAATAGGTTTGATTTGAAAAAATAAGTAGGTAAAGCTCTGAAAACTCACTTCAAAGTCTCCCGTGAATCAGAACATCAAAACTAGCAGAGGGAAAATGTTGCTGAATCCTTCATCAGAAACAGCGAGAGCGAGAGAACATCCCGATAAAAGTGATCTGATTGATATTGACGAGTAATCCAGTGGGAAACCGATCAGGAGAAAGAGAGAGAGAGAGAGAGAGAGAGAGAGAGAGAGAGAGAGAGCCTGACCGCTTTCCCGTGACTCAAAAAGAAAAGCACCGGCAGTTCCCCGACGTCCCGCGAGCAGAGTTTTTACTCTGTTGTACCGACTTCAACCTGCCGTTACTCCCAAAGCACTGAACAGATCTTAACCAGATACATTTCTTTGGAAAGCAGAGATTATAAACTTTTTAATTATAGAAAATATTCAAGAGTTGAGCAATGACAGGTTTGGAAACGTAGATGAGCGTCTGCATAGACAATTTTCACAGCACAGCCAGCGAGAGTCTGATTATTAAGTCGACACAAAAGAATTTTGATTTGAAAACAAAATAGAGTCGAGTCGGCACTCAAGTCAGTTCGGTCTTCTTCATCTGATGATGACTCGATAACAATGTTTTTTTGTTGTTTTTTTCAGAATAATGGATGGAACACTAGCACCTGGAAGAACAATCCTTTGTATATTTATTACACTGATGTTTGCTCCAGTAAACAATCCGCTGCCTTCCGCCTCTGGCACTTTTCTGTCTTCACTCGAAAGTACTTTTTTTTTTTCATTTTCTTTGACAGTTTCAGCTTGTTCAATTAGCTCAGTGTCTGATAAATCCTCTGGATAATACAATTCACTCTCACTGTGCTCAGTTGACTCACTCATTTTTCAAAGTAACAGTTCAGAGTGAAATGAAAATGGCAGAAGAAAACGAGGGAAACGGGTCCGGGGTCGCTTACAGCTTTTTCCGGACTGGATTCAAAAATCCGTACCTGCCCAGTCTCGTGACTTTACCCAGTGGTTTTATTAAGAGCGCACATTCAGGTCCATACAGGTCATACAGTATGATAACAAATAATATTTTCTTAATAAACTTTTATGTACATTTGTTCTCCCTCCATTTGCTTCTCTTTTCTTTATCTTTCAGCAGTCTGTAAACAGAGATCGAGCTCCGATTTCTTGTTAAATCTATTTGTACACAATCACACAGTCGCGCTTTCACACTTTAGATCTGTTTTTGCAGCATTAGAGCTGTGTTACTTCTGCCTACAGTGAAGTCACATGTATTCCCATTATTGTATTTTATATAGCCCGCCCTCTGCTGTCTAAACAAGGTAATTGCTGCAAGGAACAACTAAGAGATAACACAGCCTGATAATAATAATTCACTTTTTATTTCACTGATTTGAATCGTCATAAATTTGCATCACAATTTATCATTGGACAATATATCATTACATGTCCAGTAGAGAGATTTGGATTAAAAGTCTAAAATACATTGCAATAATAATCAGCCTTTTTAGAAAAAAAAAAGTAGCATTGTTGTTGATGGTAATTATACAGTCAGATAAAAACTTACGACAGATGTGATCCAGTGTTCTGTCCATGATCTAAGCATTACAGGAGTGTTTCTTACAAGCGGTTACATGTCTGTGTGAGATTTTTACACAACTCTGTGATCAAACAGGGTCTAAAGTGTGTCACTATTGATTTCTTCACATGTACAGCAATAAACAGCATGGGCAGATGGATAAGTCTGAAAACGGTGTTGGCATAGAGACGAGAGAGAGAGACAGACACAGAGAGAGAGAGAGAGAGAGAGAGGGGGTAGAGAGACGAGAGGGAGAGGCAGAGAGAGACAGACACAGAGAGAGAGGGGGTAGAGAGAGATATATAGAGAGACGAGAGAGAGAGACAGACAGACACAGAGAGAGAGAGAGGGGGTAGAGAAACGAGAGAGAGAGAGAGGCAGAGAGAGACAGACACAGAGAGAGAGAGGGGGTAGAGAGAGAGATATAGAGAGACGAGAGAGAGACAGACAGAGAGAGAGGGGGTAGAGAGACGAGAGAGAGAGAGAGAGACAGACACAGAGAGAGAGGGGGTTGAGAGAGAGATATAGAGAGACGAGAGAGAGACAGACAGAGAGAGAAAGGGGGTAGAGAGAGAGATATAGAGAGACGAGAGAGAGAGACAGAGAGAGAGGGGGTAGAGAGACGAGAGAGAGAGAGAGAGAGACAGACACAGAGAGAGAGAGGGGGTAGAGAGAGAGAGACAGACACAGAGAGAGAGAGGGGGTAGAGAGATGAGAGAGAGAGAGGCAGAGAGAGACAGACAGAGAGAGAGAGAGGGGGTAGAGAGAGAGATATAGAGAGATGAGAGAGAGAGACAGACACAGAGAGAGCGAGAGGGGGTAGAGAGAGAGATATAGAGAGACGAGAGAGAGAGACAGACAGAGAGAGAGGGGGTAGAGAGACGAGAGAGAGAGACAGAGAGAGACACAGAGAGAGAGAGAGAGAGAGGGGTAGAGAGACAAGAGAGAGAGAGAGGCAGAGAGAGACAGACACAGAGAGAGAGAGAGGGGTAGAGAGACAAGAGAGAGAGAGGCAGAGAGAGACAGACACAGAGAGCGAGAGGGGGTAGAGAGAGAGATATAGAGAGACGAGAGAGAGAGACAAACAGAGAGAGAGAGGGGTAGAGAGACGAGAGAGAGAGAGAGACAGACACAGAGAGAGAGAGAGGGAGTAGAGAGACGAGAGAGAGAGAGAGAGAGAGACAGACACAGAGAGAGAGAGAGGGGGTAGAGAGACGGGAGAGAGAGAGGCAGAGAGAGACAGACACAGAGAGAGCGAGAGGGGGTAGAGAGAGAGATATAGAGAGACGAGAGACAGACAGAGAGAGAGGGGGTAGAGAGACGAGAGAGAGAGACAGAGAGAGACACAGAGAGAGAGAGAGAGAGAGGGGTAGAGAGACAAGAAAGAGAGAGAGGCAGAGAGAGACAGACACAGAGAGAGAGAGAGGGGTAGAGAGACAAGAGAGAGAGAGGCAGAGAGAGACAGACACAGAGAGCGAGAGGGGGTAGAGAGAGAGATATAGAGAGACGAGAGAGAGACAAACAGAGAGAGAGAGGGGTAGAGAGACGAGAGAGAGAGAGAGACAGACACAGAGAGAGAGAGAGGGAGTAGAGAGACGAGAGAGAGAGAGAGAGAGACAGACACAGAGAGAGAGAGAGGGGGTAGAGAGACGGGAGAGAGAGAGGCAGAGAGAGACAGACACAGAGAGAGCGAGAGGGGGTAGAGAGAGATATATAGAGATACGAGAGACAGACAGAGAGAGAGAGGGGGTAGAGAGACGAGAGAGAGAGAGAGACAGACACAGAGAGGGAGAGGGGGTAGAGAGACGGGAGAGAGAGAGGCAGAGAGAGACAAACACAGAGAGAGCGAGAGGGGGTAGAGAGAGAGATATAGAGAGACGAGAGAGAGAGACAAACAGAGAGAGAGAGGGGGTAGAGAGACGAGAGAGAGAGACAGACACGGGGGGGTAGAGAGACGAGAGAGAGACAGAGAGAGAGAGAGGGGGTAGAGAGAGAGAAATGTAGAGAGACGAGAGAGAGAGGGGTTTTAGAAATAAAAAAAGTCAGATAATAAACGTCTTATTAACCTCGCTTGCTCGGTCTTTATGGGAAAATACCGGACCGAGGTCTTGACGGTATGGACCGAGCCGTACGACGCACTGTCAAGACCTCGAGCCGATATTTTCCCGTAAAGATCAAGCACTCGGTTAATAACAGCCATCTTCCCGTCAACTTTATCATTCTAGTTAGCTAAACATGCAAATATAATAATTTGCATATCAGTTGTGATTGGTCCAGAGCCACTGAGACTATTACAGTGACATCACAAACTGAGCTTGGGTGGAGTTTTTTTTTTAATGCAGACGTTTCTTTTTCTTTTTTTTTAATGGAAAAATGTAAATCTGACCCAAAGACTATTCAATATCATCAGAAGCCACGATTTGATCCGACAAGGATCACACAAAGCTCCGCCTCCTGCTCGCTACAGACACCTGAGTCTCTAATCAGCACCTGCAGTCGAAGACTGTTTAAAGAGCAGTTCAACGTCTCAAAGAATCGCCAAGGGTTTTTTTCTTGTAAATGTGTAATTGTAATCCCAGAAATTCTGAGTTTTTTTTTCTCAGAATATTACCCCTCCCCATCTCCGTTTTTTTAACCGCTGCACTCTTTCCAGCTGGAAATGATTTTTTTTTTGTCCTGTTACACAACTTTACAAAATCTTTTACTGTGACCTGTTTGTATCCGAGAGCAATTTTCCAATGAATAAATTTTTTTTTGTTATTAAAGATCAGCACATTATACTTTTTATAATTGGGTGTGTCTCAGAAACTGGGTACTGTGGGGGTCCCCCACTAAATATACTCAGTCAATAAACTATACGGTTTTGAATGGTGATGTTGGTTTTAATTTGAAATAAAATGATGAAAGAAATAATACAGATAAAACGAAATCTTTGATGTGAATACTCTATTCAGAATTTGGCAAAAAATTCTGCAAATTTGTGGTAAAATGGCGGCTTGATCTGGGACATGATAAACGGTCGACTGCATCTTGTTCCCTTAAAAAGGTTGTAGTCCACTGAAAAGTCTACAGTTATCACTGATTGTATTTTAAGTTGCAACTTTATACACCTAAGGATTGGTGCGCTCACAGAATAATCATAACCGTAATTAAACATCATGCAAAACATTTCATCACCGTCGTAACTCCATTTTCCGCAAACCCAAAACCAATACGATCGTGTGTTTTGATCTAAACGGAAAGCCTCAGGGTCGAGGTCACTACCTCACCAAAAGTAGTAACTTAAAATCACTACGCCGTATAAACATTTAGTTATAAGCCTAGGTCACAACCGGACGTACGATTTTTTGGCCGTGCGATTTTTGGCGTTTCCCAAATCGCTGCTTTTATTTTTTGTTCGTGGAGAAAGACGCACGTTGGCCGTAAGTTTGTCTTGCAACCTGAAAAACCGTAAGCGCCCGTAGAGTTTGTTTGACATGACAAAGAACCTCTGCGGCCAGTCTACGGCTCGAAAATCAGCACGTCACACGCGCGCCCTCCGTGCGTTTCATGCGCGCCCTCCGTGCGTTTCTTGCGTTTTTTGCACGTAGACTGGCCGTAGGAGCACGTGCGGCCGGTTGTGACCGAGGCAATAAATCTGCGTTTTGTTCTTTAAAACGAAAGCTGAAAGTTCAGTATAGAATATGTTTCTTACAGAATGTGTTACGATGGTAGCTGGTCTTGTATGAATTTCTGAGCTATAAAATGAGTCGTGGTCTATCTTTTACCGTAGCGTGTTATTTGTGTGCGGGGAAGGACACACATTAACAATTTGCATGTGTAGAATGGAATTTTCCACTCCAGCAGTTAGAAGTTGATCGCGCTTCCATTTGCGGTCTTTCTGTTACGCGGGCGATCTGTTCGGACGTTATCGCTGAAAAGGTGAGTTTTGACAGTTTTATTTTAGTCTTGCAGTATAAGGCAATAGAATGTTTCTTTTTCATCTTACTTTCATATTTCGTAGTGTTTGCGTATATTTGGCCAATATTTTGCAGCCATGGTCAATTTAGATCGAACTTTTGATAGAATCTACGGCCAGTCATTTTGCCCCGCCCCCGCCTCGCGCTCCGTAGCAGAGACCTGCGCGACCTTCAGCCGGTACTGTCGCTGTTCTTTTACCAGCGCCGTTATTCTCATCTTTCCGGTGTGTTCTTGATTTTTCCATTGTGTCCCATTTCGCCATATCAAATACCCAAAATGTATCATATTATTCATATTTAAGTGAATAATCAATTCAGTCATCATAACTTGGCATTTTTTTTTAAAGATATTTTTTTGGGCTTTTTTTTTCAGCTTTATTATTGGATAGGACAGTGTAGAGACAGGAAATGAGTGGGGGAGAGAGACAGGGAGGGATCGGGAAATGATCTCGGGTCGGAATCGAACCCGGGTCCCCGGATTTATGGTATGGCGCCTTATCCACCTAAGCCACAACGCCCCATAACTTGGCATTTTTAACCCAAGCAATCAAAAAGAGGAAATTTATTCAATATTTTCACTCCTCTGTGAAGGAGGGGCTTTAATTCTTCATGATGGAGTTATTTTATATGTAAATCAATTTTACAAAAGCATTTGAATTGTAATCAAAAATTCCACAGTGGAGGCCAGATAAAGCAAGATGCTATCTTTATTCTTATTAAACATGACAAAAGAAACATTGAGTGTTGGGTAAATGCAAAAAAAATTAGTAAAATTAGAAAATTTATTTTTTGACCATAATGTCCCAAATGAGAGAGCAGTTTCTGAGACGGACCCAGTTACATTTAATGTTGTGTCACATCCATAAAACAAGTTCGTTCTTGTTCTCAGTTACGTCAGAGCTATAAACAGTTGTTTTATTTATTTATTTAAAAAAAAAAACAAGTTAAAGCTAGACGGCCTTTCGATTTCATAAAATCAGTGAAATTTAGTTCGGTCTGAAATGTGGTGATTGTGATATCTGTTTATTTCTGTAATATCTCACAAAATATCAGGCCATTCTGTGGCTGGGAAGTTATTTAATTTGAGGTGATTAAAGCAAATAATGTGCATGAAATCGCTCGCTTGGCGCAGTCAAGCAGACAGAGGAAGTCCGTGTGCGCATGCGCAGGTTTACCTTCTTCTTCTTCTTTTGGGTTTTACAGCAGCTGGCATCCACAGTGCTGCATTACTGCCATCTACAGGTTTCCCTTTGAGCGTGCACTGACAGTTCCATCATTCTGTCGCTAAACGAACAGCTGATCACACCGAGGTGCTCGCTGAGCGCCCATATTTATTAGTTTGGTCCTGCGTTTCCTTTCCTTCGTATATAACCTAACGTCTTTTCTTCTCACTTTCTTTCCGTTACTGTAGTCGCTGTTTCACGTTTCATTCGCACACTCACGCCCTCCATTTTTCTCTCCTGTTTCAAATTTGTATCCCACAATGCCTTGCGTGAACAGGGAAAGCCCACCACGGGATGTGATGCACGACGTAGTATCTTGTATTGGGTCATGGTGAAGCAGGAAAAAGTAGCGGAGAATTTAGGGCCACATGGAGATAAATTCATTAATTGTTCTATTTAAAAAAAAAAAAATTAAATTGGAAGTATGTGATTCAAATTCAGTAGCTTTCGGTCACTAAACAAAAATAATTGGGTGTCGGGAAAATTCTTTTTGTGACCTACACTTGAAAAATCTGAAAGGTAGTACAGCTTTAATAGGAACTTTTCATGTTGCAGAGAAAATATAAGACATGCCGTAAACAACTCTGTAAACAGTGGCACTGGAGACTCCTTCCAAAGGTCAGGGATTCACTCTCACAGTGCACTGCCTTGTCCTCCATGTGCTGCTGTTTATTTTATACTATGTGCCCTTGTTACCTGAGTGTGTGCACCTGTACCGTGTTTATCATGTGTATTCAATACTCCGTTTTTCTTTTTGTCTCAGTCTGAAATCGTATCATATATTTGTTACCTTATTTATATTTAAAAAAAAATAAAGCCTTCTGAGTTTTGTATATCTTCATATTTTGTGGAGTTTTTTCATAATTTTTAATTAACACTAACCTTGCGTGTAGACTCATCTGTGTTCGTAAATGACATTATAGAGACTAAACTTTTGTTCCAACACCTAAGGACTCAGACTTACCCGAATTTTCGACTGGCTTACTCCAGTCCTCGTCAACGAATGATCCTCTGCTTCCGGCACGTGACTTTATGCTGTAGGTGCAATTGGTAATTAAGTGATCAATCTCATTAAATCAGTCTCATTAAATAATACCTTTAATTTTGATGCTTAATAATAAATTATCAAACAGCTAAATTATGGTATGTTCCAAATTATTATGATCACTTACCGTATTACATAACTCATATGCACCTTGGAATTCTTTTGAGATTTGGGCAACTTCAAAAATATTGGGACAACAAATAAACACACACAGTTTCAATAATAATGGAATTTATTATGACAAAGATAAACATGAATAATAACAGTTGAAATCTTCAGCAAACAGTGAGGTGTGTGTGTGTGTGTTTGTGTGTGTGTATTAAAAGGAAGTTAAACATTAAACATGAAACATGTAGTGTGTGTGTAAAGCCTTCTGGCCTACAATGAAGGAGTTTTGAATGCTGGTTAGGTGTGTGTATGTGTGGGGGAGTTGACCACGTGTTTCTAAGTAAAACAAGGGAGTTAGCTTTGGTTGCTAAGACAAAAGAATTAGCTTTGTGTTGCTAAGACAAAAGGATTAGCTTTGTGTTGCTAGCTAAGGCAAAGGAAGGCTAGCTAGCATGTGTTTGTGTGTGAGAGGCCTGGTGACCACGTGTTTCTAAGTAAAACAAGAGAGTTAGCTTTGGTTGCTAATTAGACAAAAGAATTAGCCGTATGTGGCTAGCTAAGGTGTGCTTGTGAGGCCTGTGGAGGAAGAGGACCGCCACGTGTTCCCTTGAGACAATACCCTTAGACCTGGATGCTAATGGGACAAAAGAATTAGCCGTAGGCTAATTTCACTAGCTTATAACAGTACTGAATCCACTGAAACCTTGATGAGGTCAAAATATGTGTAAGAATGAAATTAAGAGTGTTAGGAAGGAATAGAAGAAAACATGCAACAGCCTATCTATTAAAACAACTGAGAGGTCAAAATAAAATGGAACAATCATCAATTCAACATCCTAAGTGTTTACAGTGTACACAATTAAACAGTTCCTGAGTTTAATTTCACACTGCTTCATAAAGCTAATTCCTAAGACTAGGTTTTGCCCAAATGCCAGTCTTACTTCAGTATCTCGTCTCTACGCGAGATTATGAGAAGATGTTCCGAGACTTTTGGAGTTTCACCGTTGTGGATCACGTGAGTCGCTTCTGTGGAAGGCAGAGGATCTCTTGGTCCGACGTGTGGTCGCTCGTGATGAAAAGAAATTCTCTGATCAGACAATGTGCACAGCTTTTTAATTGGAAGGATCCGGTTGCTTCTAAACTTTAAATGAACTGTTCCGGGCTGCAGTTCGTAACGTTACTATAATAGACAAACAAACCGGCTGTAGCTCAATCTGAGTTTAAAATCGCATGATTCCAGAATCTACCGTGGCCAAAGGTGAAAGAAAAGCGCGAAACTCTGATTCTTGAGGAAAAGACGTCTTTATCTGGTTTGCTTGGGTGAGTATCTCTTTGTGTCCAGACGGCTTGAAGTCCAAGACGGAAAGAGAGAGTATGGCGGATTTCCGGGTCCCTTATGGAGTTGTGGAGGAAGTGACGTAGATGATCCTGCCCACGCGTGACGTAGGTCAACGCGGAAGTTGGCTGATGGGAAATGTAGTTTCTTAAAGAGACGGGCTGTTGTAGTTCTTCGACGGACTGTACCTACAATGCAATTGGAGCAGAGGATCAAAGGTCGTCAATAACCGGAACTTCCCCCCGTCTTTGTTTAGAGTCGGTTGAAGGGCCCTGATGTAGATGGCTTCTTTTACTCTTCTAGTGAAGAAATCCGGTTCACTGTCTAGTATTTCCACTGTGTCGAGCGTGACTGTATGTCCCGGTGATTCTAAATGGATGTGTTGTGATATCGCTGACGTTGTTGAGCTGGGTCGTTTGTGTTCTGAAAACCTGGTTTTCAATGAGCATTCTGTTTCAACCGACTCTAAACAAATGGGGGGAGGTTCCGGTTATCGACGAGCTTTATCCTCTGCTCCAATCGCATAAAGTCACGTACCGGAAGCAGAGGGTCATTCCCTGATAAGGACTGGAGTAAGCCAGTCAGAACTTCGGGTAAGTCCGAGTCCTTAGGTGTCGGAACAAAAGTTTAGTCTTTATAACAACTAACCTTGTTTAAGGTAACCTGCCTGCGCTTGGACCCCTGTTAGATATCGATATGATTATTGGACAGTCCAAAATAAATAAAACATGCGTAATAGGGTGCATCATTTGCCCCTTAAAAATGAAAAGTCCCTCCGATCATGATGCATTTTTGTTTTTATGTTCCTTTTGGTAAGAAAACACACTGGGTGAAATATTTTGACAAAATTCAAAAGTTTAATGGTGGCACCAGGAGCTCAAAGTTATGGAAAAAGCTGCTATTTTATGACTTTTATGACAAAATTTCGATCACTTTTCATGAAACGTTATGGCACCTTATAGAGTATACCAAATATCTTAGATCCACATTTTTAGTGCATATTCTAAATATATTATCAAGCACAGTTTGAGTTTTAGCTGTTCATTGAATCATTGTTCAACTACTTTTAAACAATACAAATGTATTATGAATCACATTAATGCTTCTCAATCCCTTGCAAAGGTTCTTAACATGATCTCTGGCTCACAAGAAATCAATAAACGGAGTCCAACATTGTGATTCAAACCTTACGCGGAAACATAAAATAATTAGCCTAGTAAACTAGACCCACCCGCCTAGCGGCCAAAAATATTTTTGCCTAGCGAGTGGGTCTAGCCTCGCACCATATAAACAAAAACACCCCGGGCATCAAATTGAGCCCGCCAATCACAACGCAAGGTTTTTGTTTGGATTCTTTGGGCGGGCTTTTGCAGGAGTGACGACAAGGCTGCGCGACGCTGGAGAAAGCACAACAGGAAAGATGGCTACGGCTAGTGAACAGCGCGCATTTGACTCCGCTTTGGAATCAGTTTTAGAAGAATTAGACTTGGAGTTTTCGTTGAAACATGAGCAGGAAGAGGCTCTCCGCTCATTCCTTTTCAAGAAGGACGTTTTCGCTGTTTTGCCGACCGGCTATGGCAAAAGTCTGATCTACCAGCTGGCTCCGCTCATAGCCAAAAGGATGGGGCTAGTTTGTGCAGTACGAAGAATTAATAAACAGCTTTGAAGGCAAGGCAAGGCAAGGCAAGTTTATTTCTATAGCACATTTCATACACAATGGCAGTTCAATGTGCTTTACAGAAGTAAAAACAAAAACAGTAAACAATAGAGAAATAAAATTACATAAAATAATTTTATCTTTATTCTAAAATAATTAATTAAAAGAATTAAAAGAATTACAAGAAAATAATAAGAATTTTGAATACGCATTTTGAAAAATTATTTATTTCAAGGCCTCCCCCACTGCTTTCTGTCGCTCTGACTACGTCACAGTCACTGTTGCGCTGATTGGTCAGAGCGTTGGCCTATACGCACAGAGACAGTTTGAAAGACAGCGGTTTGTCCCACCCACACCCATCGGAAATGTCTACGGACCGAGGCCAGACTATATATTCACATTTAGTCTGGCTTGCCAGGCTATAAAATAAGCGTTTTTTGGCAAAAAATGAACCTCATGGTGCCACCATTAGACTTTTGAATATGGTCAAAAATTTTACAGGATGGGCGGCACGGTGATGTAGTGGTTAGCGCTGTCGCCTCACAGCAAGAAGGTCCGGGTTCGAGCCCCGGGGCCGGCGAGGGCCTTTCTGTGTGGAGTTTGCATGTTCTCCCTGTGTCTGCGTGGGTTTCCTCCGGGTGCTCCGGTTTCCCCCACAGTCCAAAGACATGCAGGTTAGGTTAACTGGTGACTCTAAATTGAGCGTAGGTGTGAATGTGAGTGTGAATGGTTGTCTGTGTCTATGTGTCAGCCCTGTGATGACCTGGCGACTTGTCCAGGGTGTACCCTGCCTTTCGCCCGTAGTCAGCTGGGATAGGCTCCAGCTCGCCTGCGACCCTGTAGAAGGATAAAGCGGCTAGAGATAATGAGATGAGATGAGATTTTACAGGATGTCTTTATTGGTGAAAAGGAACACCCAAACAAAAACACATCAGATTTTATGAAAGTGAGGGCAGCTGATGCGCCCTAATGCGTAAAGTTGCTTCCTGGTTTTGTACATAATTTTGAATCTGTAGAATAATCATCGTCCATTTTTATTACGATTAATATAAAGCTGTGATTTGTTGAGGTGCCGTTATAGAAAATGAATCGACACTGGAATTCAGAAGTCTCCTCGTCTCATGACTCCTCAGTCTAATGAGGTGAAGTGAAGGTTGAAGGTGTGTGTGTGTGTGTGTGTGTGTGTGTGTGTGTGTGTGTAATGGCACCTGCTGCAACAGTGCTCTAATTGTGTCAGTTCTCTCGAAAGGGAAAATCCTCTGAAGCAGGTCAGTTTTCTGTCTTAACACTTAACTGTGAATAAGAAATCCCCCCCCCCCCCCCACACACACACACATGCGTTCCACAGGCACGAGGGCACACTAGCAGCATCCACCAGTCAGTAATGACGTGTGGCACCGGGCACACTGGTGTTTAGGTAGTGACTCGAGGCTGTCGGTGCGAGTTTTCCTCAAGCAGCAGGTGGAGATCAAGAGCATCAGAATAATCCAGCTACGTGTCGCAGTCCTCACACCGAGTGTGTCCTCTCACTGGGTGTTACACAGCACTCGTTTGTGTTAGCAAGAGAAGAAAGGGGGGGGGCCCATCAGACAGAGAGAGACGGCGAGAGATGAGGCGATGGAGTGTGGGCGGGAGACGGATAAACAGTCTGTACGAATATCACAGTTCACAATGTGATTGCGTTTCAGGCTGTAAATCCATTCTTTTTTCCGCAAGCGTTTGATTTTTAATTTCTGTCGAATGCATAATGATCTTTTTATCCTCCGTGAAGAAACACCAGCCTGAATCTCTTTCCCTTGAATTTCTCTGATGCCGTCAAAAGGATTAGCAGCACTCCAGTTTTAGTCTTCATTATTCAACAATGTCATATTACAAATAAAAAAAACCCACAATATACCACGTTATTTATTTATTTGCTCATCTGGTCGACAGGTTATGAGTTTAAGCCATCATGTGTTGTCCGTCATCCGTCCAGCGTCGTCCACATTTCACGAAAATCGCTTCTTCTCTCTCAGTTCTTCACCGATTTTTATTCTTTCTGGCAGGAAGGTAGGTCTGCCTGGGGTGCATATGGCTTCTACCCAAATTTGCATAATTGCAATTAATAATGAAGATTATGGAGTAATTAATCAATCAATCCCTAATGAGCAGTTTCCACACAAATCGCTTCTTCTCTCTCGATTCTTCACCGATTTTGATTCTTTCTGGCATGAAGGTAGGGGAACTTAGGGTGCATAGAACTTTTACTCAGATTTGCTTCATTACAATTATTAATGAAGTTACAGACTAATTAAGCCTTAATGGGCAGTTCAACAAAAATCGCTTCTTCTCTGTCAATTCCTTGCCGTTTTGAATTCTTTCTGGTAAATAGTTCGGTATTCCTAGGGTGGATATCGCTTCTATATATAGCTTGTATATAGTGTATATAACTTACAACATTTATTGCGCAAGGTGGCCCACTTTAGATCGCTCCTTCCGGACTAGACGGGGCCGGAGTGAGCTACGCCGTCATTCACAGACTCGTTTGTCTATCTATCTATCTATCTATCTATCTATCTATCTATCTATCTATCTATCTATCTATCTATCTATCTATCTATCTATCTATCTATCTATCTATCAGTGGCGGCTGGTAGTCTTTCAAACAGGAGAGGCTGGTTGGTTACGATATTTCCAGATTTTAAAAGAAAAAAGAAAAAACACATCAATTTTGCCCATACTCTTGCCTCTGATCTGGCTGATTGTTGGCAGGGTCACAAACTGTGAAATAACAGGTTCTTTTGGCCCATTAGCCTACTGTCCAATATACATGATGGTGGTGTTGGGGGGGGGTATATTTTAACATTTTATATTTTAAAATTGTGGCATGTTGTTTAAAAATTGATCATTATTGAAAGCAGCTCTTTGTCAGGAACCTCAGCAGTAACAGCAGAGTGTTCTGGAATAGGCACAAGCACTGACCTTGGGGAGCCAAACATAGAGCTGGGGGCCACACATTTCATTCAATGACACTTTCCCTATATTTTACTTATTTTGACTGAGAAATGTTTTACTGACAATTTTGATAACCCTTCACTTTTAATCCAGGTCTGTAGTGTGAAATGTTCTCGGCTGTGTTTTTGTTTAAAAATGTTTTCCAAATTGTAGCTGTGTTTAATTCATATCCAGAAAAATATATATTCCAATATAATATACTCAGCATAAACATTTTAAATAGATTCTATATTTTTGGTCCATCCATGACATATTACTAAAGTAGCCTATTTACTGTTGTTGATGTGGGTCACTTGCTGTTAGCCAATTCACTTTCTCGTACCAGGAGAGCTGAAAGGAACGAGTATTATTCCCTACCTTTTTCACCAAGTCAATTTGAGGCGTTGGTCTACCCTGCTTTTTAATTTTAATTTTTTCCTCGAAAGGAAGACTGGCAAATGGCTTCGCCAAAATTAAATCAGCAATGCTTGGCATCCGTGCGCAGCTTTCTTGCTAGCTGACTAGCCCCCTCAAGTTCAAGTTCAGTCACTCAAATAAACGACATTTCTGGAACTAAGATAGCAAACTTGACAACACTATATTTACACTTTATTTACAATGAAAATATATACAAACTAAAAAAGCTGGTAGAAACCGTATGTAATGAATGAAATCGAAATGTAAGCTGATCTCTTACAATACACCACAGCACTTGCAAATCCGCATGGGACTGAACTGAAATTCACCGCTGCCTGTCTATATTTGAAACGAGCTGTCAATCAAAGAAAATATCCGGCCGCTTTCACCAATCACCAGTCTCCTCGCGGAAAGCTTTGCCATGTCCCTCCCACTGTGAGGCTGGGAGTCCGGTGGGCGGGCGTTTTCGCAGTATTTGTCCAATAACCGTCTTGCATTTTGAGATTGAAAAGCGCATAGCTCCCAAATGCCATTGAAGTCCACTGAGGCTGGGCTGCATCGCGCTGTCACGAGGGGGAAAAACTCACGCACACATTAGGCGAACTGGGGAAAGTTATAACGGAATGATTTCGCACTGTAGTTGGGTTGAGCACATATATTTCTATGATTCTGGATCTGAAATAGCAATGTTATAAGGTCGGCTATAACATAAGCCTAGCGCAATTCATCCTACACGATGTTCGTCATTTTTAGAGGAGGCTGAGCCTCCCTCGTTGTCTTAGAGCAATCGCCCGTGCTATCTATCTATCTATCTATCTATCTATCTATCTATCTATCTATCTATCTATCTATCTATCTATCTATCTATAAACTTCTTACTAGCGAAAATGACAGAGTTTTAAAAAAGTTAAAAAAAGAAGTTGCGTGTGTGTACACGTCAATGTAGGTGTGTGTATATGTGTGTGTGTTTGTGTATATTGGATTTATTTATACATGTGTTTCTATGTGTTGAGTATGTTATGAGAAGGTGTGTGTGTGTGTGTGTGTGTGTGGTTAGAGATTATGTGCAGCTCCTCTCTCTAATGTGAACACTCCAAAGCGCCTGGTTTACACTGAGGGTGCATTTACTTCTGCAACCTTTACTCCACTTCATCCCTCATATGGACACAGCAACGGATTCTGATTGGTCTGAAGGCATTAATTCATTTTCTGTGACAGCCTGGGCGTTCCAGAATATTAACTGTAACTATAAATGGATCAAAAGTACGGCATTCATTCAAGTCATCCTTTAATCAATAAAAAAACTAGATCGAGACTGGGACTAAAGTCACAGTAATTTGCGCGAGCTGTTACAAACCAGGACGTCTGGTCACTGAACCCTATCGATCCGGAACGGTAAGAGATAGAGAATGACGCTTAGTGAGGGGGGAAAAAAAGCCCGTTTTTCATGGATCATTCTGGATCAGTGATCCAGATCAGCACCAAAAGTCATAGCAATGTAATTGAGCCCAGAGGTCTTCATGTGAAATCTGGTGATGATTGGTTGAAAACTGAGGGAGAAATAGCGTCCTAAAAAACGTTATGAGAATAATATGCCATAGCTGTAGGAACGAAACACTCAGGGACGCTATTTGAGCATTTTGGGTTTCAATGACCTCATTTTAAATCATCAAAAATGTAAAAAGTAATTATTAGATTAAATATCATCAATCTATCGGACACTAAAAGAGAAAAGGCCAATGTCAAATCACTGTCGGCTCTTTATTTACACCAAACCTTTCGCTTTCACAGTGAAGCCCAGCGCACTGTACGAGTGTTTGATCTGTAAGTTTAACCAGTGGATTGTTCTGGATTGAAGAAAGCTCTGATTAAAAGTTAAAGAGTTGCTTTAGGAGTCTGAGAGTCCCTCTGAGATTGATGCTCATCCTTATTTAACCTGTCGATATTGTGTTTCTGTATACAGACTCTTCTATATACTTCAGCTAAACAGCTATAATGTCTGGGTGTTCCTAATTAAGCGGCCGCTGAGTGTAATTAAGCATACCAAAATGCAGGGGTGTCAAAACTCGTGCCTGTGTATCTTGTATCATGGAAATCTGTTCAGTAAACCCTGGTATGCTCTTTTTGCCGGATTAACACTGCCTCATGGTGAGAGAGGAGCGTTCAGACGAAACGTCTGCATGAACAGAGCAGCTTAACGAAGTGAGATGAATGAAAATTGACAGAACGCTCGCTCTCTATCGATTGTTTTAGCGAAGCTTGGGTTTGTTCTCCTTCGGGAGATGCATGTATACTGGAATCCATTTTCACTCAAGCTCTACCTTTACCAGAATTACCAAAAAAAAAGCCCTCATGCCACGTTTCATTTCGGTTTCCACTTCGACTTCTATTGGCCTGAACTGCAAAAATCCTGAAACATAACCTGATGCTAAGACTTTGGGAAAAAATGTTCCTGTTGCTGTCATTGTTGTTGTTGTTATTGCCCTAAAACGTTTATTATTTTAATATAAATCATACTTTTTGTGCATTTCTAGTTATATTTAATGTAATGCTGGAATGGCGCATCGACATGATGCTGATTCTGTAAATACGTCTGTGTACGTGGAACGTGTCGATGTAATTATCGGATTCAAGCTCAGAATTGGAATGAAATATTTAATTCTGGTTGAGAATTAAATCCGATTGAAAGAGGTGGGGCGGCACGGTGGTGTAGTGGTTAGTGCTGTCGCCTCACAGCAAGAAGGTCCGGGTTCGAGCCCCGTGGCCGGCGAGGCCTTTCTGTGCGGAGTTTGCATGTTCTCCCCGTGTCCGCGTGGGTTTCCTCCGGGTGCTCCGGTTTCCCCCACAGTCCAAAGACATGCAGGTTAGGTTAACTGGTGACTCTAAATTGAGCGTAGGTGTGAATGTGAGTGTGAATGGTTGTCTGTGTCTATGTGTCAGCCCTGTGATGACCTGGCGACTTGTCCAGGGTGTACCCCGCCTTTCGCCCGTAGTCAGCTGGGATAGGCTCCAGCTCGCCTGCGACCCTGTAGAACAGGATAAAGCGGCTACAGATAATGAGATGAGAAATGGTTCTATAAATCATACACACACTGTCTGAACTTACACCTTGTATTTTAAATTTGTGATCGCAGCGCTGGCGCTGCTGCTTAGTATTATTCCCCTCATTTTTTTAGGACTCTATTTCTCCCTCAGTTTTCAACCAATCATCACCAAACTTCACATGAAGAAGACCTCTGGGTTGAATTACGTTGCTCTGACTTTTGGTGCTGATCTGGATCACTGATCCGGAATGATCCATGAAAAACTGGATTTTTTTTTTCAGTCACTTATAACTCTGTCAATTTTCATGATTTTTTTTCAAATCAGTTGTTATTATTATTATTATTATTATTTATTTTGTTCAGGGTGGCAGGGCGCAACTTTTCCTCACTAAGCGTCACTCTCTATCTCTTACCGTTCTGGATCTATCAGGTATGGTGACCAGACGTCCCAGTTTGTAACAGCTAGTGCACTCTATAACTCGATCTAGTTTGTTGATTCTTTGAGTTCATTTGCTGTAAAACAATATCTTGGTAGCTATTGAGTATTTTTACATTCGTCCAATTGTGATCCTGGCAACCCTGTGATCCTGTCTATTGCTCCTCCCTCTAAGCACGGGGCACCATGATTCCGGCCCCACTGGGCACATCAACAGAATGGTGGCTTTGTCTGTCAAATAACAATGCTTCATTTTTAATCATTATTTACTGAAATAATATAATACAAATATCAATTTCAGTGGAATTTAAAATGCATGGAGTTGTGAACTTTATGAAGATTTGTTGAATGACAGACTGACAGAGACTCCACAGCGACGCTGCTTTCATTCCTGTCTCGCTTTAACTTTTAACAATCTCATTTACATTTAAAATTGTGACACACACCCCACCCCACCCCTCCCCTCCAAAAGAAAACAAGTTAGAATATCTGTCTCTGAGATTAAAAAGACATCAAGTAGAGGTAGAGAGAGAGAGAGAACAAAAAAAATAACGAGGCAGTCAGTATAGCTAGAACTCCGAGAGCATGTGTAAGTAATCTGATAAACAGAATCTTACTATCTTTAGTTAAAAAAAGAAAAAAAAATCAATTCACACCTCTTAATTTTTAACCTACTATGTGTATTTCCTGATAGAAATGGGGTAATAATACACTATATTATGCAACCTTACACACATAATACAAACATACTGTAACTGTGCCCTTTGGCACTCAGCTACAGAACTATTTCTGCTTCCTCAATGTTTGCACATCATTACATTCATATTGGTGGATGAGCCACCCTAAGCTTTAAACTCGACATTCACACTTGTGAGGAAATTGGTGTAAAAGCAGCCCAATTTCCAGTCAGTATTAAAATAAATGTTTCCCTGAATAGTATGTAATAACACTCAACTCCTACCTTGTTCCACATTTTCAATCAGAATGAATAAGAAACACACCGGTTCAAAAGTAGCTCAATTTTCTCTGAAGACCAAACATCTGGCGGTAAAGCTCAGGGTAAAATGCATGGCACTAATTTACACCTGCTTTTGGGAGGCAGACAAATTCACATGCAAATCTGGCAAAACTTGCTAATTGGCAAAGATGTAATACATCAAATGGAATATGTAGTCAGACAGATTTCTTACTTCTCCACCTTTTTTTTTTTGGGGGGGGGGGTGTCTCATTTCCCAATTTGCTTAAATTGCTCGATTAGGTTTGAATGGAACCTGCGGCTAATATCCAACCTGGACCTGTCAAGGACATCAGGGAAGCAAGGATACAAGTGTGGAATGTTTATTAAATGTGAAACACAGACAATACATTACTTGCACTCTTATCAACATACACGACCGTTCAAAAGTTTGGGGTCACCCAGACAATTTAGTGTTTTCCATGAAAAGTCACACTTTTATTTACCACCATAAGTTGTAAAATGAATAGAAAATCTAGTCGAGACATTTTTCTGGCCATTTTGAGCATTTAATCGACCCCACAAATGTGATGCTCCAGAAACTCAATCTGCTCAAAGGAAGGTCAGTTTTATAGCTTCTCTAAAGAGCTCAACTGTTTTCAGCTGTGCTAACATGATTGTACAAGGGTTTTCTAATCATCCATTAGCCTTGTGAGCAGGGCTTTGAACCGGTTCAAGGAACGAAAACGAAAACCGGGAACTTTTTCTATTTCACATGGAACAGAAACGAAACCAGAAACTTTATTATTTTTTATGTTCCGGAACAGAAACGCTTATTAAAAATAATGGTAACCGGTTAATACCGGTTTTTATTTCGTTCCTCAAAGATTCTGTAGCCTACAAATAGTCATTCTTCTCCTGCGCAAGTTTCTATGACCCGCTGGGGTTCACTTCCCGTGTGACGTTCGCTGATTGAATGGAGAGAGCGGGAAGGTGGACTGCTAGTGAGTAAGTGCATTACTGAGTGTCTGAGCAAAGAAGAGCCTGAACGATGCAACCTCCCTATTGGCTGTTTATTGGCTGTTTGTAAAAATGTATCAGTTGTTGCCCTTCCCACGGGAATCATCGCGGGCTCGAGAGACGAGACCTGGCGAGTTAGTTCATTGGTAGCAGAACAAAATGTCTGGACACAAATCGGGTTTTCAGAAAAGGAAAGAAAATAAACGGAGGGTCGAAAATACAAAAAAGGAGGCAGAAAATGCAAAGCGAGTTTTAAGGTAGGACAAATGGTTACTTTTTAAGGCAGCCCGCCGTGGCTGCAGGCTTTCAGTTGTGTCATTGAATGGTTCCTTTTCTGAGGCAGCCCGCCGTGGCTGCCTGCAGGCTTATTTATTATAGCCCATTTAGTTAAAATAGTTGATATAAAATGTTTATAGTTATAGTTATGTGATGGTTGTCCTGATTTAGACTGGTGGTTTTTTTTTGGGGGGGGGTTGCGCGATGTTGCACCCGGGTCCAGATTAGGGCAGAACCGGCCCTGGGTACATTTCAGGTGTAGTTTGTTTTATGTATGTATGTACTTGCATAGATGTGTACTTGGTCTTCCAATATGGCGCCTAACAAAATCTCGCGGCGCGGTGACGTCATGCGGTAGCCCTCTATAGGGCCTGACTAGCCTTTGGTAACACACTAAACGAATTCTCTTTCATTTTTGGCACTTTTTCTGTTTGTGTAGATGGGAAGACATACTGAGAATCCAAATCGCCAACATTTGAAATAATAATTGTTTTGAATTATTTCTTGTCTTATTTAATGAAGGTTGTAATAGAATTAGCCTACATTTGGCTTAAGCTGGATGAGACAGAGACATAATTTTATAGCCATTTGTTAAACAGCTGACAGGGAACGTAATTAACCGTTCCGGGAACGAAATTTTTTTGTTCTAACTGGTTCGGGAACGTCTATTTAATGGTGGAACCCAAAACCGGAAACGTTAAAATTCCGTTTCTGTTCGGAACGAACCAATAGGAAAAAAATTCCGGTTCAAAGCCCTGCTTCTGAGGCAATGAGCAAACACATTGTACCATTAGAACACTGGAGTGAGAGTTGCTGGAAATGGGCCTCTATACACCTATGGAGATATTGCACCAAAAACCAGACATTTGCAGCTAGAATAGTCATTTACCACATTAGCAATGTATAGAGTGGATTTCTGATTAGTTTAAAGTGATCTTCATTGAAAAGAACAGTGCTTTTCTTTCAAAAATAAGGACATTTCAAAGTGACCCCAAACTTTTGAACGGTAGTGTAGAGTGGTCCATGATATAGTGCTCCTGGAGCAGACAGGGTTAAGGGCCTTGCTCAAGGGCCCAACAGTGGTACCTTGAACCCATAACCTTCAGCACAGTAACCCAAAGCCTTAACCGTTTAGCCACCACTGAACAACATGAACCAAGAAAGAGCTCTATGATCATGACTTACATACAGGAGCTCATTAACAACAACATGAAACAGGCGTAAAGTCATGTGACATGATCAGATGTGGTGCAGTGGCTGATGGGAAACGTAATCGGTAACAGAACCATGTCAAAAAAAGGTGTATTTTGTCTTTAAATGGTGAAGGTTTACACACATTTAATACTTGCCCTTAATTAATGTCATGCATGCAATTTCAAATGGTGCTAAAGAAGGCAACTGGACTTGCTTGAAATTCTTGAAGATGTTTCACCTCTCATCCGAAAGGCTTCTTCAGTTCTGTCTGACTAGTGGGGAGTTCCAGGTACTTATCCTCTAGTGGACCAAAAGTAACCCTAAGGAGAGTCACTTACCCCTTTTCCACCAAATCAGTTCCAGGGCTGGTTCGGGGCCAGTGCTGGTGCTGGTTCACAACTCGTTCAACTTGCGAGCCAGCTGAGAACCAGTTTGCTTTTCCATCGCTTGTGGTGCTAAGGGAAGCCATGTCATTACGTCGCTGTATACATCAGTTACGTCGTTGTATACATCAGTTACGTCGCTACGTCTGCATAAACCTTGGCGCGAATATCGAAGCAAAAACAACACGGAAGAAGCAGCAGCGGCAACAACAATAATAATAATGGATGACTTCGCGTTTGTACAGCTGCTGCTTCTCGTCGCTTAAAAATGCCGACCTTTCGCAGTCTTGTTATTGCTGTTGGTCTTAACAACTCCGCCCCCCCGCTGACGTAAGCGGTTCTTTCCTCTGGCCCAGCAGAGAGCTGGTGCTAGCCTGGAACCGTTTTTTCTGGCCCCAGAGCCAGTTCTTTGTTCAGTGGAAACAGAAAACCCGGTTCCAAACTAAGCACTGGCCCCGAACCAGCCTTGGAACTGCTTTGGTGGAAAAGGGGCAACTGAGGTCACATGGGTCATCAAGTCATCCTATAGGTGTAGGTCACTGCGGGCCGGGTGTGAACAGTGTTAGTAGCCTAGAGAGTTGTTAGAGTGAACTGAACAACATGAACTGAACTGAACTTATTCTTTCTGGTAAATAGTTCGGTATTCCTAGGGTGGATATCGCGTCTATATATAGCTTGTATATAGTGTATATAACTTGCAACATTTATTGCGCAAGGTGGCCCACTTTAGATCATTCCTTCTGGACTAGATGGGGCCGGAGTGAGCTACGCTATCATTGACGGTCTCATTTTATGGTTGTTATCAGGTTATGATATTAGATGCAAGGGTCTACAATCTACCAAGAACTATTAGAATTGACGAGTGTGTTGTATCTCAAGATCTCATTTGTGGCATAACAAGAATATTGTGGAAAAACACTAACACGCACAACGTACATAAATTTCATTTTGTGTTTCCTCTGAATACCAAACATGGTACGCTATAGTATTGTAGTACTTGAGATTGATCTTTATGAAGGTCTCAGTCTCATCTCAGAATCGACTGCATTTTTACTCGGTCTTGTCTCGGTCTCAGATACAATGGCATGCAAAAGTTTGGGCACCCTTGCTGAAAATGTCTGTTACTGTGAATAGTTAAGTGAGCAGAAGATGAACTGATCACCAAAAGGCATAAAGGTAAAGATGAGACATTTCTTTTCAGCGTTTTATGCAAGATTTGTGTATTATTTTTGTTTTGTACAACTGGAGAGTGAAAAAAGAAAAGGAACGCCATGCAAAAGTTTGGGCACCCCAATACATTTGAGTTCTCAGGTAACTTTTACCAAGGTTCCAGACCTTAATTAGCTTATTGAGCTGTGGCTTGTTCAAATTCTTTGTTAGGAAAGGTCAGATGATGCAGATTCAAAGCTGTATAAATTCTCTGACTCCTCAAACTTGTCCCTAAAATCAACAGCCATGGGCTCCTCTAAGCAACTCCCTCGCATTCTGAATAATAAAATAATTGATGCTCACAAAGCAGGAGAAGGCTACAAGAACATAGCAAAGTGTTTTCAGGTAGCTGTTTCCTCAGACTGTAATGATATTAAGAAATGGCAGTTAACAGAAACAGTGGAGATCAAGGTGAGGTCTGGAAGATGAAGAAAACTTTCTGAAAGAACTGCTCGTTGGATTGCTAGAAAGGCAAATAAAAACCCCTGTTTGACTGCAAAAGACCTTCAGAAAGATTTAGCAGACCCTGGAGTGGTGGTGCACTGTTCTGCTATGCAGCGACACCTGAACAAATATGACCTTCATGAGAGAGTCATCAGAAGAAAACCTTTCCTGCGTCCTAGCCACAAAATTCAGCGTCTGAAGTTTGCAAATGAGCATCTAAATAAGCCTGATGCATTTTGGAAACAAGTCCTGTGGACTGATGAAATCAAAATAGAACTTTTTGGCCACAATGTGCATTAGGTATGTTTGGAGAAAAAAGGGGGCCAAATTCCAGGAAAAGAACACCTCTCCAACTCTGAAGCATGGGTGTGGATCCATCATGCTTTGGGGTTGTGTTGCAGCCAGTGGCACAGGGCACATTTCATTGGTCAAGGGAAGCATGGATTTGCATAAATATCAGCAAATTCTGGAAGCAAACATCACACCATCTGTAAAAAAGTTGAAGTTAAAAAGAGGATGGGTCCTACAATAAGATGATGATCCAAAACACACCTCAAAATCTACAGTGGAATACCTCAAGAGGCCCAAGCTGAAGGTTTTGCCCTGGCCCTCACAGTCCCCTGACCTAAACATCATTGAAAATCTGTGGCTAGATCTCAAAAGAGCAGTGCGTGCAAGACAGCCCAAGAAACTTGTAGAACTGGAAGCCTTTTGCAAGGACAAATGCGCGAAAATCCCCCAGGTAAGAACTGAAAGATTATTAGCTGGCTACAAAAAGTGTTTACAAGCTGTGATACTTGCCAAAGGGGGTGTTACTAAGTACTGACCATGCAGGGTGCCCAAACTTTTGCTTCAGGTCCTTTTCATTTTTTGGTATTTTATGCCTGTAAATGATGAAAATGAAAATGTAATATTGCAGAAAATATTAAAGAAATGTGTCGTCTTTACCTTTATGCCTTTTGGTGATCAGTTCATCTTCTGCTCACTTAACTATTCATAGTAACAGACATTTTCAGCAAGGGTGCCCAAACTTTTGCATGCCACTGTATAGACGACTCAGGATTTTATTTAAAGACCGGTCAAGACCACTACCGTGGGGATTTCACTAAATGCTTGTGTATTGTCTGATTTATTTGTTAACTTCATGATGTGGAAAAGGAATGCTGAATAAAGATGGCTAAGTTGATTTCAGCTCTTAGCGTTTGTTTGTTGTTTTGGGGAATGTGGCTCTTTCGGATCAACGTGAGAAGCGCCTGTGGTTTGCATGTTCCACATTTTATCGTAAGTGTGTCATCAAGTAGGGTGCTTACACTGGTCTGGTCTTGGTCTTGTCTTAGTCTCGCCCTGGATTGGTCTTATCCTTGACTTGGCCTCGACCTCTCAAAGTCTTGGTCTTGTCTTAGTCCCATCTGGCATTGATCTTGTCCATGACTTGGTCTTGACCCCACAAAGTTTTGGTCTTGTCGTAGTCTTATCTGGCATTGGTCTTGGACATGACTTGGTTTCGACCCCTCAAAGTCTTGGTCTTGTCTTAGTCTTGCCCTGCATTAGTTTGGGCCTTGACTTGGTCTTGACCCCTCAAAGTCTTTTTGGTCTTGTCTTAATCTCATCTGGAATTGGTCTTGGCCTTGACCCCTCTAAGTCTTGTTCTTGTCTTAATCTTGCCTGACCATATTCCTGGTCTTGACTCGGTCTTACTCTGCACTGGTCTTGGTCTGACTCTCTCAAAGTTTTGCTCTTGTCTCGGTTTCGATACACTCTGGTCTCGGTCAAGATTTGTTCTCAGTTTAGGTGGTCTTGACCAGAGGTGGAAAGTAACGAATTACATTTACTCACGTTACTGTAATTAAGTAGATTTTTTGTGTAATTTGTAATTTTTTAAGTAGTTCTTGAAATGGGTAATTTTACTTTTACTCAAGTACATTTTGAACCAAGTATTTTACTTCACTACATTCGAAAACCCCCCGTGACTGAGTAAAAAAATTAAATGCAGGGAAAAAAAAAACAATTGCCTGAACTGAAAGGAAACTGGCGCAGGCGCGCGTGCGGAATATCCATATTAGCCTACATGTATCTTTGGATGATGGCTGGTGCCGAGGTAGCTGAGCAAGAGATAGAGGAGGTCATGGAGGAGGTTGAGGATTGCCAAGAAGAGAATTCCTGTGGAACAGATGCGCTGGACAGCGAGGGAAATCCTTGGCCGTATCTCAGCCAGTACTTTGCATTCAAACGCAAACGAGGCAATAACATAATAATGCAATGCAAAATGTGCCTGCCCCGCCGTACAGAGCTATCAGTCTACAAAACTTCCACATCAAATCTGCGGAAGCATGTGGTGGTAAGTAGATATGTGCATTTACCTGTGTATCCCAAATGTTATATTTATTGTTTGGTTAAAACCTTCCACTGTTGAGTAAAATGTGCCTTCATTATCAATTCTTCTGGCCGCCGAGCATCCATACTGATCACTAACGTTTCAAGTGAAGTAGCCTAAATGAAATGAATCACCTCACGTTTACAAATTTGTTTTATCAGAACGACAGTCAGAAATAATACGAGTGCATGGTTTGAGTTGCAGTTGGTCTCTTATGAAAAAAATCCTAATTCCTGTATAGACTCGCTCCTGGGTTGTTAGCTGTAGCCTGGACTCGAGCTTTGGGAGGTCACTGATAGACCATCAGAACATTTCCACTGTCTTGGATACTTTGATTGATTTTGGTTTTCTTTTCTTTTTTTATTGTGGTGTTTGAGTTGGACCATACAATTCAGAATTTGGCACTTTGCTTAAAAATGTTTTATGGGGTGGTCTCAAAATAGTTTGCACATTACCTCTCGACAGGTTGTAAACATTATGCAATTAATTTGTCAATTATATTTTCTATATAAGGAAGAGCACAGTGTTACTAAGGAATCGCTTATCTGTCTTTAAATCGTGAGAGCCCAGGACACTTTGAGTTTGGTTGGTTTACGTTTCATATGTGTCATTTAGTAAGTCTGCTTTAGTGGCTTTAATAGATTAGATTAGATTAGATTCAAGTATTTTTAAGTTCGTTTCTTAGACAAGGATTTTAAGCTCGTTACCTTGTTGACAGTTTCGGCGTGAAACTTCCGCCTTCCTCAGAATTGTCACCAGATGTCAGGTGGTGACGTGCCTTATCAGCTGATGTTGCGTTACGGAGGCGTGAACGTCCTGTCCGATTTGACAGGTAGTCCACGCCTCCTGCTGTCAGGTCGCTCCCCCAGGACGGCGCTCCAGGTGCGCCACAGCGTGTACGCTCCCTCATCCCGGTTCATCGTCCTTTCTGCCCGCTTGCGTATCTCCACTGCCTCTAAAATCCAACGCTGGTATCTATTCTCTACAACCTTTCCAAGACACTTGCAGACATAATCAAACCACTCCTCGGACTTACGGAACACCACTGCAAAAACTCAAAACAACTGGCGAAAGAATTAAAGGAAATCAAGGTAGAAAAGGATGAAATCTTCGTATCACATGACGTTATATCCCTCTTTACAAAAACACCGGTCACAAACACACTCAACATAGTAGAAAACCGGTTAAAAGCAGACGGAACTCTGAAAAAACGCACAAAACTTACAGCACAGGACATAACAAAACTGTTGCATTTCATTTCAACTTCCACATATTTCCAATTCAGAGGCACAATTTACAGACAAAAAGAGGGATTTGCAATGGGGGACCCGCTATCTGCCACTCTATGCAACTTTTTCATGGAGGATCTGGAAACCCGAGCCATAGAAACAGCACCGGACGACTGCAAACCCATTTTCTGGAAACGATACGTTGATGACATTCTTGAAATAATCAAAACAGGCCACACACAACAACTCACCGATCATTTAAACTCCATAGACAAGACAGGCAACATCAAATTCACACACGAAGAGGAAACGGACAAGACAATAGCTTTTTTGGACCTAAAAATACACCACACAGAAGAAGGTAATATCAGAATTACAACATACAGAAAACCTACACATACCGACCAATATCTTCTCTGGACATCTGAACATCCCATCGCACGCAAAATGTCAGTAATCAGAACACTATACGACCGAGCACAGAGCATCACGGAGGAGAAAGACAGACAGGAGGAGGACCAACACATCCAACAGGCATTAAAAAACTGCCAATATCCACCGTGGGCAATTCGAAAAGGGAAATTACAGACACAAACAAAGGAAAAAAACAAACAAACAAGAAAAAACACTGAAAAAACAAACCGGGGCTTTGTCACACTACCGTACATAAAAGGAGTTACAGAACGCATCCAACGATCCATGAGGAAATACCACATCAACACCCCGCTCAAACCATACAAGAACCTCCGACAGCTGCTAGTTCACCCCAAAGACAAAATACAACCGGACAACAAATGCAACGTCATCTATGAAATCCCTTGCCGTTCATGTAATAAAGTCTATATTGGTGAAACGGGCAGATGCTTCCATACACGAAGGAAAGAACACCAAATAGAATGTGAGAAAGAAACAACAAAAAGACTCACAAGATCCGAAAAAGAAAAAGCACACCAAGAAAACCTAAAATCAGCCATTTCAGACCACTGCAAACGACATAATCATATAATGAATTGGGAAGAGGCCAGAGTCATTCGCGCTGAAGAGAATAGATACCAGCGTTGGATTTTAGAGGCAGTGGAGATACGCAAGCGGGCAGAAAGGACGATGAACCGGGATGAGGAAGCGTACACGCTGTGGCGCACCTGGAGCACCGTCCTGGAGGAGCGACCTGACAGCAGGAGGCGTGGACTACCTGTCAAATCGGACAGGACGTTCACGCCTCCGTAACGCAACATCAGCTGATAAGGCACGTCACCACCTGACATCTGGTGACAATTCTGAGGAAGGCGGAAGTTTCACGCCGAAACTGTCAACAAGGTAACGAGCTTAAAATCCTTGTCTAAGAAACGAACTTAAAAATACTTGAATAGTCAGACATAATGAACTTCCACTACATAGATTAGATTCACTTTATTCATCCCACATCGGGGAAATTCACGTGTTACAGTAGCAAGAAAATGTCAAACAGATAACAAATAAAACTGAAATAAAAATTAGACAAACAAAGGATTAAAATACAGAGGGCTATTTGCATTATCTACCGTGAAAAAGTATAGAAAAAATGCCTTATTTAGAGGCTCGGAAAAATTGCACATTACAGGTAGACTCTCTGTACATATACACACATATATACAGTGGTGCTTGAAAGTTTGTGAACCCTTTAGAATTTTCTATATTTCTGCATAAATATGACCTAAAACATCATCAGATTTTCACACAAGTCCTAAAAGTAGATAAAGAGAACCCAGTTAAACAAATGAGACAAAAATATTATACTTGGTCATTTATTTATTGAGGAAAATGATCCAATATTACATATCTGTGAGTGGCAAAAGTATGTGAACCTTTGCTTTCAGTATCTGGTGTGACCCCCTTGTGCAGCAATAACTGCAACTAAACGTTTGCGGTAACTGTTGATCAGTCCTGCACACCGGCTTGGAGGAATTTTAGCCCGTTCCTCCGTACAGAACAGCTTCAACTCTGGGATGCTGGTGGGTTTCCTCACATGAACTGCTCGCTTCAGGTCCTTCCACAACATTTTATTTGGATTAAGGTCAGGACTTTAACTTGGCCATTCCAAAACATTAACTTTATTCTTCTTTAACCATTCTTTGGTAGAACGGCTTGTGTGCTTAGGGTCGTTGTTTTGCTGCATGATCCACCTTCTCTTGAGATTCAGTTCATGGACAGATGTCCTGACATTTTCCTTTAGAATTCGCTGGTATAATTCAGAATTCATTGTTCCATCAATGATGGCAAGCCGTCCTGGCCCAGATGCAGCAAAACAGGCCCAAACCATGATACTACCACCACCATGTTTCACAGTTGAGATAAGGTTCTTATGCTGGAATGCAGTCTTTTCCTTCTCCAAACATAACGCTTCTCATTTAAACCAAAAAGTTCTATTTTGGTCTCATCCGTCCACAAAACATTTTTCCAATAGCCTTCTGGCTTGTCCACGTGATCTTTAGCAAACTGCAGACGAGCAGCAGTGTTCTTTTTGGAGAGCAGTGGCTTTCTCCTTGCAACCCTGCCATGCACACCATTGTTGTTCAGTGTTCTCCTGATGGTGGACTCATGAACATTAACATTAGTCAATGTGAGAGAGGCCTTCAGTTGCTTAGAAGTTACCCTGGGGTCCTTAGTGACCTCGCCGACTATTACACGCCTTGCTCTTGGAGTGATCTTTGTTGGTCGACCACTCCTGGGGAGGGTAACAATGGTCTTGAATTTCCTCCATTTGTACACAATCTGTCTGACTGTGGATTGGTGGAGTCCAAACTCTTTAGAGATGGTTCTGTAACCTTTTCCAGCCTGATGAGCAACAGCAATGCCTTTTCTGAGGTCCTCAGAAATCTCCTTTGTTCGTGCCATGATACACTTCCACAAACGTGTTGTGAAGATCAGACTTTGCTAGATCCCTGTTCTTTAAATAAAACAGGGTGCCCACTCACACCTGATTGTCATCCCATTGATTGAAAACACCTGACTCTAATTTCACCTTCAAATTAACTGCTAATCCTAGAGGTTCATATACTTTTGCCACTCACAGATATGTAATATTGGATCATTTTCCTCAATAAATAAATGACCAAGTATAATATTTTTGTTTCATTTGTTTAACTGGGTTCTCTTTATCTACTTTTAGGACTTGTGTGAAAATCTGATGATGTTTTAGGTCATATTTATGCAGAAATATAGAAAATTCTAAAGGGTTCACAATCTTTCAAGCACCACTGTACATAAATTTTATTTATATATATATATATATATGCATAAAAATAGCAGGCGTTTGTCAGTAAAGAAAAAAAATGGATGATAGAATTTACAAGTTATGCCACTTGTACTTGAAAATGTTTGATGGGGTAGTCCAAACAAAGCTTTATACATTATACTGCCTGAAAGGTTATTATGTGGACTAATAGTTCATTAAAAACAATTTGATTTATGACTTGTCCTTTCTTTTTTTACATCAAATAATTGAAAGTAACTAAGTAAGTTTTACTCAAAGTACATTTTAAATTGAGTACTTTTTTACTTTTACTCGAGTAGATTTTTAGATGGGTACTTTTACTTTTACTTGAGTAGAATTTAAGCAAAGTAAAGATACTTTTACTTAATTACAATTTTTCAGTACTTTTTCCACCTCTGGTCTTGACTATACCACTGTTAAACAGATTAGTTGTAACCTTTTCCTTCAAACAAAAAGACTAAACTTTTAATTGTTGTCTGATGCTTTGTGCAATTTGTACTATTATTAGACAGTGTGTTCTTAAAGTGCCATTCCACCATTGGATGTATTCTTTGGCATACATATACAATATATTTTATGACAACATGACTAGACAGAGAAATCTTTTAGCTTCAAAATGATATATCAAACATCATTTTTTGACAACGACAAGTATATTAATTTTGCGACCAAAGTCACCTACCCTTTTAATTTCCGCGCGGTAGTGAAACGTGATGTCATCGGCAGGTTCCCCTTCTTGTGTACGTGGCACAGATTATCAGCAATGGCGGATAGAACGCGATTTCCACTTGTCAATTGCTGTGCCGATATTCACCATCGACCGTCTCCTTTGGGCATCACTTGCTATTTTCCTTCGCTTCTTTTCCGAAGCTGACAATCGTGTTCTATCCGCCATTGCTGATAATCTGTGCCACGTACACAAGAAGGGGAACCTGCCGATGACATCACGTTTCACTACCGCGCGGAAATTAAAAGGGTAGGTGACTTTGGTCGCAAAATTAATATACTTGTCGTTGTCAAAAAATGATGTTTGATATATCATTTTGAAGCTAAAAGATTTCTCTGTCTAGTCATGTTGTCATAAAATATATTGTATTTTATGCCAAAAAAATACATCCAATGGTGGAATGGCACTTTAATCTGGCTTTAGTTTTTCCTCCAAAGGCATTATATATAAAAAAAAAAAAGAACCACGAGTAAATACTTCATCTTGTTCCCGTGTTCATTACATCCATGACTGTATTTCACTTGCACCTTCTCAATCACTGACGATGATGTGTTAGGAAAAAAAAAGACAAATACAGATGAAACCTAGCAGGGCGTGTCACTCTGTATAATCACCTGACATGACCGTCACTAAGAGGCTACATGAAGCTATTGAGGTATTTCACTCACGTGACCAAGTCATGTGATGCTGCCATTTTGGACGTCACGGCTCGAATCAGTTTGAATGCGAGGAAGGCGACAAACGAAAAACATAAAAGAAAAAGGAGCGAGATGCAGAAAACACCTTCACTATCCAGCGACGTAGGGCATTTACAGGGCGAGCAGAGGGAGAGGTATTTGCAAAAATTGAGGTTAGCAGGCTTAGAGAACGACGTTTACCTGCTTCCACCAGGATTGTTCACTGACGTACGGAAGTACACGAAGCCCTCGTCTTTACCTGACTTCGGCCCACATGATCTGTATACCTATGTCGTTAAAAACCCATCGCCATACACAGGTATTGATCTGAAAGCGTATAAGAGTTTGGATACCTACAAATATTTTGTGTCAGGCTGGGTAACATGCCTACATCAGCGGGTCGTCCCTGGAGCCGGTGGTCGCCATCTTATTACAGCTAAGGTTTGTTCACATTTTCATTTACTTTCGGTCCTCAGGATAAACAAAATGTTATTAAATGTCATTGAAATAACTTCTTAGTCTGTTGAGACATGGCCCGTTATAAATTTGCTGTTACCAGGCAATGACTAAGAACTGTATTATTAGGGTCGGTGTAGTTGTAGCAGTGTATTAGCAACTAGCTGTTAGCACTAGCTAATGTCAACAACATAGTAGCTAGTATGTTACTGTAGCAATGTTTACGTTCAGTCATTTGGATGACTGTTAAAACCTTTCAGTCTCAAGTTTTTCCTTTACTGTATTTACTAGTTTACTGAGCTAGCATGCTCGGCCAAGCCGGGAGCCATCGCGCTCTCTCCGGCCGAGCCGGGAGCCATCGCGCGCTCGCCGGCCAAGCCGGGAGCCATCGCGCGCTCGCCAGCCAAGCCGGGAGCCATCGCGCGCTCGCCGGCCAAGCCGGGAGCCATCGCGCGCTCGCCGGCCAAGCCGGGAGCCATCGCGCGCTCGCCAGCCAAGCCGGGAGCCATCGCGCTCTCTCCGGCCAAGCCGGGAGCCATCGCGCGCTCGCCGGCCAAGCCGGGAGCCATCGCGCGCTCGCCAGCCAAGCCGGGAGCCATCGCGCGCTCGCCGGCCAAGCTGGGAGCCATCGCGCGCTCGCCGGCCAAGCCGGGAGCCATCGCGTGCTAGCTCAGTAAACTAGTAAATCCAGTAAAGGAAAAACTTGAGACTGAAAGGTTTTAACAGTCATCCAAATGACTGAATGTAAATATTGCTACAGTAACATACTAGCTACTGTTGTTGACATTAACTAGCTTGCCGTCCAAAATGGTGGACACCGGGGCGTCACGTGACCCTGTGACGTCAGGTGAAATACCTCAATAGTCTGGGCTAAAAAGAAGCCAGTCCCAGCCTCGCTTCTCCATAACCAGTCTGTGTGTTTTTCTTACGAGAGCTGGTGATGTAGTTGGTTCTACAAAAGTCCAAAATAATGTCTTATAAATAATGCATTTGTTTCTACAGCAATAAAACACTCAGTACTAGACCTCATGATTGAAAGATCATCAAAAGACTCCTTTAGCTGCACCACAGGGCCGAGCATCCACGTCTTAAATGCAAGCGTACAGTATGTGAGACGGTATGGTTGCATTGCCATTCTTATTGCATTCAAGATGCATGGTGTTCCAATATACATAGAGCTCCTTTAACAGCAAGGGGGCTAGTTTACGTCCAGAATCATTGACTGTTCTGTTTGACGCACATTTCCTGACGATCTTTTGAATACTCTACTAAAAAATAGGAGTGTGAGTACATGGAGTACACTCATCTTTTGTTCTTAGTCTATCGTCAGGTCTGGTCTCTTAACCATTTTCTTCATTTGATGATAGGAGGATGAATAATCTGTGTGGTGGAGGAGTGTTACGCTATATGGTTTAAACCTTTCAGCTTTGTTCAGGTTTATTATCTGGAGTTTGCAGCCACTATTAAGGAGAGATCAAGTTCAGTGAAGTAAGCTGCTGTATTCACTTTCAGATTTCCTGCTCTTGGCTAAGAGATGTGTTGTTGCATAACAAAGTGAGATTGTGATAATAGTTGATGGAACTAGTTGGAATTTTGAAAAAGGCAGATTAATGCATTGCAGTGAGTGAGCGGTACTATACAGTGCCTTGCAAAAGTATTCATACCCCTTGAACTTTTTCACATTTTTTCCCCTTACAACCACGAACTTAAAAGTTTTTTACTGAGATTTTATGTGATAGACCAACACAGAGTAGCACATAATTGTGAAGTGAAACAAAAATGGTAAAAGGTCTTCAAAATTTTAAACAAATAAAAATCTGAAAAATGTGATGTGCATTAGTATTCAGCCCCCCTGCGTCAATACTTTGTAGAGCCACCTTTTGCTGCAATTACAGCTGCAAGTCTTTAGTGGTATGTCTCTACCAGCTTTGCACATCTAGACACTGAAATTTTTGCCCATTCTTCTTTGCAAAATAGCTCAAGCTGAGCCAGATTGGATGGAGAGCGTCTGTGAACAGCAATTTTCAAGTCTTGCCACAGATGCTCAATGGGATTTAGGTCTGGACTTTGACTGGGCCATTCGAACACATGAATATTCTTTGATCTAAACCATTCCATTGTAGCTCTGGCTGTATGTTTAGGGTCATTGTCTTGCTGGAAGGTGAATCTCCTTCCCAGTCTCAAGTCTTTTGCAGCCTCCGACAGGTTTTCTTCCAGGATTGCCCTGTATTTAGCTCCATCCATCTTCCCATCAACTCTGACCAGCTTCCCTGTCCCTGCTGAAGAAAAGCATCCCCATAGCATGATGCTGCCACCACCATGTTTCACAGTGGGGATGGTGTGTGCAGGGTGATGAGCAGTGTTAGTTTTCCGCCACACATAGTGCTTTGCATTTAGGCCAAAAAGTTCAACTTTGGTCTCATCTGACCAAAGCACCTTCTTCCACATGTTCGCTGTGTCCCCTACATGGCTTCTTATGCCTGTCTTTCAACAATGGCTTTCTTCTTGCCACTCTTCCAAAAAGGCCAGATTTGTGGAGTGTACGACTTAGGCTACGTTTACATTACGTCGAATCAGCGGATCATCAGATTAACGTTCTTAAAACGGTTCGCGTTGACACTAAAACCGTTAGCCGTGCACACAGCAACACCAATACGCGGATACGCTCGGCTCCGCAGGCATCCTGCGCTCCAAATCACTCCGCCCTGAACAGCGAGTGCCCTCTGGAGGGTGCGCACTCCGGCCCTGCGCAGCTCACAGAGCGCGTGAGTGAAGTGAACAAGCCACGATTCGGGACTGAGCCGCTGTGTGTGAGATCCCAGCGCATATCACTTATTACTTGCAAGTGGAAGGATGGCAAGCCTAAAGACAATCATAACTACACAATGGGCAGTATTTGCATCAGTATTTGCAGTATTTTCATACTTTTATACTCTTTAATGAAAGGTGATACAAGGCGGAAGTCTGCGCCGTTTTTCAGCAGTCGCGTCACATGACCAACGCCAGCGAATCAGGAAGGTGGATGTCACAGTGACGTTGTCCAATGAGACGCCAGCTAGAGCTCAGCACAGCGTATCCGCGTATTCTCAATGTTTACACAGCACCGGAGCTGATACGATCTAGATTGAATACGTGGACGCTGGCGGATTCCCGTTTCCCCGCTTTTTCAGGGGGGTTAATGTAAACGGACAGTGCGTCCGCGAAGAAAACGAGACAGATACGGTCTAGTGTAAACGTAGCCTTATAGTTGTCCTGTGCACAGATTCTCCCACCTGAGCTGTGGATTTCTGCAGCTCCTCCAGAGTGATCATGGGCCTCTTGGCTGCTTCTCTGACCAGTGCTCTCCTTGCTCGCTCTGTCAGTTTAGGTGGACGGCCATGTCTTGGTAGGTTTGCAGTTGTGCCATACTTTTTCCATTTTTGAATGATGGATTGAACATGTCTGTGAAGATTCTCAGTCATCCAGGTCATAGTAACTGTGGGTGGTAAAAGAGAGCAACTGGACTTGCTTGAAGATTCTTGAAGACGTTTCACCTCTCATCCGAAAGGCTTCTTCAGTTCTGTCTGACTGGTAGGGAGTATCAGGTATTTATCCTCTCATGGATGAAAAGCTCATCTAAGGTGTCGTTGAGTCATCCTGTTGGTGTGGGTCACTGGGGGCTGAATGTGAACGGCCTCGAGAGTCGTTAGGGTGATCAATGGATTGCCCGTTAAGGTGATCAATGGAATACTGATTCTCTCTGTCCTCCTGTGAGCCACTGAAAACAGCTGGGTTTTGGTGTGCATTCACGACACCTTAGATGAGCTTTTCATCCATGAGAGGATAAATACCTGATACTCCCTACCAGTCAGACAGAACTGAAGAAGCCTTTCGGATAAGAGGTGAAACGTCTTCAAGAATCTTCAAGCAAGTCCAGTTGCTCTCTTTTACCACCCACAGATGGATTGAACAGTGCTTCTTGAGATGTTCAGAGCTTGGGATATTTTTTTATAACCTAACCCTGCTTTAAACTTCTCCAGAACTTTATCCCTGACCTGTCTGGGGAGTTCTTTGGTCTTCATGATGCTGTTTGTTCTTCAGTGTTCTCTAACAAACCACTGAGGCCTTCACAGAACAAGTGTATTTATGCTGAGAGTAAATTACACACAGTAGGACTCTATTAACTAATTAGATGACTTCTGAAGGCAATTGATTGCACTGGATTGTATTTAGAGGTATCAGAGTACAGGGGGCTGAATACTAATGCACATCACATTTTTCAAATTTTTATTTGTTTAAAATTTTGAAGACCATTTATCATTTTCGTTTCACTTCACAATTATGTGCTACTCTGTGTTGGTCTATCACATAAAATCTCAATAAAAAAACTTTTAATTTCATGGTTGTAAGGTGGAAACGTGAAAAAGTTCAAGGGGTATGAATACTTTTGCAAGGCACTGTATATCTGTCTCAGAACAAATAGCAGAGGGCTTTCATGAATTACATGGCGTAACATTCAAGCTTTAATTGATCTGCTATGAGTAATGCAGGCCTGAGGTGGATTTTTTATTTATTTATTTATTTTTTAATCTGTGAAATGTCTTCTGAAAAACAAACCATGCTTTTTTTCACCAAGGTGGTAACCATGGTGATGGTAATATCAACTACAGATTGTACAGATTTGAATGGAATTAAAGTGCAGTACATTCATTCATTCATTCATTCATTCATTATCTGTAGCCGCTTTATCCTGTTCTACAGGGTCGCAGGCAAGCTGGAGCCTATCCCAGCTGACTACGGGCGAAAGGCGGGGTTCACCCTGGACAAGTCGCCAGGTCATCACAGGGCTGACACATAGACACAGACAACCATTCACACTCACATTCACACCTACGCTCAATTTAGAGTCACCAGTTAACCTAACCTGCATGTCTTTGGACTGTGGGGGAAACCAGAGCACCCGGAGGAAACCCATGCGGACACGGGGAGAACATGCAAACTCCGCACAGAAAGGCCCTCGCCGGCCCCGGGGCTCGAACCCGGACCTTCTTGCTGTGAGGCGACAGCGCTAACCACTACACCACCGTGCCGCCTAAGTGCAGTACAAACATCACCAATAGTTTAAACATAGATCCAACATAATTATGTAGAAGCATCCGCACATGAGTGAATAATTAGGGCCCAAGCACCGAAGGTGCATGGCCTCTGATGTCCACCAGAGGGCGCTGCACTAAGATGCAAGGCCCTATTGTTTTCCGAAGGATTCTTCTTCTTCTTTCTTCAAGACTTAGCCATTTTTGAGGTGGTTTCCATGGGTGAAAACTCATGAAATTTGGTACACCCATCAGTCCTGGCCACCGCTACTCAGGGACAGATGCTTGACTCCAGGTGTGTCTGGGGGACTCCATAGTGCCCCAATATGTCATTGAGACTTTTGCCCGGTATATAGTTTCACCTATCCATGTCAAATTTGGTAGGTGTGTGGGGTGCCGCAAGATGAACAAAATTGTAATATACATTGTATTAGCCACACTCAACAGGTAGTGAGTTATTTTTGGTTTTGTGTGTTTTGTCACATTATATTTTGGCATTTTTCTCCAAGGCAGTTTGTTGGATTCATGTCATATTTGGTGTACCGGAGGTGCTCGGGCCCTTCATTGCCGCTTGCAGCTATATTATTTTCTTGTGTTTTTCTTGGTAGGGGTTGTGGTGGTAACAGGCAGTGAAGGTCAGTCCTGACTCCAGGACAGTTCTCTATTACTGACCACAAATTCCAGCTCCTCCTTGAGGATGCCTAAACATCCTCTCTGAACACCCTCTGGTCCTTTTTTTTTTTCTTTTTTTTTTTTTTTTAAAGTAGGGGATACCATCCCAGTTTAAGAATCTAGAGGCACTGCCCCAGATCTCTATGCAACACTGAATAGGTCTGCTAAGCACACAACTCAAAACCTTTTCACAGCTTCTTGCAGCTGTGTTTGTAACTGAGGACTTATTCAGGGTGGTCTGTTCATATTCAATATCCTCGCCTTCACTTTGTAAACATGGGAGATGGGAGTTAAATTGGTCTGTCATGGAATCCTGTTCCAGATGCTCCTAAGCAAACCCAAAGTGCTTGTTACTGATGATTCATAGCTTGCCATCTACGTATTTAAAATAACATTTCACTGCCCTGGTAAAGATCTAGTTGTCTGTTCCTCCCAATCATGAGCCTCCAGGTATCTCTGTCATTCCTGCCATGAGCATTGAAGTCTCCTGGGAGCATAATGGAGTCAGGGGAGAGTATCCTCTTGAGCAACTACCCCACTTTGTCCAAGAAGACTACAACCCCGATTCCAAAAAAGTTGGGACAAAGTACAAATTGTAAATAAAAACGGAATGCAATAATTTACAAATCTCAAAAACTGATATTGTATTCACAATAGAACATAGACAACATATCAAATGTTGAAAGTGAGACATTTTGAAATTTCATGCCAAATATTGGCTCATTTGAAATTTCATGACAGAAACACATCTCAAAAAAGTTGGGACAGGGGCAATAAGAGGATGGAAAAGTTAAAGGTACAAAAAAGGAACAGCTGGAGGACCAAACTGCAACTCATTAGGTCAATTGGCAATAGGTCATTAACATGACTGGGTATAAAAAGAGCATCTTGGAGTGGCAGCGGCTCTCAGAAGTAAAGATGGGAAGAGGATCACCAATCCCCCTAATTCTGCGCTGACAAATAGTGGAGCAATATCAGAAAGGAGTTCGACAGTGTAAAATTGCAAAGAGTTTGAACATATCATCATCTACAGTGCATAATATCATCAAAAGATTCAGAGAATCTGGAAGAATCTCTGTGCGTAAGGGTCAAGGCCGGAAAACCATACTGGGTGCCCGTGATCTTCGGGCCCTTAGACGGCACTGCATCACATACAGGCATGCTTCTGTATTGGAAATCACAAAATGGGCTCAGGAATATTTCCAGAGAACATTATCTGTGAACACAATTCACCGTGCCATCCGCCGTTGCCAGCTAAAACTCTATAGTTCAAAGAAGAAGCCGTATCTAAACACGATCCAGAAGCACAGACGTCTTCTCTGGGCCAAGGCTCATTTAAAATGGACTGTGGCAAAGTGGAAAACTGTTCTGTGGTCAGACGAATCAAAATTTGAAGTTCTTTATGGAAATCAGGGACGCCGTGTCATTCGGACTAAAGAGGAGAAGGACGACCCAAGTTGTTATCAGCGCTCAGTTCAGATGCCTGCATCTCTGATGGTATGGGGTTGCATTAGTGCGTGTGGCATGGACAGCTTACACATCTGGAAAGACACCATCGATGCTGAAAGGTATATCCAGGTTCTAGAGCAACATATGCTCCCATCCAGACGACGTCTCTTTCAGGGAAGACCTTGCATTTTCCAACATGACAATGCCAAACCACATACTGCATCAATTACAGCATCATGGCTGCGTAGAAGAAGGGTCCGGGTACTGAACTGGCCAGCCTGCAGTCCAGATCTTTCACCCATAGAAAACATTTGGCGCATCATAAAACGGAAGATACGACAAAAAAGACCTAAGACAGTTGAGCAACTAGAATCCTACATTAGACAAGAATGGGTTAACATTCCTATCCCTAAACTTGAGCAACTTGTCTCCTCAGTCCCCAGACGTTTACAGACTGTTGTAAAGAGAAAAGGGGATGTCTCACAGTGGGAAACATGGCCTTGTCCCAACTTTTTTGAGATGTGTTGTTGTCATGAAATTTAAAATCACCTAATTTTTCTCTTTAAATGATACATTTTCTCAGTTTAAACATTTGATATGTCATCTATGTTCTATTCTGAATAAAATATGGAATTTTGAAACTTCCACATCATTGCATTCCGTTTTTATTTACAATTTGTACTTTTTCTCAACTTTTTTGGAATCGGGGTTGTACATATTCCAAACAGGTATTTGTTGCATAAGCACAAACAAATGATCAGAGTTTTCTTTCCTGAGACTTGAAAGCTCATAGAGGCAACCATCATTTCCACTGGGAAGCCTGTGTACTGTAGAAGGCATGTTGCACCTTATGGCGACAGATACATGTTATTCAATAAGGTTAATGAGAGATATTGTTTTTCAAGGTTAGTGTGAATGTATGTGTTTTTGAACAATGGCTCTAATTTCATTTACCTTCAGCTACAGACTGACACGCAATCAAGCCGTTTTTCAGCTCGACATCTCATCATAATCCTCAGAATTCGGTGCTCCAGGTTCGGAACTGAATGCAGCGTGATGATAGGCTTGCTACACCTGATTATCAGTCTCATCATTTTGAAGGTGGTTTCATGAATAAACTTCTAATTTGGGTCAATGTACTGCATTCTACATGCTATAGTATGTATTGTATGGTATGGTATGTATTTTTACATTTCTAATGTCTTTTGTTCACTTACAGAACATGCCATGAATTAATAATAATAATAATAATAATAATAATAGCATTACTTGCGAGTGTTCTGAGTGATCGTATGATTGGTTGTTGACTCTGGCTGACATGATTGGCTGGAAATCATTGGTAGCACCAACGTGACAATGCTGAGTAAATTGAAAAGTTATTTGTAATCATGGGAGATGAAATGGAAAATGAGAGACCTAGATTTTGGGAAGAACATAAACAGCCTGCTCAACTGAGTACACTGTAGTGGGAGCAGCTGCGAGCAGTACGAGTCGGGCGGTGTGAATGAAGTAACTCAGGAAAATTAACAACGGCAAGATCATGAAGTGCTTTGTACATTTTTAGAAGGTTTTACCTAATATGGGAAGAGATTGCAGCCAGTGTAGTAGATTGAGAATGAGGATAATAAGCGCAGATCACTTACGGAGGCTCAATAAAAAGAGAATTACAGTCGATAATAAAGGAGAAAATGAAGGCATAAACCACTGTTTCAGCATTGTTAGTGTGAAGTAGTGTAGATGATAAACATGTAATATTATAAAGATAAGATGAATCATTTTTTTGATGTAAGACTTTTTGCAGACCCTGCAAAGTATTCTAGCAGACTGAACCGAGATGATAAACATCTGGCAGGAGTTCAACGACTCCAGTTTTCTCAACATGAACCAATGCAGCTTCTGTACTTTGTTCAGTCACATTCATTTACATATGTAAATTATTAATTATAATATTAATCGGGGCGGCACGGTGGTGTAGTGGTTAGCGCTGTCGCCTCACAGCAAGAAGGTCCTGGGTTCGAGCCCCGTGGCCGGCGAGGGCCTTTCTGTGTGGAGTTTGCATGTTCTCCTCGTGTCCGCGTGGGTTTCCTCCGGGTGCTCCGGTCTCCCCCACAGTCCAAAGACATGCAGGTTAGGTTAACTGGTGACTCTAAATTGAGCGTAGGTGTGAATGTGAGTGTGAATGGTTGTCTGTGTCTATGTGTCAGCCCTGTGATGACCTGGCGACTTGTCCAGGGTGTACCCTGCCTTTCGCCCGTAGTCAGCTGGGATAGGCTCCAGCTCGCCTGCGACCCTGTAGAACAGGATAAAGCGGCTAGAGATAATGAGATGAGATGAGATTAATCACAGTAGGCGTGTAGTACTTGAGTCCAGGACTCATGCCCTAATTTTAAGGACTCGTGACTTGACTTGGACTTGAGAACTGATGGCTCAGACTTGGACTCGGACTCGTGCATTAACTGCATTCTGACTCATAAATTGGAGACGAGGACTCAGATTGTTCATTGGCCTGTTGATAGTGGGCGGGGCTTGCTGAGCAATGAACAAGCTTTTCATCTGTAGCCTGTTAACTAAAATGGGGCAGTCGAGCAGGAACGTTAGTCCGACACAGTAGCAGAGACACTTTCATATAAAGGCAGCAACAGACACCGTCAAACAGTGCGGGTGGAGTCTTGTTCTCAGACTCGACTCATCTCATCTCATTATCTCTAGCCGCTTTATCCTGTTCTACAGGGTCGCAGGCAAGCTGGAGCCTATCCCAGCTGACTACGGGCGAAAGGCGGGGTACACCCTGGACAAGTCGCCAGGTCATCACAGGGCTGACACATAGACACAGACAACCATTCACACTCACATTCACACCTACGCTCAATTTAGAGTCACCAGTTAACCTAACCTGCATGTCTTTGGACTGTGGGGGAAACTGGAGCACCCGGAGGAAACCCACGCGGACACGGGGAGAACATGCAAACTCCACACAGAAAGGCCCTTGCCGGCCCCGGGGCTTGAACCCAGGACCTTCTTGCTGTGAGGCGACAGCGCTAACCACTACACCACCGTGCTGCCCTGGACTCGACTCAATTTTCTTGAATGACTCAGACTTGATTTGGACTTGAACACTGGGGACTCAAGACTAGACTTGGACTTGAGGTTTAGTGACTCGAATACAACACTGAATCACACCAATGCTACAGATACAATAAATAAAGATTGGACTAAAAAGCATTCCATTGATATGCAGGCTTTAAAATGTAAGAGCAAATCAAATATTCTACCCCCCCAAAAAAAAAAAAAAAAATTGGACAGCTTTCTTGGGAAAAAAATACAGACTTTTTTTTTTTCAAAAAGCTTCACAACAAGCCCCAAATCAACAGGAAAATCATGTACAGTGAACAGGCTAGGGTCAGGCGGTCAGCAAGCAACTTGAACTATACGTAGCTTGGTAATGACTGATAATGGAACACTGACCGTATTGTATGCAGTGTCTGAATGGAAACCAGAGTCCTTACTTTGTATGGGTGTGTAATTGAGTCCCGGTGACTGTCATCAGTAATCAGGTGAACATAAATGTGTGTGATGGGAGATGGAGTCCATGGTGGCCATGTTTGTAGGGATGTAGAGTTTAACGTTGAATAGCTTGATTGGGTTCAACAAACTGTTACCTTTTATTTAAACAAAAAGTACATTAAATGCTGTTAATACTCAGGAATAACATGTACAGTATTTTATAAAGACTAGGGGGCCAAGCATCAATCCATGAGACTCCCCTGAGTAATGGGTAGATCTGTGGTTGTTAATGGTGAGATATGATGCTTATAGCATCTATATTAATGTCTTTGATAGAGATGTAGCGCTTTATTATCAGACTTTGAAGTTGAATCTGAACAGGACCTCTGAATATTTTTTTTTCACCCTGTAGTCAAGGTTTCTGGCACGTGAGAAAAGCAATCAGCTTTTAACAGCTTGAAGACTCGTCATGGCCAGTTGAATCATTTCCCCAAAGCAATACGACAGAGTGTCATCTGCATATAAAAGACTCATTTCAGTCACTTAACGCCAAGAAAATATGAATCGAAATGTAAAATAGGATCGGACTTAAAACGGATCCCTGTGGTACACCTTGCTTGCTTTTCCAAAGAAGCAATTTTAATACATTTTATGGAGTCCAGTATACCAAAGCACTTTTGTCAGATGTCTTCAGAGAACGAGGATGATTGCAGTAGATGATGATTCAGCCAAAAGAGGAATGAAAAGCTGACAAGAACACCATTATGCTCTCAGTCTGTCTCCTCTCTGTGATTTTATTCTCCATGTTCCAGAGTTACATCTTAGCACAAAGGCTGTGAATTGTGGTTCTGCGAGTTGTGTCAGCCCGGTTCGGGTTGTAGCGCTGAGGTGAGGTGAGCCTGTTGACTCTGAAGCTGACCTCTCGAGCCAAAGCAGGTTCCTGTGTCAGAGTCAAACAGTTATTTGGAGGCTGGGTGACAGATTAATTACTGGCTCGGCAGATATCCCGAGGTGTTAACATGCAGGAGGACGTGTGGTACAATTTGAGATTCCACACATTGCACACTGCAGTCTGAGTAACAATGAAAGAAAAACACAGTTAAAAAGAACAAATTTGTTCATAATGACATATGGTATCTTAGTATAAGATCTATAGGCAGCAAATTCATTCAGATTAACAGGAAGAGGATCAGAACTCCTTTCTAAGTTTTGTCTGATTTCCTGTGAATGTGGCGTCATTCCATCTTTCTGTTGCGAGCTTTCAGGTGAGTGTCGTAGCAATTCAGTGCATTTTTATTTTATTTCTCTAGCGCTTTTAACAATGGTCATTGTCACAAAGCAGCTTTACCGAAATATACAATACCAGATAAAAGTTTGTACACCCCTAGTCTATTCATTCATAGTTTTTTTCTCATTGTAGAACAATACTGAAGACAGCAAAGCTATGAAATAACACAGGGGAACACACACTCACCTGCTGTAATGTTTTCTGCAGTTCTCTAATCAGCCGATTGGTTGATGTATAAAATCACGCAGATACAAATCAAGAGCTTCAGTTAATGTTCACAATGTTCAAACATCAGAATGGGAAAAATTGTGATGTCACAGTGAAGTGTGGCTTTCTTTCACTGGGGTATGGGTGTTGGTTTGAGCCAGATGGACTGTTTTTTTGAGTATTTCAGAAACTGCTGATCTCCTGGGGTTTTCACACACAGCACTCTCTCTCTAGAGGTTCCACAGAATGGTGCCAAAGACAAAAAACAAAGTGAGCGACAGTTCTGTAGGTGGAAACAAACGCCTTGTTGATAAGAGAGGGTCAGAGGGAAATTGGAAGGATATAGTAACTCATAGAATCACTCTTTACAACCGTGGTGAGCAGAAAAGCATCTCAGCATGCAACAGAACACAGAAGAACACACTGGGTTCCACTCCTGCAGCCAAGAACAGGGAGCTTACAATCAACAAGAAGTTCCTATTAAAGTGGCCGGTGAGTGTATATGGAATTATGTGGCAAAAAAAAAAGTATTAAATAAAATATGATCCAGTGTTTCCCTTGATGATGCTTTACACACTATTGGCATTATCTTAACCAGCTTCATGAGGTCGTCACCTGGAATGTTTCCAATTTAACAGGTGAGCCTCGTCTAAAGTGGACGAGTTTCTTGCCTTCGTAATGCATTTGAAATCATCAAACAGTAAATAGAAGATGATAATTTTTAACAAATACAGTACAATTGCATCCACAACTGTAGTAGTCCATATATATATATATATATATATATATATATATATATATATATATATATATATATATATATTACGTCAAGAACCGAGAACGAGTAAAGAGAGACGACATCCATCACGGAGTTAGAAGGAACACTGAATTAGAAGGTGTGTCCAAACTTTTAACTGGTACTCCATTAAAATGTGGATCCATCCATCTATTATCCGTAGCCGCTTTATCCTGTTCTACAGGGTCGCAGGCAAGCTGGAGCCTATCCCAGCTGACTACGGGCGAAAGGCGGGGTACACCCTGGACAAGTCGCCAGGTCATCACAGGGCTGACACATAGACACAGACAACCATTCACACTCACATTCACACCTACGCTCAATTTAGAGTCACCAGTTAACCTAATAGCCCGTTCACACCGCCCGAACTTTGCTGGAGCGTTCCTGGAGCGGTGAAAAAATTCATCACCGCTCGTAACCGTTCACCACCGTTTAACAAAAGTTGGCCCCCATTAAAGCAACGCCGTATACGCTCGGCCACCGCTGATGTTTCTTGAGGGGCCCTCCTACCGCTCCGAAAGTTTTGAGCTGCACAAACTATTGCGAGCGGTGAGGAGGGGGCAATTTTCCGCCCCGGCAAAGTTCACCCCCGCTCCACCAACGCCCAGTCAAAGTTTGGCACCGCTAGACGCAAGTTCGTGGACGCTTGGGTCCGCTAGGCCAACGCAGAAATCTTGAACACTGGACCACCACTGCTTCGCCAGCGTTGCCCGGGCGGCGATTAAACGTTGCACAAACTTCGGTGGAGCGGTTCTAAGCGTTTTACGAGTGGACACGGGGTTGCTGGAACGGTGTCAGGCGTTGAAGCAGCTATCCATGGCGGCGATGAACTTTGGTTTGACATTGGTATAGAGGTGTCGGAGCGGGACCAGAATTTGGCGATAAATACGGGGAGAAATGGACCAGGAGCTCATTTGGAATCGAGCTGCCGTTGAGTTCAGACCTCATCTATATCGAATTTGCTCAAAGTTACAGTAAAACTGTATCACCATGGATGCTGAGAGACTTGCTATGATTGGTGCACTAGTCCAGCAGCAGAATCAGAACCTCCTCAGATTGCAACAAGCTGTTGACAGAAGGAGAAGAGAGAGAAGAAGGAGAGACAGAGTTGTGTGGGTCAGACAGTGGATACTGAGAAGGCCTGAACATGGACTGTATGACAAGCTGATGGTGGAGCTTCTATCAAAAATCTATCAGAACTTGTATCAAAACGATCCGTTGAGCTCCGTAGTCACAAGCAGTATGCCGCTAAACCAACTTTATACCCCCGCTGAGCCAAAGCCCGCATGCGCAGAACGCCGCTATACCAACGCTCGCGTCACCACTAAACCAATGCTCGCTACCGCTAAACCAATGCTAAAGCAACGCCGGCTTCAGCGGTGCACCGCTAAGCCAACGCCCGTGTTTTCGATTTTTTTCCCATTTTGTGCGCGGTGACGTGACGAGCGTTGTCGAAATTCGGCCCCCCCTCCCTACCGTTCAAGGAACGCTCCAGCAAAGTTCGGGCGGTGTGACCAGGGCCTAACCTGCATGTCTTTGGACTGCGGGGGAAACCGGAGCACCCGGAGGAAACCCACGCAGACAACATGCAAACTCCGCACAGAAAGGCCCTCGCCGGCCACGGGGCTCGAACCCGGACCTTCTTGCTGTGAGGCGACAGCGCTAACCACTACACCACCGTGCCGCCCTAAAATGTGGATATTAATTTTAAATTTCTAAATTTATCCAACAAGAGTTTCATTTAAACATTCTAACAACTTTGTCGTTTGCTGTCTTTGGTCACACTAAATCATTTCACTTTATCCTTTGTAAGCGCGCTGATCTCCGCTCACAACCAAAGAATTGTTTTATGATGGTTTTCGTTTGCAAGAGTAAAATCAGACTGAAATTTGTTTGATGTAAATCCAGCTTTAATGTCTTTAATGTGTATAAACATCAGTGCTGGAGCACTCGACTTTTTTTTTCCTTCAGTTATCTTGGACTTGTCTGGAACCTGTTGGTATTTGTGCTTGCTCATTGGTCTCGCCAAATATTCTAGTTGGTCTCGGCTGAGTCCAGCTGCCCTTTTTTCTGCAAGGAAAAACTCAGGCTTGGCTTGGACTCGAACCTCTTTGGACTCGACAGTGCTGGTCTTGACTGCAGCTCTGCAGCACCTTACCTTCATCTGGATATTCCTGTTAAACAACACGGTTATTTTCACACGATGTCTTTTCGTAGTCTGTCCACTCTTTAGTCGATCTGATCACGAGAATAAGATGTTTTTGCGACGTGAAAACACTAATGCTGCATGTGAGTACTTTATGAACAGCATTAAAATGTCCTGGAAGGCTTCCCGTAGCCAGTTAAAGGGTTTCAGTGGGAAGGAGCGATACTGTGTCGTCTGCATAATACATGAATATTATGAGGGTGTCTTTTGATTGTCTCATCATGTGCAATCATACTTTACCATCACATAGAACAAGGATGCAGTACAGGTGGAAATAAGTGTATTAGACCATGGGTTTTGTCACAATGTCCATTATACCATTAATTTTAAAAGGGGAAAAAGAAAAAAAGGAAGAAAATAAACAGGTAAATGAATAAAGTAAAAAAAACATAATATGCATACAGACTTATATATACACACATATACATACAAGCATAGACCCATATATACATCCATGGATATAATTAACAGTTATTCCAAGAAATCGAGTCGTACATGAGCTAATAGGTGACGAGGCACGTAGCACTGAGTTGTCTATAATCCATGTAAGGTGAGATTGTGTGGAATAACTTTTATTCTATCCACATTCACTGGATTTTGAGAAACTGAGCATTTTTATTTTTTGCAAATTTGATAAATAAAAACTTTATACAAAACGTCCAACAAAATAATTTCTACTTAGAGTGTAAACAAACCGGCGAAATGACAGGAGCAGTTTGTGAAAAATACAATAATAATAATAATAATAATAATAATAATAATAATTATTATTATTATTATTATTATTATTTAAAAAGATGCATTCTTACCATCAAATACTTTCATTCCATATTCTGTTACTTTTTTTTGTATTTTGGGTGTTTTGTTTTCAAGTAAAGTTTTTATTTTGTCCTCGGTTGGTTCAGTAACGCACTCCGCCATTTTCTTCTTCTTCCTCTTTAGGGTTTTTTGTCGGTTGACAAAACAACTTAAAGGTGCATTACCGCCACCGACTGGGCTGGAGTGTGGAACTGGAGATATCAGGGGGAAAAAAAACAAAAAACAAAACTATATTCTTTTAGCTATTTCTGTTTCTTTTAAGTACTTGATAAGAAAGTGATGTATCTGACTTGATTTACTCTGCCATTTTGTTTTTCTCTACTCACAGTATATGAGCTGATAGTCTAGTAGTAGAGTAGCCAATCAGAGCATGCGATTGCTCATATCCAGTGAATGTAGATAGAATAATCAATTGCGTGCTCTGATTGGCTACTCTACTACTAGGATATCAGCTTATATACCATGAGTAGAGAAAAACAAAATGGCGGCACGTGTTACTGAACCAACAGAGGACGAAATAAAAACTACTCGAAAACAAAACCCCAAAAAACTGTTAAGTATTTTAAAAGAAATAGGTAAAGGAATATAGTTTCTCCTCCTTCCATCCATCCATGATCCATAGCCGCTTATCCTGTGCAGGGTCACGGGCAAGCTGGAGCCTCTACCAGCTGACTCTGGATGAGAGGCGGGGCACACCCTGGACAAGTCGCCAGATCATTGCAGGGCGGAGTATACTTTTCCCCCCAGTATCTCCTGTTCCACTCTCCAACCCAGTCAGTAGCAGTAATGCACCTTTAAGTTGGTTTCCCAACCACCAAAAAAAAAACTAAAGAAGAAGAAACCACCCCCCCAATACAAAAAAAAAAAACCCCAGCAAAATCTGGAATAAAATTATTTGATGGTAAGAACATATCTTTTTTTTTTTCAAGAATTATCACATTTTTCACAAATTGCTCCTGTCATTTCGCTGGTTTGTTTAGATTCTAAGTGGAAATGATTTTGTCAGACATTTTGTATGAAGTTTTTATTTATCGAATTTACAAAAAATAAAAATGCTCTGTTTCTCAAAATCCAGTGAATGTGGAGAGAATAAAACAGTTATTCCAATCAATCTCGTCGTACATAGATTATAGACAACTCGGTGCTACGCGCCTCATCGGCTATCGGTTCATGTACGACTCGATTTCATGGCATAACTGTTAAATATTATAATAATAGTTGTAATACGATATAATAATAATAATAATAATAATAATAATAATAATAATAACATAAAAATCATTTACATCGATAATAAAAAGTAAAAAAGTCAGTAAATAACTAAGTAAAATAAAATAATTAAATCTTTCTCAAATCCTCTCAATCTCATCAGTTCAGAAAATATGCAATAATTTGAGAACACTTAGTAAATAATGCATTTTTAGAATAGAATGTCTTTATTGTCACTGCGCAAACGTACAACGAAATTTAGTTCGTCATAGGAGAGCAAAGCCGCTGTGTACGTGCACACTGCCACTCTTGGGCACTTCAGCCCAAGGCCGCCCCATGTTACCCTAACTGCATGTCTTTGGACTGTGGGGGAAACCGGAGCACCCGGAGGAAACCCACACAGACATGGGGAGAACATGCAAACTCCACACAGAAAGGCTCCCGTCAGCCACTGGGCTCGAACCCGGACCTTCTTGCTGTGAGGCGACAGCGCTAACCACTACACCACCGTGCCGCCCACTTGTTTTTAGCTGTAACCCTGCAGTAGACCTCTTTAACCTTCTCCCTCTGTTGAGTTGAAAGCATGGATTAAAGTTTTCCGTCGCTACGACGGATTTCCGTCAACTGGGAGCGCTAAAGGTCAATAATGAGATTGATGCAGATCCGAGAAAGAAAAAAAGGGGTAGGCCCATAGGTCTGACACCAACGTGATTTAGAACTTCACCAAGCTGCTGTGATTGCCTGTTGTTGAACCCTTTCTTGTGCTATGTTTGAGTATATGTAAAGGAATAAGTTGTTGCGCTAGATAGGCATAAATAAATAAATACAGCCTCCGCTACTGTCTAGTCCCGGGGAGGCTCGGCGTAGGCAGCGAGCCGCGGTGCTCGGCTTGAGTTTCATTTCTATCGGCAGCTCCAGCCCGACTTTGCACGCTCGTAACTCGGCCAGGGGAGGTCCCAGCCTCTCCAAACTTGGCAGCCAGCGACCTCTGCCCTCTCCCCAACGAACCAGCGCTGCCAGGGCGGGCCAGCCCCGCGCCTCGGGACGTGATTCACCCCGAGGCGAGCCGTGGCGCTCTGCATCAGTTTCCTTTAACCGGCGGCTCCACTGATGAAACAATTTGGCTGTCCTACTACTAGGCAACTACTTGCCTACTACTAATACTAGGCCTATTGTAGTAGTAGTAATAATAATAATAATAATAATAATAATAATAATAATAATAATAATAATATTTGCCTATTGAAAGGTGATCAGGTAAAAGATCTAAACAACCCTGTTGAAGCCGCAGCGAGACCTATGCTATTAAGCCTTTTGTAGGTTAAACAGGCTTCGGCAGACAATGTTCTGGAAAGGCTGTGTTTTTCTTTGGTTTGATTAGCCTACGATTTAATCTTTAAACATTATGGTTTCAGCAGTTCGCTTAAACATTGGAGGCTGCAGAGTCGGGCTGCAAGATTTCCCGACGCTTGTTTAAGATGCCAAACTTCAGAGTAAGGAGAAAATAATTCCACAGTATTTAGTGCCTCGTCAGTCTCAAAAATTAATAGTGAAGGAGCAACGTGAATTAAGTCCCAAAAAAACATCTCGTAGGCCTATATTTTACATTTTCAAAAAAGTCCAGAATTGGAAGTCAGTCAGTGGAGTGTAATGAAGTGTCTCATTCACTAAGCACAAAAGGTCAGAAAACAGTGGAAGCCAATACTCCGAAGCTCAAAATTCAGGAAAGTGGCTCCGGTGTCTCAAGTGCACAAGAACAGTTATTTGAAAGTTAACCTGATGAATTTGTGCGTGCGCGTGCGATTTCATGAAGAACCGGGACAATTGGCATTCGGTGAAAGATTCACACCTCTGACTCGTTATATTCGCGCGCGCCCTCTCGCCCACTGCTGCTTCGTTTTCCCGATTTACACGAGTGTCTGAAGATGGAGTTTTCAGAAATCTCCACTCTGCCCAGAGTTTGCAAAAGTAGCTGTTTTCAGTGACTGAAACCTCCGTATACAGTACCAGTCAAAAGTTTGGAAACACCTTCAAATTTGATGTTTTTATTTTAAATTTTTTTTCCTACATTGTAAATGAATACTGAAGTCATCCAGACTATGCAGCAACACGTAAGGAATCATTTAGTAAACTTTAAAATGTTAATCAAACCAAAAATAGATTCTTAAAGTAGGCACCTTTTGCTTTGATTATAGCTTTGCACACTCTTGACATTCTCTCAGTCAGCTTCATGAGGTCATCACTCGAAATGGTTTCCCAACAGTCTTTTTTTTGGGGCTTTTTTCACCTTTATTGGATAGGACAGTGTAGAGACAGGACAGGAAATGAGTGGGAGAGAGAGACGGGGAGGGATCAGGAAATGACCTCAGGTTGGAATCGAACCCGGGTCCCCAGATTTATGGTATGGCGCCTTAGCCACGACGCCCCAGTTTTCCAACAGTCTTGAAGGAGTTCCCAGAGGTGCTGAGCACTCGTTGGCTGCTTTGCCTTCACTCTGTGGTCCAACTCATCCCAAACTTTTTCGGACTGACTGACCTTCATTTCTTAAAGTAATGATGGACTGTCGTTTTTCTTTACTTAGTTGAGTAGCTCTTGGCATAATATGGATTAGAGCAGTACTCAAATAGGGCCATCCACTGTATACCAACTCTACCTCTTCACAACACAACTGACGGTCTCAAACACATTAAGAGGTCAAGAAATTCAAAAAATTAACTCTTGACAAGGCACAGCTGTAAACTGAAAGCCATTCCAGGTGACTACCTCGTAAAGCTGACTGAGAAAATGCCAAGATGTGCAAAGCTGTCATCTAAGCAAAAGGTGCCTACTTTGAAGAATCTAAAATATAAAACATATTCTGGTTTGATTAACACTTTTTTTTTGTTCACCAAATAATTCCATATATATTTCTTCATAATGTCGATGACTTTAGTATTAATCTACAATTCAGAAAATTTTAAAATAATGAAAAACCACTGAATTAGAGGCGTTTCCAAACTTTTGACTGGTACTGTAGGTGTGAATGAGAGGTGCAAGGCAAGGCAAGTTTATTTCTATAGCGCATTTCATACACAGTGGCAGTTCAATGTGCTTTACAGAAGTAAAAGCAATACAGTAAACATTAGAAAATAAAATTACATAAAATAAATGGGGAAGAAGAGAGAAAAAAAATAAGAAGAATTAAACAATAGTAGAAATAAAATAATAAAATGAAGTAAAAGTTCAGTAAAAACAGCAGAATAAAATAGAATAAAAGTTAAGTAAAGTTTAAAACATGCAGAGACTGTAAAAGTTAAGTAAAGTTTAAAACGTAAAGATGACGATATTAATCAGTTAGCAGAAAGCATCTGAGAACAGCTTGGTCTTTAGTCTAGATTTGAAGCTGCCAACAGCAGGAGCATTTTTGATGTCCTCTGGCAGTTGGTTCCATAGCTGCACTGCATAGTAGCTAAAAGCTGCTTCACCACACTTTGTTTTAACAACTGGTTTTAACAGTAAATTTTGCTGCTGTGATCTGGTAGATCTGATTGGGTTAGGCCGCTGCAACATATCAGAGAGGTAATTGGGCCCTGTACCATTTAGAGATTTGTACACCAGCAGCAATGCTTTAAAGTCAATTCTGTAGCTTACTGGAAGCCAGTGAAGGGACCTTAGAATTGGAGTAATGTGCTCTGTTCTTTTTGTTTGTGTGAGAACCCTCGCTGCTGCATTTTGAACCAGCTGAAGTCGTTTGATGGTCTTTTTTGGCAGGCCTGTGAAAAGGCCATTGCAGTAATCAACCCTACTAGAGATGAAGGCATGTATTAGTTTTTCCAGATCATTTTTTGACATAAGTCCTCTTAGTTTGGAAATGTTTTTTAGGTGATAAAATGCCGTTTTAGTGATTGCTTTCATGTGACTGTCAAAGTTTAGCTCGCCGTCAATGAAAACACCAAGATTTTTAACCATTTCTTTTGTTTTAATCCCCTTTGTGTCAAGAATAGTGGTAATCCTGAGTCTTTCATCTTTTTTTCCAAATAGAATTACTTCTGTTTTATCTGTGTTCAGCTGAAGAAAATTTTGTGATATCCAGTTGTTGATTTGGTCGATACACTGGTAGAGACATTCAAGGGGGGCATAATCATTAGGTGATAGAGCAAAATAAATTTGGGTGTCACCTGCATAGCAGTGATACAAAATTGAGTTGTTCTTGATAATTTGTCCAAGTGGGAGCATATAAAGGTTGAATAGTAATGGTCCAAGAATCGACCCCTGGGGAACACCACAGGTCAAGGACATTGATGTTGAGGTACAATTTCCCATGGTAACAAAGAAGCTTCTATCTTTTAAGTATGATTTTAACCAATTGATAACTTTACCAGTCAATCCAACCCAGTGTTCAAGTCGATATAGCAGTATGTTGTGATCAACAGTATCAAAAGCTGCACTGAGGTCCAGTAACACCAGGGCCGATGTTTTGCCTGCATCAGTATTAAGACGTATGTCATTTATAACTTTAATCAGCGCTGTTTCAGTGCTATGATTGGCACGAAATCCTGACTGGTGCAACCGAATAAATAAATATGTGTCTTTTTTATCCAGCTACATGTAGGCTATCACTGCACAAAGCCTCTAATGTTGAAATGGTAGTAATATTTGTTAAAATAATAGTAAGCTAATTTCCACATTAATTGGTAAAATGGCACAAGGGATGTGATGGGGGATGGCCATTTTATAAGGGGGATGATTTGAGATTTTTATTTCAGAAGGGGGATGCCTCCCCCCACACACACCCTCAACTCAAGTACTGCGTATAAGGCCATATTTCACCGGACATAGGCCCTTCGATTTCCATCACTAGAGCGCGTCAAATTACTTTCGGTTTTGCCAGCATGGACGCGCTTCTTTTAAATGCAGGCACAGATGTGTCAGACATCGACAAAACGGTAAAGAATAAGTGGAGATGGGTTTGGCGAAATGAAATGGGCGATAATGGCAAGCTCCTGCTGCTGTGCCAAGGAAAAAGAAACAAAAACAAGCATCAGGTGTTGCCAAACTAGATGCCTTTGGCTTCACTGCGAAGAAGCAGAAAAAGTGAACTTTCACTTTACTTTTCTTGTTTCCTGGCTTTATTTCAACAGATTTTCTTATTTTTCTTTCTGTTCCAGTCTTTTGAAAGCATGGTTCAAGTTCGACTGTACTTGCACTTTTCTCTTAACCACTGTTGTGCATTACTAAAGTATTGTTGAAATAAATTTGCACTTTGCGCTGAAAACTTGATGTTTCATCATTTATAGCCAGTAATGACAATGGTAAAGTCTTGCCTTAGCTTTAGTCATTGTTAAAATTACGTAAATGTACTATAAGTAGGGGCCGAGGGGATAATGGACAACACGGTGTTTAAAATTTGATGCATCACTGACGTGGTAGGGGCCAACGACATGGAGCTTTTTTTTTCAGTCAGATGAATTTTTTTTTTTTTGCTTTAATCGATGGTTGAAAGCCTTTTTTTAAAAAAATTGAGTTTACGTTGTTTATTGCAAAGCGATGTGCCAGATGTGTATCAGGTAGCAGTAGAAGGGGCTGTTGAGAACAATGGTACAGTTTTACTATCGGGACTATAAATTTGATGTGTTGTTTGTCAAATTTATGTAACAGCTTTAATGTTTTTATTTGGAGAAACCATGGTTATATAGCAATGGTTAGAGAAGCAGGTTTAGGACCAAAAGGTTTCCAGTTCAATTCCCTGGACCAGCAGGAATGGCTGAAGTGCCCTTGAGCAAGGCATCTAACCCCCAACTGCTCCTCAGGCTGCTCTGGGTATGTTATATGTCGCTCTGGATAAGAGCATCTGCTAAATGCCTGTCAAAGTCCTTCCTGTGCCAGGACCTGGTCTTCCCAGGCAGTCTCCTGCCCTAGTACTAACCAGGCCCTTATGGCACATTGGGCAGCGCCGATCACTGCTTCTATAGCCTTCGGCCTCTCGCCTGTTATACAGCTAGGGTTACAGTGGGGGGCGGGTCCTCTGGTAACCGTGAGAGTTTGACTCTCCACTCACATCTGTATTGCAGCGTGCCTCACCAGATGGTAGTAGGTACCATTTTTATGATGGTCTTTAGTATGTACCGCAAACTCATGATCTCCCAATCAAGAGGTGGACATGCTAACCACTAGGCCAGCTTGCGGTAGCTAAATACCTGTAATGTAATGTAATTTGACTCACCCTTGTTGAGCTGCTCAACACTGACATAGTATAGAATAGTGTAACCCCTTTTTAACAGGTGCTGATCACCCAGCACAGTAGGCTACAGGCTACTAAAGAGTTGCACTAAATCCCAATAAATAATGGCACAACAGGGTCCTAAGTTCTCAGCGGTGGAGTGGTGAGCTGGCTGAGATTCCTGATACCATAAGGGTACAAGTACGAGTATAGAGAGAGAATAATAAGCATGAATCTAATAAATGATAAATTTAACAGCGCGGTGCCTCCACTGCGAAAATACTACACTTACCTTTGAAGCTAGTGTATGGTAGCCTGGCAAGCCAGACTAAATGTGAATATTTAGTCTGGCCTCGATCCGTAGACATTTCCGAAGCGGGTAGGAGGAACAAACCGCTGTCTTTCAAACTGTCTCTGTGCGTATAGGCCAACGCTCTGACCAATCAGCGCAACAGTGACTGTGACGTAGTCAGAGCGACAGAAAGCAGTGGGGGAGGCCTTGAAATAAATAATTTTTCAAAATGCGTATTAATTAATAAACAGGTTCTAGATATTAAGAAGTTTGGAGATAATGACCACAAGTTTGGAGTCTGTACCACATACACATTTTTTTCCAAGTGTTTTTCAAGGGTTTGCTTAAACTGTTTTTGAGAGTTTTTATTTAGTGGTGTTTGGTGAAATAATTTCCCTTAAATTTAAAATAACGGGAAAATAAGAAACAATCAAAAAGTACTGTTTCAAAGCTGTTTATTAATTCTTCATACTGCATAAACTAGCCCCATCCTTTTGGCTACGAGCGGAGCCAGCTGGTAGATCAGACTTTTGCCATAGCCGGTCGGCAAAACAGCGAAAACGTCCTTCTTGAAAAGGAATGAGCGGAGAGCCTCTTCCTGCTCATGTTTCAACGAAAACTCCAAGTCTAATTCTTCTAAAACTGATTCCAAAGCGGAGTCGAACGCGCGCTGTTCTCTAGCCGTAGCCATCTTTCCTGTTGTGCTTTCTCCAGCGTCGCGCAGCCTTGTCGTCACTCCTGCAAAAGCCCGCCCAAAGAATCCAAACAAAAACCTTGCGTTGTGATTGGCGGGCACGATTTGATGCCCGGGGTGTTTTTGTTTATATGGTGCGAGGCTAGACCCACTCGCTAGGCAAAAATATTTTTGGCCGCTAGGCGGGTGGGTCTAGTTTACTAGGCTAAGTGTATGGTGTATTTCCTCAGAATTTAAAATAAACAGTAGTTTGAGTGAAAGAGCTAATAGCTAGTCTGCAGTGTGCATGTCAGAATGTTCAAATATAAAGAACCAAATGAGCAGCCAATACACCCAAGATATAATTAAATAATAATAATGCTTATATTTATTAATAAGCAATAATAATAATAACAATAGGAGATATTATTTGATAATAAATGCTTCCCAAAGAAGCATGCAATGTAATCACCGATATGAATAAAATAGTAACACCTGCACAAGAAGAGCGGAAACAATTAGCCTACATCATAGAGATGTTACAGATAGCACATCAGCAGTGTGTATACCAGCAATACATAGTAAGAAAATAAAACTGGGTAAAGTATCAAAAGAACAGAAGTGGAAAATTAAAAAAAAACGTGCGCGCAGTTGGGGCCCGTTGGTGCACAGGTGGCGGCTCTCTGAACTGCAGGCAGAACAGCAACCGCTGCAATGCCCTTCTAAAACGCTGGCTGTCCAGGCGAGACCAGAGGAACGTGTGTGTGTGTGTGTGTGTCAGTGTAAGTGTGGGTTCGTGTTACTCACAATCCACCGGTCAGACCAGACGGATCAGGTTACAGATGTCGGTACAGTCATGCAGCAGATGCTCCTGAGCAGAGGGCTAGCTACTGCTGTGGGTTAGCTCGCTCGAATAAGATGCTGCTCACCCCAAATCCCTCGGTAGCTGGCTGGGTCCCGGACCCGACACAGTGAGTCCCCGGGAACTGACGAAAGCGCTCCGGTGGGCCCAGCAACAGAGGGCAGATGTGTCCGCGAAAAACCCCCAGCAAGATCACTCACTGGAGTGACATCGGAGTCCCAGGTACATGTTATGGCCACAAGCAGGCCAAACTATAAAAAATACTCTCTGCAAAATAAGTGCTGAAATGGAGCTCACAACAACGCGATCTCTCTCTCCTCTGCTGCAGGCGGGAACTGACGTGAGCTTCTCTCTCGCGAAGTCATGGAACATTCAAAAAGCCCGCAGATTCGCGGGCATTAAAGGAACAGTCCACCATACTTCCATAATGAAATATGTTCTTCTCTGAATTGAGATGAGCTGCTCCGTACCTCTCTGAGCTTTGCGCGACCTCCCAGTCAGTCAGACGCGCTGTTACTCCTGTTAGCAATGTAGCTAGGCTCAGCATGGCCAATGGTATTTTTTGGGGCTGTAGTTAGATGCGACCAAACTCTTCCACGTTTTTCCTGTTTACATAGGTTTATATGAGCAGTGATATGAAACAAGTTCAGTTACACAAATTGAAACGTAGCGATTTTCTATGCTATGGAAAGTGCGCACTATAATGACAGGCGTACTAACACCTTCTGCGCGCTTCGACAGCGCATTGATACCTGCACTCGGAGTTGTACCTTTTTTTTTAGACAGGGCGGACGGACCAGGGCATTCGCCCGCCTGGCCGTGCCCGACGAAGAGCGCTCTCGGCCGGCTTGGGAGGCAGACGGCAGCCCCTCCTGGAAGTGTGGTTTTACCATGGGCCTCATGCGGAAAAATGACAAAGTCCCAATTTTACCATGGGGCTCGAGTTGTACCATTTATTTAGACAGGGCGGACGGACCAGGGCATTCGCCCACCTGGCCGTGCCCGAAGAGGAGTGAAGGTATCAATGCGCTGTCGAAGCGCGCAGAAGGTGTTAGTACGCCTGTCATTATAGTGCGGACTTTCCATAGCATAGAAAATCGCCACGTTTCAATTTGTGTAACTGAACTTGTTTCATATCACTGGTCATATAAACCTATGTAAACAGGAAAAACGCGGAAGAGTTTGGTCGCATCTAACTACAGCCCCAAAAAATACCATTGGCCATGCTGAGCCTAGCTACATTGCTAACAGGAGTGACAGCGCGTCTGACTGACTGGGAGGTCGCACAAAGCTCGGAGAGGTACGGAGCAGCTCGTCTCAATTCAGATAAGAGCATATTTCATTATGGAAGTACGGTGGACTGTTCCTTTAAGCATGTACCAATTACCATTGGCTGACATCAAAATTCAAATAAAAATACAACGAGCAAATAAGTCAGATTGGTCCGAATGCACAGTACGTCACAACACATCAGAACAGTGAAAATATTCCAAACCACAAGGCATTATGGTAAATGGAGTTAATTACACAGAAAATAGGGCAATCCAATATAGAGTATAAAATAGTGTTATTTTAGAGGACCTTACAGTAGGCTATAAAAACATAAAACAGGACGTGACTTAAACCTCACTCCTGTGGTTCACATTTATTTATTTATTTATTTATTAGAAAACTTCAACTACTTCTGAATGTTTTTTAATCTGGAATTGAACTCCTCTGATGATTTCACTGAATGGCATTTATCGGATAAAAGTCATGTGAAGTTGATGCTGGTATTGGTCCTGTGTAAAGGTTGATTGGTTAATTGACTGAACAGAACAAGTGTTTGCTGAGTGAAAACAGTCAGGCGAGATACGAGATGCTTGAACAGGGTTACACGCAACTGGAAGGCTCTCAAACGCCAATTACAGCTGTTCCAGAGGGCAGGGCAGTGCAATACTGTGTCATCTGCATATAAATGAACACTTCAAGCAACTTTAACTTTGATGTTATAAAGGTTATAGAGATGTGAAATAGGACAGGACAGAAGACCGATCCCTGTAGTTCAGTGTTGATGCAATGCGAGGCAATCTGATGCTGTGCGTCATCTGCATATAACACTAGTTATAAAAATCTGAAATAGGACTCGGGCTAAAACGGATCCCTGTGCTTCAACTTTGTGTTCTGGGAAACGTTTTAAATCATTCTGAGCTTCAGTCTCTATTTTTAATATTGATATGGAAAGAATTGGTTGCTGATCGTAGAGTATATAATGATCAGTGAGTAGAAACCGTGTGAAAAGTCGAATCCCTGGGATTAGTTATGATGAAGAACTAAGGATGTCATCATTATTGTGAATTCACTGAACCCCTGCATGAATGTCACATCACTGCAATCTAGGGCCGTAACGATACACCCAACTCACGATTCGATTCGTATCGCGATTTTTGACCCACGATTCGATACGCCCACGATTTTTTTAAAAATGTTTTTTTAAAGTAGTAAATTTGACTTATTAACATTTACTTACTTACATTAACTATTTAATAACAAATAATTCAGACCACTGCAGAGAATGAGTAATATGTATGCAAAAATGAACAAATGTATATCCAAAGACTGTTTTATTTCTCAAAATAATACTGTTGAGCCGGAAGCTCTGTGTTTTTCGGTTCTGAAAAAGTCATTTTTCCAAATCGTGTAAATCTGTTAAGATTTTTTTTTGGGGGGGAGGGGTGGCTCTCTCACTGTCTCACTCTCATAGGGCCAATGATTTTCTGTGATCGCGGAGAACAGATGGAAATTACGGAATTTTTATGGTGAAACATTGCTCGCGTGTCAAAATGTAACTGCCGCAGAAGGCTTCCGCCCAAGCAGACATGCCTTCAGTGTTGCCAGATATTGCTAACGTTTTCCACCCCAACATATGTTCAAAACCAGCCAAAAAGCACCTAAACCCGCCCAATCTGGCAACACTGCATGCCTTTCCGGTCAAGTGATTGTGATTGGCTTGTGGCACACCTAGCCAGCCAATGAGCTGCTTGTTTACAGATTCGCTCCCCGCGTCGCAACCAGAATGGCGACCGCTTAAAAGAAATGAATGCTCTGCCAGTGGCGAGTGTGGACGTTGCGTGACTCGCAGAAGATTGTCGCAGGTCGGCGAAAAAACGACTTACTAATAGATATAAAAAAATAAAAGTAATTTAAGTAAGTTTAAAATGTAATTTAAATAAAAAGTAAAGTATTCATAAATTGAAGTTTGGAAGCGCCTCTGTTTTTGGGCTGAGGAGAAGTTTGAAAGGGTGTACCGCGATTCTGCCTTCTTGTATCGTGATACGGATCGTGGCTCTGCGTATCGTGATTTCGATTTCGATACGCATATCGTTACAGCCCTACTGCAATCCCATGAGTATTGCAGCTGTTGATGATTTGGGGTGTAAGCCAGACTTTTTTTTTTTGGTACTCATTTTTTATTAGGCTTTGAGTATATACATGAAATAAACACCTTACAAAGGACTATAATGAATACCTTTCTTTCCATCCCTCCCGCCCTTTCCCCTCCAATCCCCATCCCCCCACCCCTCTACATGGGAGTCACAAATAGTCAAATAAAGTCAAACAATGCACAAATATTTACACATACAATTCCATTAAGCCTAGGTCACAACCGGACGTACGATTTTTTTGGCCGTGCGATTTTTGGCGTTTCCCAAATCGCTGCGTTTTTTTTTTGTTCGTGGAGAAAGACGCACGTTCGCTGTAAGTTTGTCTTGCAACCTGAAAAAAACGTAAGCGCCCGTAGAGTTTGTTTGACGTGACAAAGAACCTCTGCAGCCGGTCTACGGCTCGAAAATCAGCACGTCACACGCGCACCCTCTGTGCGTTTCTTGCGTTTTTTGCACATAGACCGGCCGTAGGAGCACACACGACCGGTTGTGACCGAGGCTTTAGTTGTTTTCTAGTAAAATGTCTTTAACTCTGGCAATTCCATTGCTCCATGCTTGTAATGTCCTTGGTTTGGCACCATTAACCCTTGCAGAGGAAAGTTAAAAAAAAAAGAATATCCAAAAATGTGTAAAGCCAGTGTTTCAATGATACATTCTGGGGAGGGAGCCAAACTTGTACAATGATTTTCTTGGCCACAGTCAAACCAGCAAGCCAAATCTTCCTTGACCTTTCATTAATACAAATTTGCGAATCATCATTAAGAAGATGTAACGCAGGGTCCATGGGGAGCTGGGTATCGATCAGATCGGACAATGTCTGTACCACTATTTTCCAGAAATTATAGGTCTTGGGGCAATCCCAAATTATATGCATAAAAGTCCCTACTGTATTTTGTGAGCAAAAAGTACAGAATGGATGTGGGGCTTGTCCCATTAAGTGTCTGATTCTGGGGTAAGATAAGCCCTGTGGGCTATCTTCATATGTATAAACTGATGATTCGGGTTACGAGAGGAGCAACATATGTTTTCCCAACTTGCCTCCCAATCTATCTCTCTACCCCGGAGTGCCATTGAGCGGTCCCATTCCAGTGTACTAAATTTAGGAGAATGTGAAATAAGCTTGGAATACAGAAAAGAGACAACACTTTTAGGAGCAATATGCATCCAGTGAACAACGGGATGCTCTTTCAACTCCAGGCCCCAAGTCACATTGTAAGTTTTAAGAGCTGATCTAAGTCTAAAATAAAAGAATAAAGAATGCCTAGGAATACCATAAAGTAAAACCAACTCATTAAAGCTGAGCATAGAATTCTTTCCATTTAAATCTTCAAGCACATGTATACCCCTCTCTGCCAACAGGTTATGAATGAAAGGTTTATTACCTGATAAAATATTGTTATTATGCCAAATAGGAGTTGATTTATGCCATTTTGATGCAATTCCCACCAACTTTTGAGCCTTTCTAAAGGTCTGTAACATGTATGTTAATAATGGGCCATACCTCAATGTACAATGTTTGATGGAGAGACCAGAAAACAGAAAGTCTTGGAGCCTTACTGGGGCAATTAAGTCTTCCTCAATTTTCTTCCAAGAAGAAATAGAACTTGGATCTAGCCAGTACTTCAGAGAACGTAACGTAAATGACCAATGATAGAATTTGAAGTGAGGCAATGCCCAGCCTCCCTCCAGTTTACTGCACTGAAGTGTAGTTCGTTTTATGCGGGGACGTCTACCATTCCATATGTATTTGGTAAGTGAAGTGTCGACTTTAGACCAATATCCAATGGGCGGGGGCGATGGTAACATAGATGAAATGAAATTAATGCGAGGTAAAATATTCATTTTCACTACTGCTATACGGGATGGTACAGAGGCAGGTAAGGCAGCCCACCTCTTTGTATCCTCCTCCACCTTCTTAAGGACGGTAGTATAGTTCAAGTTGGCAATGGCTGGTACAGAAGTTCGAATTAAAACCCCTAAGTATTTGACTTCTTTGGTTACTGTTATAGAAGAGGGTAAAACTACTTGACCCCTTTCCCCATTAACTAACATCAGGGCAGATTTTGATAGATTAATTTTAAAACCTGACAGGGCACCAAACCTTAATAGTATAAGGAAGAGAACTTTGGACATGGGACATATAGAGCAATGTGTCATCTGCATACATTGACACAGCGTGAACGGAAGAGCCGATTTGAATAGGGGAAATTTGGGCACAGTTACGAATATATTGCACCAGAGGTTCTATGGAAAGGTTAAAGATTAAGGGAGACAGGGGGCAGCCCTGTCTTATGCCGCGGTTTATTGTAAACAAGTCTGAGATAACACCTCCAATACAGACTCTGGCAGAGGGGTTTGCATAGAGCACCTGAATCATCTCTATAAACTTTGAGTCAAAATTAAATTCTTTTAGAACATGCCATAGATAATGCCACTCGAGCCTATCAAAGGCTTTTTCGGTGTCAAGAAATAAGAGGCCACATGTGGAGGGGATTTTATGAGCTTCACCCAAAATATGCATCAGTCGCCTAATGTTATCTGCAGCTAAATGACCTTTCATAAGTCCAGTTTGATCTGGATGTATAAGGTCTGTCAGGACTGATTCTAGTCTACGGGCCAACACACGTGAATAAATTTTAAGATCGGTATTAATAAGTGAGGGCGGCATGGTGGTGTAGCGGTTAGCGCTGTCGCCTCACAGCAAGAAGGTCCGGGTTCGAGCCCCGTGGCCGGCGAGGGCCTTTCTGTGTGGAGTTTGCATGTTCTCCCCGTGTCCGCATGGGTTTCCTCCGGGTGCTCCGGTTTCCCCCACAGTCCAAAGACATGCAGGTTAGGTTAACTGGTGACTCTAAATTGAGCGTAGGTGTGAATGTGAGTGTGAATGGTTGTCTGTGTCTATGTGTCAGCCCTGTGATGACCTGGCGACTTGTCCAGGGTGTACCCTGCCTTTCGCCCGTAGTCAGCTGGGATAGGCTCCAGCTTGCCTGCGACCCTGTAGAACAGGATAAAGCGGCTAGAGATAATGAGATGAGATTAATAAGTGATATTGGCCGGTAGCTTGCACAGTCTGATGGATCTTTACCAGGCTTGGGTATAACTGAGATAAGCGCAGTATTAAGATCCCTGTGAAAATGCCCTGTGTCAATAGCAAAGTTTATGGCATTGAGCCAAATCGGACCTAGAATGTCCCATAAGGCAAAGTAAAGTTCAGCCGGCAAACCGTCGGCAAATACCTGGGGCACAGCCTCTATTCATACTTTCTACTGCCAGACGTAATTCCTCCAGAGAGATGGGTAAATCAAGCTCTTCCGCATCCTCTGTAGACAGAGGGAAGGTTCAAATTCTTAAAGAAATCTGTGTAGTCATTTTCAGATGGATAACATTTGCTAGAATAAAGTTTTTCAAAAAAGGATTTGAAGGATGCATTAATTTCAGAAGTAGTTGTCACAATATCTCCTTGGGCTCTTTTAATGGAGGTTATTGTTCTACTCTTTTCTTGCTGCGTTAAAGTCAAAGCAAGGAGATGACTTGGGCGACTTCCTTGGGAGTAATATTTATGTTTTGTAACATGCATTAAATATTCTACCCTATGCCTCAGCAAGTCGTTTAATTCAGATTGGCATGTTTTTGATTCAGAATCCAATAAAATATGGAATTTTGAAATTTCCACATCATTGCATTCCGTTTTTATTTACAATTTGTACTTTGTCCCAACTTTTTTGGAATCGGGGTTGTAACTCTGTTTAAGTTGATTTTCAATTTCTTTACATTTGTCCTCTAAAACTGAGATCTGGTTTTCCCTGCTTTGTTTTAGATGTGAAGAAAACCTAATCGCATTGTTCCTGAGGCAACCTTTAATGGAGGCCCAAAGGAACATTGGGTTCTCCACACTATCTTTATTCATATCTACGGTATAAATAAAGTTAATTCAGGTTTTAATTGGTTAAGAAAGTATTCATTTTGCAACAATGAGGAATTAAATCTCCATCTAGTCGTCTTATTCCTTTTAATTATGTCAAAATTAAATATTGTTTCAATAGGGTTATGGTCTGAAATATGCCTGGGAAGAAGGTTCATGGAGGATGAAGCAGAGGTTATTTCATTAGAAATAAGTAAGCAGTCTATTCTAGAAAAGGAATTATGGTATGGTGAATAGTACATATAATCCCTAGATGTGGGATTCTGAAGCCGCCATAGATCTACCAAATTCAGATCTTTAGCTAGATTACACAAGGCCTTGGAAGAAGACATCTGAGAGTGGGTAGGTAAAGTAGTGGGCCTGTCTAAGTTGTTGTCAGAAACTGCGTTCATGTCTGCTCCAATAACCAAATGATATTCATCTAAAGATAGCAGGTCGTTTGTGATGCTCTGAAAAAAATGTTAGATCAAAAATGGTTGGGGCATAAATACTAATAAAAGCAACTTTCCTCCCTTCTATGGATGTACAGCAAAATGCTAGTCTTCCTGAAGCATCAGAGCTAACTTTAATAATACTTATATTCAGTGTGCGTCTCATTAAGACAGCTAGTCCCTTAGAGCTACTTCCATCTGAGGAGGCCGCTACCAATTTAAATCTCTTGTTTTGTAGTCTTATAGTATCAGTAGGCTTAAGGTGAGTTTCTTGTAATAATGCTATATCAACCGTTTTTCTGTGAAGAAAATCTAAAACTTTGGATCTCTTGAAAGGGGAGTTCAGCCCCCTCACATTAAATGACATAACACTATATCTATCCATTGTCAATATTGAGGTATGGCAAACATACACTTGCAAGGCAGAAACAACTTATTACTGTGTTAACTGGAATCTGAGAAACTATTCATCTCATCTCATCTCATTATCTGTAGCCGCTTTATCCTGTTCTACAGGGTCGCAGGCGAGCTGGATCCTATCCCAGCTGACTACGGGCGAAAGGCGGGGTTCACCCTGGACAAGTCGCCAGGTCATCACAGGGCTGACACATAGACACAGACAACCATTCACACTCACATTCACACCTACGCTCAATTTAGAGTCACCAGTTAACCTAACCTGCATGTCTTTGGACTGTGGGGGAAACCGGAGCACCCGGAGGAAACCCACGCGGACACGGGGAGAACATGCAAACTCCACACAGAAAGGCCCTCGCCGGCCACGGGGCTCAAACCCGGACCTTCTTGCTGTGAGGCGACAGCGCTAACCGCTACACCACCATGCCGCCCGCCCACCCTTCAAATAAACAAAAAACAGAAAAACATTATCTTTGCAGACTGGACACAGAACAGGCCCAGAACTGCAACACTCTCTCTTAATAATCCGTGACATCACCGACGGTTTGCACGCACTCATAGTGCCAACACCAGCCCAGTTATCTGAACAAAGAAGTCTAATCACCTCCGTAACCAGAAGCTAATTATAATCTAACATAAAAGTATCCTAGTAGGCTTAAGTCATTAGATTACAAACCGATCCATTGACGGTAAACAAGGATCGAGTGCACTTCAGTGGCGACTATGATTATTGAATTAATTCAACAAAGTGTAAATTCAATATCATAGTCGCCACTGAAGTCCACTCGATCCTTGTTTACCGTCAATGGATTGGTCACTCGTCAAACAGTCCGCCAGAATCCGAGTAGGAAATGGCCGCAACAGCCTCCGGGGGAATCGCTGAGCGTATCTGTCAGTCAAACACAAGTTAGCCAATGGGAATGCATTCCTGGACAGCCCACCCACACGGGAAGTTTGTGCCAAAACTGCAAGCAAAAAGTCAGGGAGCGCAAACGAGAAAGCTGGACTCGCAACCAAAATAAATTACGTCAAACAAAACTGAGAAAGACGCGGAACAAAAATAAAAGGTTTCTGAAGAGTAATAGACTGATATTTTGCACGATTACACGGATAATTTGTTTGCCAGTCTAAAAAAAATTGACTTTTTTTTGTTTTTTTTGTATTTGGATTTGTTGTTTTTGTTTGATATTTCAAAAGTATTGTATGATAGCCTGGCAAGCCAGACTAAATGTGAATATTTAGTCTGGTCTCGGTCGTAGACATTTCCGAAGGGGGTGGGAGGAACAACCCGCTGTCTTTCAAACTGTCTCTGTGCGTATAGGCCAACGCTCTGACCAATCAGTGCAACAGTGACTGTGACGTAGTCAGAGCGACAGAAAGCAGTGGAGACCTTGAAATAAATAATTTTTCAAAATGCGTATTAATTAATAAATAAGTTCTAGATATTAAGAAGTTTGGAAATAATGACCACAAGTTTGGAGTCTGTACCACATACACATTTTTTTTTCCAAGTGTTTTTCAAGGGTTTGCTTAAACTGTTTGAGAGTTTTTATTTAGTGGTGTTTGGTGAAATAATTTCCCTTAAATTTAAAATAACGGGAAAATAAGAAACAATCAAAAAGTAATGTTTCAAAGCTGTTTATTAATTCTTCGTACTGCACAAACTAGCCCCATCCTTTTGGCTATGAGCGGAGCCAGCTGGTAGATCAGACTTTTGCCATAGCCGGTCGGCAAAACAGCGAAAACGTCCTTCTTGAAAAGGAATGAGCGGAGAGCCTCTTCCTGCTCATGTTTCAACCAAAACTCCAAGTCTAATTCTTCTAAAACTGATTCCAAAGCGGAGTCAAACGCGCGCTGTTCACTAGCCGTAGCCATCTTTCCTGCTGTGCTTTCTCCAGCGTCGCGCAGCTTTGTCGTCACTCCTGCAAAAACCCGCCCAAAGAATCCAAACAAAAACCTTGCGTTGTGATTGGCGGGCACGATTTGATGCCCGGGGTGTGTTGTTGATATGGTGCGAGGCTAGACCCACTCGTAGGCAAAAATATTTTTGGCCGCTAGGCGGGTGGGTCTAGTTTACTAGGCTAATTGTATGAACATTTTGGCACAAAATTGATTCAATATGCTGCAGAGTCCGATAATGAGCCCAGGAGTAAACACGCCTCCTCTGACGACTGCAGAAATTTTGTCTCTCCCCTCACGGTAACTTTCAGAGCCGCCGGGTACTGTAGAAAAGTCTGAATTCCTTTTTCTTTCAACTCCCTCCTTACGGTAGTAAAGGCACTCCGTTTCTTTGCCGTCACCGGAGAGTAATCAGGGAAGAAACTGAGGGTCACTCTATCATCAAGACGAACAGGACCATGGTTCCTGGCTTCGCATAGAACGAGATCTCTATCATTGTAGCGGAGGAGTTTAAAGATGACATCCCGGGGTTTTGCATTGTTAGAAGTATTCCCATAAATGCGATGGGCTCTCTCGATCTCAATTTCTCTATTTTCCAGAGTGGGCAGCCAATCCGGTAGAGATTTTTTAAGAAAGCCCACCCTGTCGTCCTTCTCCGCACCCTCAGGCAGGCCAAGCAGGCGGAGATTGTTTCGTCGGCTGTGGTCTTGCAACTCAACCAGTTGTTCTTCAACTGTGTCCAATCGCCGGCTATGACTGTTCAAGATTGATTTCTGCTCTTTTTGTTCCCCCGCTAACAAGTTGATTTTAGAGCACATGGTAGACATATGGACGGACAACTCACTCCTCATTACTGACATTTCGGATTTCACCACAGATTCGAGTCTTGTCAGGGAGTCCTCCATGCTAACGCTAGCTGTAGTTTCAGAACTGGTCACGGACTTCAGTTTCCTCTTTTGCTTTGCCGACGTAGGGGTTAGGGTCAGTTGTTTTCGTGCCAACGACATTTAAAGAGATAAACTGACGAAATTCAAACAAAACATTCGTTCAAAACGAGGTAATATTTATAAAAAAAGAGGGCTAGATGCTCGGCGCTCCTTCAGCGAGCGTGCAGCTCCATGGGCACGTCACGTGATCTACCCAAGCCAGACATTTTAGGCTTATTTTTGTAGTTTATAGTTCAGCAGGAAACGGTATTACCCCAATAAATGGTACGGTAGTTCGATACTTTCTAAATCTAAACACAGATCTGAAGGAACCCCAGGCTGAAGTTTTGGAGGACGGTTGTCTCTCGCCTGACACTATCTGGGTTTCCATTGAAGTTTTGCGCAGAATAGAAGTGATATTTTTAGCTCCTCTGTCCATAAAGCTGATGAGCTGTTGCCATGGCGTGGCGTCCATCATCCGTTCATCGTCCACAGTTCAATTAAACTGTACCTCTTCCATCAGTTCTCCACAGATTTCCGTTCTGGTTGTTATGTTTGAAAGAACTCATCATGCCGCGCAAAACGTGGTCATTGTTTTGTCAAATTTTTTACTAACGCTTTACTAATTAGGCCAAATTAATGAACGAATTTTCCAGACCTCTCATTAGAATTATATCTCCTCTCTGATTTGTCAGCCGATTCCATTTCTGATCGAAGTTTTGGGTCGATCTTCCCTCGAGGAACAAAACTTGGTCATTTGTTTTGTTTGTTGATTTTCCTGTTGTAAACAATTTGTTTACAGCTGTGTTTATTTTCAGTTAAATTGTATCTCCTCCCTCAGTTCTCAATGGATTTCAGTTCTGATTGTTTTATTTGAAAGAACTTGACCTTCTACACAACACTTGGTTGTTGTATTGTCAGTTTTTTTGCTAATTAGTAATAAGGTGGGGCGGCATGGTGGTGTAGTGGTTAGCGCTGTCGCCTCACAGCAAGAAGGTCCGGGTTCGAGCCCCGTGGCCGGCGAGGGCCTTTCTGTGCGGAGTTTGCATGTTCTCCCCGTGTCCGTGTGGGTTTCCTCCGGGTGCTCCGGTTTCCCCCACAGTCCAAAGACATGCAGGTTAGGTTAACTGGTGACTCTAAATTGACCGTAGGTGTGAATGTGAGTGTGAATGGTTGTCTGTGTCTATGTGTCAGCCCTGTGATGACCTGGCAACTTGTCCAGGGTGTACCCCGCCTTTCGCCCGTAGTCAGCTGGGATAGGCTCCAGCTCGCCTGCGACCCTGTAGAAGGATAAAGCAGCTAGAGATAATGAGATGAGATGAGTAATAAGGTCAACTTAACGCATTTTCTTCTGACTAGAATTGTATGTCCTCTCTCATTTATCATGTGAATTCAGTTCTGATCGATGCTTTGGGTCGATCTTCCCTCGAGGAACAAAATTTAGTCCTTTGTTGATGTTCCCGTTGTAAGCAGTTTGTCGTGGAGGTTGGTCCTGTCTTACATAGTCACATTTCAGTTCTGTTCGATGTTTTGGTCGTCGTGGTTATTTTGATGGCAGGCCAGATGAGCTCCTACACCCTCGACCTTCTGGTTTAAAAAATTGACACAACACACTTGTGAATGGTCTGTATCATCACTGAGTGATGTTATACGATTAAAGCTGGGTGATGGCTGTAATAGAGCTCGCTCTTTTTTCAGAAAGGTCGCATTTCCATTTGCTCTTCATGTCATATCATGTGACTTAAATGCGAAAAATGTTTCCTTTTTAATTTTTTTTTTTTTGCAAAATATCGCATTATCAAATCGTCTGAATGAAAAACCACCTCATGTGAGCACCAAAGCGTTTTTGTGTTATTTGAAAGTTTTTTGGTTTTTTTTCCAAAATTTAAATGCTTCAATTACTTGTTTTTTTAATTAACAATTTCATATTGCGCATTAATCAGGTTAAGAAATAAAGATAAGATAAGAAGAAGACCTTCATTGTCCCACACTGGGGAAATTTCCTGTTTGCAGCAGCACAGTGGATAGCAGCAGAAGAGGACAGATTCAAAGATTCTGTATTGTCAGTTCACTCTATATCCAGGACATACAGGAGAATCGAAATGCCGTTTCTCTCTCACCTTACTTGTAAAAAAAAAAAAACAGATAAAGATTACACAAAAAAAGGGGAAAAACAATATATATATATCAATATTTATAAATATAGATAATATAGATAAAAGTACACTAAAATCAAGCAATGTACAAAATAGCAGTAGCGCAAATACAGTAGAATATCTAACGGAGAAGGTGCTAGAAGAGCAGTTTATGAGGTGAATATGAACAGGAGTGCAAATGAGCAATAGCAGCAGATCCAGCAGTAATGCTAATGTTTGTGATGTGATGTGCAAACGGATGAGAGAGAGTTTCTTGTGCGAATGAATGTGTTACAGACCAGGGGTAGGGGGTAGGTAGAGGACAGAGTTCAGCATCCTGACAGCCTGCTAGATGAAGCTGTTTAGCAGTCTTGTGGAGCGGGCCCGGAGGCTCCGGTACCTTTTCCCTGAGGGCAGGAGGCTGAAGAGCGAGCGTGAAGGGTGGGAGGTGTCACCAGCGATGCTAATGGCTCTGCGGGTGAGACGGGAGTGATAGATGTCCGTAAGGGATGGCTGAGGGGTACCGATGATCTTACTGGCCGTGTTCACTTTGTGTTGCAGAGTCTTCCGGCAGGAGGCACTGCAGCCTCCGTACCATGCAGTGATGCAGCCAGTGAGGACACTCAATGGTGCCCCTGTAGAATGAGCACATGATGGGGGGTGGGACTCGTGCACTCTTCAGTTTATAGAGGAAGTAGAGGCGAGTTTGAGCCTTCTTGGCTAGCAATGCAGTGTTGTTGGACCAGGAGAGGTCCTCAGCGATGTGCACCCCTCGGAATTTGGTGCTGCTCACCCTCTCCACTGCAGCACCATCGATGGTCAGAGAGGGGGATGCTGTGAGTGACCTCTCCTGAAGTCAACTACAAATATCTTTGTTTTTCTCCACACTCAGGAAGAGATTGTTGTCTTTACTCCACTCGACCAGTTGGCTCACCTCATTCCTGTAGTTGGCTTCATCGTTGTTCGTGATGAGGCCCACCACAGTCGTGTCGTCCGCAAACTTGATGATGTGGTTGGTGCTGTAGATTGGTACGCAGTCATGGGTGAGCAGGGTGAAGAGCAGCAGGCTGAGCACACACCCTTGTGGGGTCCCTGTGCTCAGCATGATGGTCCTGGAGGTGTTACTGCCGACCCGAATGTTCTGTGGCCTCCCTGTAAGAAAGTCCAGCACCCAGTTACAAAGAGAGGTGTTGAGTCCCAAATGTCCGAGTTTTTGTATTAGCTGCTGGGGAATGATTGTGTTGAATGCCGAACTGTAATCCAAGAACAGCATTCGCACATAGGTGTTCTTTGAGTCCAGGTGAGTGAGGGTTGGGTGTAGAGCAGCGGAGATAGCGTCCTCTATGGACCTGTTTGACCTATATGCAAACTGGAACGGGTCATGAGAGGGAGGGAGAAAGGACTTGATGTTCTGCATGAGCAGTCGCTCAAAGCACTTCATGATGATAGAAGTCAGTGCTATGGGCCGACAGTCATTATAGCTAGATGGGAGGGGCTTCTTTGGCACCGGTATTATGGTTGTAGCTTTGAAACATGTGATGACAACAGCTTGGTTCAGGGAGATGTTAAAGATGTCAGCAAGGACATCCCTGAGCTCCATGGCACAGTCCTTCAGAACATAACCAAGTATGTTGTCTGGTCCAGCTGCCTTATGTGGGTTGATCCTGGAGAGGGTCCTCTCCACGCTGGCTGGAGCCAGACATACGGCCTGTTCATCCAGGAGAGGAGCAGTCTTCTGTGCTAGTGTGTTGTTTTGTGTTTCAACGCATCCAAAGAAGTCATTTAGGCAGTTTAGCAACGTGCTGTCACTCTCACAGGTCCGTGGTGGGGGTTTGTGAGGGTTTGAATGCCACGCCAGAGAGACCGTGCATCTCTGGTGTTGCTGAAGTGTCCAGATATTTTCTTGCTGTACTGACATTTTGCCTCCCTGATGCTGCGGGACAGGTTGGCTCTGGCTGTTACTAGACCTGCGGTGTCACTGGCCCTAAAGGCTGCGTCCTGAGCCCACAGGTGCCTGTGAACCTCTCCTGTCAGCCAAGGCTTCTGGTTAGCACGAACAGTGCTTGTTTTGCAGTGAGTGACATCATCAGTGCATTTAGCGATGTATGACATGACGGCCTCAGTGTATTCCTCTAAGTCTATGTGGTCGTTGTAATTGGCTGCTTCTTTGAAAATGTCCCAGTGTGTAGTGCTAAAACAGTCTTTCAAAGCATAGGAGGCCCCCTCTGGCCACATGTACCTCCTTTTGTGTTGGTCTGATGGCTCTCACTCTGGGTCTATTGACCCATCCCACGTGACATCACGACAAATGCGGCTGCCATTTTGGACATGAACTACCAGTAGTCTACCACAGCCAACAACGAGGAATGACGGCGAAGCATCGAAAGGAATATAGCCATCAAAGAAAGTTTTTACTTACAGCAAGACTTCCATCATGCCATTATATTGTTGTGCACCTGGATGTAGTAACCATCAACACACAAGGCAAGATTTATCATTTTATCGGATCCCGACAGATGCTGACCGACGGAGAAGATGGATAGCGGCCATTAACAGGAAAGATTGGCAGCCCTCGGCATACCAGCGCTTGTGTAGTGACCACTTTGTTGGAAGTAAGACGAATAAAATTAGCCAGAAAAGGCATTACATTGCTGTTAACATTTTGTGGCAGCGAGTGTGTAACCAAATAGGTTAAAATAACCCATTGTAACCTCTTTGTTCTTCTGTAGTAGCTATTAGCTAACGACATTAGCTAACATTGTGTTCCTTTGCTGTTGGTAGACTGTAGGACAGATCAGAGGTAATGTCCTACAAATAAGTGTTCAAAACAAGAGGAACATGTATTTGTCTCTTAAATCCAGGCCGTTCCCTGTAATCTGTAACAACGGTTGGAGAAAGTAATGGCAAATAGTGAGTGCACAAACCATAGAAGGTAAACTGTACACAGCGCCAGGGCAGTGTGATGGTATGTCTACTTTTAGATTGTGTTAGCTTATCAATGAACACACTCGTCACGCGACGAGTTTCACGTCTTTACGACGGATACTTAAATGTGTGTTAGGTATTATTGTTGCAGTCTAAGCAGTCATTGTAGCAGCTAGATGAGCGAGAACCGAAAGGGTCTGTGCCATAAACCGTTATTTCTGTACGGTAAACATCGTTCTCTAAGCCTGCTAACCTCAATTTTTGCAAATACCTCTCCCTCTGCTCGCCCTGTAAATGCCCTACGTCGCTGGAAGGTCGAAGGTGTTTTCTGCATCTCGCTCCTTTTTCTTTTATGTTTTTCGTTTGTCGTCTTCCTCGCATTCAAACCGATTCGAACCGAAGTCCACTTCATGTCCAAAATGGCGGTCGCGTTTACGAAGGTCACATGAGTGGGAAGGGTCAATATGCAGGTCTCAGTGTGATGGTGATGTGATCAGAGAGACCCAGGTGGGGGAGGGGAGAGGCCTTGTAAGCTCCTTTGTGAGTTGTGTACACCAAGTACAGTAAGTTGTCACCTCTTGTTGGAAAATCCACATGCTGATGTAATTTGGGCAGTAAAACCTTTAAATCTGCATGATTGAAGGTCACCTGCTGTGATGAGGAATCTGTCTGGGTGCGCTGTCTGTTGTTCACTGATGGCCTCGTAGAGTTCACTGAGTACCTCGCTTCTAATGTTGGTGTTAGCGGTGGGAGGGATGTAAACAGCGACGAGCAGAATCGATGTAAACTCCCTCGGTAGGTAGAAGGGTCGGCACTTGATGATGATAAACTCCACCAGCGGAGAACAGTGTTTGTGCACAACAGTAGCATTCCAGCACCATGCATCGCTGATGTAAACACAATCCCCTGCCGCGAGTCTCGCCTCCTTCCATAAAGGCTTGGTCAGCGCAGTAGCACGTTAGCCCAGCTAGCTGGATAGCAGAGTTCGGGATGTTGTTATTCAGCCAGGATTCCGTAAAGATGAAAACACAGCAATCCCTCACATCATGTAGCGCAGATCTCATGAGTTATATGTGATCTATTTTGTTGTCTAGTGAGCGTACATTGGCCAGAATGAGGGATGGTATCGCGGGTCTGTGCGGGCTAGCGGCTAGCCTAGCCCGGATACCTCCACACTTCTGTTTCCTCTCACACCGCTTCCGGCGCCTCCTCTCTGGGTGAGACACAGCAGGCGAGTCCGGTGATGTACAATCCCGATTCCAAAAAAGTTGGGACAAAGTACAAATTGTAAATAAAAATGGAATGCAATGATGTGGAAGTTTCAAAATTCAATTTTATTCAGAATAGAACATAGATGACATATCAAATGTTTAAACTGAGAAAATGTATCATTTAAAGAGAAAAATTAGGTGATTTTAAATTTCATGACAACAACTCATCTCAAAAAAGTTGGGACAAGGCCATGTTTCCCACTGTGAGACATCCCCTTTTCTCTTTACAACAGTCTGTAAACGTCTGGGGACTGAGGAGACAAGTTGCTCAAGTTTAGGGATAGGAATGTTAACCCATTCTTGTCTAATGTAGGATTCTAGTTGCTCAACTGTCTTAGGTCTTTTTTGTCATATCTTCCGTTTTATGATGCACCAAATGTTTTCTATGGGTGAAAGATCTGGACTGCAGGCTGGCCAGTTCAGTACCCGGACCCTTCTTCTACGCAGCCATGATGCTGACATTGATGCAGTATGTGGTTTGGCATTGTCATGTTGGAAAATGCAAGGTCTTCCCTGAAAGAGACGTCGTCTGGATGGGAGCATATGTTGCTCTAGAACCTGGATATACCTTTCAGCATTGATGGTGTCTTTCCAGATGTGTAAGCTGCCCATGCCACACGCACTAATGCAACCCCATACCATCAGAGATGCAGGCTTCTGAACTGAGCGCTGATAACAACTTGGGTCGTCCTTCTCCTCTTTAGTCCGAATGACACGGCGTCCCTGATTTCCATAAAGAACTTCAAATTTTGATTCGTCTGACCACAGAACAGTTTTCCACTTTGCCACAGTCCATTTTAAATGAGCCTTGGCCCAGAGAAGACGTCTGCGCTTCTGGATCATGTTTAGATACGGCTTCTTCTTTGAACTATAGAGTTTTAGCTGGCAACGGCGGATGGCACGGTGAATTGTGTTCACAGATAATGTTCTCTGGAAATATTCCTGAGCCCATTTTGTGATTTCCAATACAGAAGCATGCCTGTATGTGATGCAGTGCCGTCTAAGGGCCCGAAGATCACGGGCACCCAGTATGGTTTTCCGGCCTTGACCCTTACGCACAGAGATTCTTCCAGATTCTCTGAATCTTTTGATGATTTAGGGGGAATTAGGGGGATTGGTGATCCTCTTCCCATCTTTACTTCTGAGAGCCGCTGCCACTCCAAGATGCTCTTTTTATACCCAGTCATGTTAATGACCTATTGCCAGTTGACCTAATGAGTTGCAATTTGGTCCTCCAGCTGTTCCTTTTTTGTACCTTTAACTTTTCCAGCCTCTTATTGCCCCTGTCCCAACTTTTTTGAGATGTGTTGCTGTCATGAAATTTCAAATGAGCCAATATTTGGCATGAAATTTCAAAATGTCTCACTTTTGACATTTGATATGTTGCCTATGTTCTATTGTGAATACAATATCAGTTTTTGAGATTTGTAAATTATTGCATTCCGTTTTTATTTACAATTTGTACTTTGGCCCAACTTTTTTGGAATCGGGGTTGTAGTCCGGCAGAGAAGACCCAGGCCTCGAAGTTCCTCAATGACTTTCTGGTCCAAGACAAGATATTTGGTCATATTTCCTATAGCTGGAAGGCAGTGGCGACAATATCTTGTGACCAACATTGTCAGTGCACTACTTGCACATGTACGTAAACATAAAGCACACAGACATACACTAGAACACACACTTTTAGACACTAAACGTGGAGAGAGGGAGCCGCTGAGTCCATACGCGCCGCCATCTTGAAACATATATGTATCTAATTTAGTATTTATCTTAGGTATTTTATATATATATATATATATATATATATATATATATATATATATATATATATATATAAATACATGCTGATATATATATATATATCATTTTTCTCTTTAAATTATATATATAATATTATACCTAAGATAAATACAAAATTACAGGAATTATGAAGTAGATGAACTGTTCTCTGCAGGGCCCCCATGCTGCAGACAACCATGTCCAACACACACAGTCCCGTGTCCTCACATACTGTGGACAGTCAGTGAGGTAGTCCACAATCCATGATGTGAGGTGGTGGTCTACTCCTGCATGCTCCAGCTTGACCCCAAAAGTTTGGGCTGGACGGTGTTGAAAGCACTGGAGAAATCAAAAATGTTATTCTCACAGAGCTTCCAGGCTTCTCCAGGTGAGACAGAGCTCAGTGAAGGAGGAAGATGATGGCATCATCCACCCCGATGCCTGGTTGGTAGGAGAAGTGCAGCAGGTCCATGGACGGGCTCACCACGGGGTGCAGATGGACCAGGACCAGCCGCTCCAGGATCTTCATCAGGTGTGATGTTAGCACCACTGGCTTGTAGCTGTTGAGATCCTTGGGGTGCGGAGTCTTGGGCACAGGTACCACGCAGGATGTCTTCCATAGCCGTCGTACTCTTCCCAGCTTCAAGCTCAGGCTGATCAGTTGTCCAACTATCCCGCACAGCTCGTCTGCGCAAGACCTGAGGAGCCCGTTACCCGAGGAGCTGGTTAGCAGAAACACGACTAGTGAATAAGCTATGTTTACACACAACCTAATAATCTGTTAAAAATCTGATTACGAGCTCAATGGGAATAAAAATATGTTAACAAACAGACAAAAAAACCCTCAATCGGAACAGAGTCCAGTTTGGAGATCTTTTTAATAATCTGGAATGTGATTCTGTAAGTAGGTTCTGTGTGTGTGTGTGTGTGTGTGTGTGTGTAGGTTATGATGAAATAAAACAGTTATGTAAGACAACACAGCTCATGTTACAGCTCTTCATCTATTTAAAATAAAGATGTGATGGGAATCAGAGGCATTTTGAGGCAGATGCAGGATGTGAAAAGTTCAGCGTCTGAAATTCTCCAGACATTCAGTGAAGATGCAGAACATACACATGAGAGAGAGAGAGATTTAATAAAACCTTTATTTCTTGTGCAGTTATTGCCAGACAGTGGCTTTTAATGTTGGTAACGTTAAAAGTGTTATACCTTTATAGTGTCTAAATCTTGGGCGAATATTAAACCCTGAGCAACTGTACTGCTTAGATACAGCTTTAGAGATTGGAGAGCAGAGCGGAGCTCCATATGTAAGAGAATATGGTAAAGCATCGACCTGATTTTTGATGGCTTTTGCGACCGTAGTGGATGCGTTCCACCACAGGGAACTCGATCGTAAGTACAAGACAACATATCTCATAAACACTCTACCACCAGACAATGAAATCTGTATCTTTATTTCCGTAAGATAGATGGGTTTTTATCCAGCACTTATTTTTAATTTGCTTTTTAAAAAATAACGCGGGATTATTTACGAACACATTTTACAGAAAACATTCACGACCGTTTCATGTAAAACAAGTTAAAACAGTTTTTTTAGTCCACTTGCTTGTTGGACGTTTGACAGTTTGTGTCGTGTAAGGGCGATAGACGGATGTAAGTGCATGAAGGCTTAGTTTTATTGAAAACGCTCGCCAACAGATCCAAAATGAGTCGAAAACCAGGCAGTGGTGGAGTGAGGCACAGACAGGATATCAGAGGGATCCAATACTCACAGTCCAAAAACACAAACAGGGTCAAAACCAGAATTCAAGGCTTTCGCAAAGTCTGTGTGTTACTCAGAGTCCTTATATAAACGTCTGCGCTGTGATTGCGCTCTAATCAGGAACAGGTGCATGGGGATTAGTCCTAATGGTGCTGTGTGGATGTGAGAGATGAAACCAGACAGCTGTGTGACGTATGGAGTGTGATATTGGATGGTGACTCTACAGTAGTGGTGTAAAGTGAAAGCGCTGGTTCACTGCTGTCCCCCAGGCACCCAGCAGAGTCGCACCATAATAAATGTGCTGGTGGTGTTTCTGGCGCAAAGAAAGGAATAAATATGTACCGTAACTGCGATGTGAATCTCATTATTGGTCTCACTGTCACAAGACAATGCAGTGATTTACTGAGGTGAAAAACACGACATGACAATTCACTGTGCTGTAATATTATTATTCTATTCAGGCTGATTTTGTGCTCTTGTAAATATTTTGCTTATAAACTCTCATCAGGAGCTCTGATTTTAGGCACTGACTAACTATCTATATATTATACAGTAGCCAGTTTCAGTTTATTCAGAATCTGTAATCTGAATGAATTTATGAATATTGGTGAAAATCTTAGTATGTAAACATTAGTCTCTGTGACTGTTCCTGAAATCCAGCTAGGAACCTGTAATGTCACCTGGCTTCTGTCTCCTTGCTCACCACTGATGCTTCTTGACACAGATTTCATCCCTGCGTCCTGATGCATTTCAGAAACCCTCGGCATTTCATTCCCTAATGAGCCTATATACAGCCACACATCCACAGAAGTGACAGAAGAGAATCTGGATCCAGCCTCATTAATCCAGACTCATTTCCCTTTCAGTTAGTGAGAAAAAGCAGCAGCAGCAGCAGCGCAAGGAACTCTGTTCTGATGATCCCCTGTGAAGACATCTGCACCACTTGTGGTTTATTTAGCAGCAAAATCTCATAATCCAGCAGGTGTGAAAGAAATCTGATGGATTTGATGAGGAAAGCGAGGTAAACATGATGAAATACACTCGACGCCCAGGGTGGCTGAATGAATAAATGAGAGATGTAAGAATAGCTCTCGCTGCCTAACAGATTATCTCAGGTAGCGTTCCTGCTTCACAGCTCCATGGTCCTGTGTTCAATCCTGACATTGGGTTACAATGTTTACGGAGCTTTGCATGTTCCTCTGGGTTCCCCGGGTTCCTCCCACCTCCTAAAACCATGCCAGGAGGTGGACTGGGTATGCTACAATGCCCTTAGGTGTTACTCTGTTGGTGCATGATGCTGTGTCCCCATCCAAGGTATAATTCCACTTCCCAGTAGAAAGCACTTCCTCAAGATGATATACATGAAGATGGCTCTAATTTGCAGTCATACAGCATGTCCAGGATGAGTTTGTGTTTATTATAAAACACTTTAATAGCTCCTTTCGTCTGCCATGTGATGGTAGACCTCACTCCTGGAATATTGCATTGGTAATGATCATACGCAACCATTTAATTTCACGCTATAGGAGTCATGAAGTCTGTTGCTGTTCCAGGGAAACTGTTGATTTGATCCACCCTGGTTAGGTGAAAATTCGCCTGTGGCTACAGTGTGCTTTATTACTGAACATCACTGTCAGTGCATGTTAGACTAATTGACTGGGGTGAAATTCCTGTTCCCTCCCACATTCGACTTAAATCTGGAGTCCCTAAGGGTTCCTTCACTGTCTGATTAGAGGAACCCTGTAGGGAGAGATGTGGAATGTAGAAGCTTACAACTGAGTGTGTCACTATCAGAAAAGGGCTTCAAGCACCGTGAAAAGACAAAAATACCCCAACCTTGGTAATGGCACTGTTCTATCAATGTTGTTCATAAACCGAGAGGATTTTGGTATAATATTTATATTTAGATGAAATACATAATAATACAAACCTAGCGATGATTGGATGATTTTGTTTATTGGAAAAAATCAATAATTTGAAGAAGCCAAGCCAAGAAATCTTTATTTGTCACACATACACCCAAGCTATGCTACAGCGCCCAGGGAGCAGTTGGGGGTTAGATGCTTTGCTCAAGGGCACTTCAGCCCAACCTCAGCCCTGTCTTAACCTAACCACATGTCTTTGGACTGTGGGGGAAACCGGAGCACCTGGAGGAAACCCACACAGACAGAACATGCAAACTCTACATTGAAATAGAAACTCCACTGGGCTCGAACCTAGAACCGTCTTGCTCTGAGGCGACAGTGTGAACCACTACGCCACCGTCCCGCCCTGTTCAGTAAGTAAAATGTTCAATAAGTTCATGGTGTATCAAATTTGAAGCTAAGTGAGACGTTCCAAATTATATTTCTTAAACACACAAATGTACAGTCTACGTGAATGACGAACACTGGTATAATTGTACACAAAATATGAAGAACAGTGCCGCCTCCTGGTGATGATTCACTCCATTTCCACACTCACCTTATCCTAAAGCACATTCAGGTCACACTCCCTTTTACGTAACCTTCCTAACATGATTAGCTCATCCGGCCAACACGTGATGAGTTTACACCATCACGTGTCATCCGTCGTCTTTCCGTCTGGCATCATCCACATTTCACGGAAATCGCTTCTTCTCTCTCAGTTCTTCACTGATTTTTTTATTCTTTTTTGCCTGGGGTGCATATAGTTTCTACCCAAATTTGCATAATTGCAATTAATAATGAAGATCTGGAGTAATTAATCAATCCCTAACAAGCAGTTTCCACACATCACTTCCTCAATTCTTCACCGATTTTTGATTCTTTCTGGCATGAAGGTAGGGGAACCTAGGGTGCATAGAACTTCTACCCAGATTTGCTTCATTACAATTATTAATGAAGTTATGGACTAATTAAGCCTTTAAGCAGTTCAACAAAAAAAATCACAGTCAGTTCCTTGCCGTTTTGGATTCTTTCTGGTAAATAGGTCAGTATTCCTAGGGTGGATATCGCTTGTATATAGCTTGCAACATTTATTGCACCCATAAGGTGGCCCACTTTAGATCGTTCCTTCTGGACTAGATGGGGCCGGAGTGAGCTACGCCATCATTGATGGTCTCATTAAATGTCTTCCCCTGCATATTCTGATTGTTTGACTGTTTATCCACAAGCACATGATTCTCTGCTAGCTAATAGTTAGCTATAATGGGGCAACCCTTAATTGTACAAACAAGACCAGTTTTTTTTTTTTTTTTTTAAACCCAGTTGTAGTTTAACTTTATTATTCTTCTCATCTCATCTCATTATCTCTAGCCGCTTTATCCTGTTCTACAGGGTCGCAGGCAAGCTGGAGCCTATCCCAGCTGACTACGGGCGAAAGGCGGGGTTCACTCTGGACAAGTCGCCAGGTCATCACAGGGCTTTATTATTCTTACACACGTTAAAATCTAGTGCTGAAAACAAGGCAGTTGAATGAAATTTCCACTTTCCAACTTGAAAAATGTTCGTATTGACCCCTGAGTGGGAATTATGACTCGAACATTGTGCGAGTCCTGATTTTTCCAACCAAACCCGGAAGTGAGGCGAATGATTCCATGAACATGTTGTGCATCCAGCAATAAGAAATAAGGAAGTCATATAATAATTGTGATTTTAGTTTAATTTGCATTCCAACTGATGAATTCAAGCTGTGTTAAATATTAAGAAGAGATGTTTTAATGTTTAATATCAGAGCAGCTATATGCTAATACTGGCTCACTATCTAGTAAACTGATTGCTAATCTTTAAATGCTTAAGTTTAAAGAATAATGAAAAGTTTCTCATCTTGGAAGGTGGTATTTCATATAATACCTTAAACCGACCAAATCCATTGGGATGCTGAAAATAAGGTGGCTAGAAGCATCCAGAGATTAAGAGCTGGGTGTAGGCGAGAGCCAGGAGAAGAACGAGAGAATAATTGAGAAATTGAGAGATAAAAATGAAAACGTTTGACAGCATTAAAGGAGGAAACGACAGAGAATGATTACACATTGGCTGTGTCGACCTTTGTCACGGCTCCTCCACCTTCATTAACGTCTAAGAGGTCTCAGTAGGGTTTGTTGATACACATTATGACACAAATGTCTCATTATCTCATCATAGATCAGCTCACCACCCTCCTTCAGGGTGGTTTAATGCCCTCGTGCCCTGCAACCCTTCTCAGTATGACACATCTCCCACACCGAGGCTTCAGTGGAGCAGACACAAAACAGCCAAGCATGGCGTGATAAAGATCTGTGAAGTCCTCCTCTCATTCCACTTCTCCAGTGCAGAGGCAGACAGATGGCAGGCAATATGCTCACTGAGATGTTTCATTTACAGATCACACCTCACTCAGTGGCGGCACTTTAGTGTTTATCTGTCATCTCTATATCTTTGTACCATCATTCCACATGCTGGCTTGATTGTCGATGATGCAGGATTCCACTTATCACCCTTATGAATCAAATTACAATCCTGAATCAGAAAAAAGTTGGGATGATATGGAAAATCCAAAAAAAAAAAGCAGTGGTTTCTAAATGTACTTTGACTTGTATTTCATTGCAGACAGAATGAACCCAAGATCTTATTTCATGTTTTGTTGGTCAATTTCATTTCATTTGTTAATATACATCCATTCCTGTGTTTCAGACCTGCAACACATTCCAAAAAAAGTTGGAATTTTGTGGGAAATTTAGGGTGAGTAATGAGGTAAAACAATTAAATAATGATGTGATGTGAAACAGGTGATGCCAAAAGGTGACTGTAATCATGATTTGGTGCAAAATCAATCTCCAGGAAAGGCCTAGACTTTGAGGAGTAAAGATGGGTTGAGGATCTCCAGTTTGTCAACAGATGCATGAGGAAATAATTCAAATGTTGATAACTGAGGACTTATTCAGGGTGGTCTGTTCATATTCAATATCCTCGCCTTCACTTTGTAAACATGGGAGATGGGAGTTAAATTGGTCTGTCATGGAATCCTGTTCCAGATGCTCCTAAGCAAACCCAAAGTGCTTGTTACTGATGATTCATAGCTTGCCATCTACGTATTTAAAATAACATTTCACTGCCCTGGTAAAGATCTAGTTGTCTGTTCCTCCCAATCATGAGCCTCCAGGTATCTCTGTCATTCTTGCCTGGGAGCACAATGGAGTTAGGGGAAAGTATCCTCTTGAGCAACTACCCCACTTTGTCCAAGAAGACTACGTATTCCAAACAGCTATTTGTTGCATAAGCACAAAAAATGGTCAGAGTTTTCTTTCCTGAGAATTGAAAGTTCATAGAGACAACCATCATTTACACTGGGAGGCCTGGGTACTGTAGAAGGCAGAGCACCCTGAACAAGAAGTTTGGTAACCAGAGAAAGCGTACTGTTCAAGAGTCTGTTCAAGTCCATCTTAGACTCTCCATCAAATGTCTATCACCAGCTGCCGTTGACCTGACCCCCAAGCAAACACACACAGGATGGCTCCAGCTCTCCAATTTTTGTCTGAGACCAACTAGATTATGTACTGTAGGTGGCCCAGCCAACAGACTCCTCTGTGGACACCACCCCCAGGCCTGGCTCCAGGGTTGGGTTCCTGGTAACTCTAATCCAAGCAGGGTATACTTAGCATGTTTTGTATCTTGCAAAAGGACTTTTAGGAACACTCTTTGTTTGTCCTCTGCAAAGATCTGTTCATCAAGGGTGAGGCCCTGAGGTTCATGTGAGTATACAAGCCACTTGGCGATGAAAAATTATGTTCCACAAAATTAATATTAATATATTAAAAAATCTCATCTCATTATCTGTAGCCGCTTTATCCTTCTACAGGGTCGCAGGCAAGCTGGAGCCTATCCCAGCTGACTACGGGCGAAAGGCGGGGTACACCCTGGACAAGTCGCCAGGTCATCACAGGGCTGACACATAGACACAGACAACCATTCACACTCACATTCACACCTACGCTCAATTTAGAGTCACCAGTTAACCTAACCTGCATGTCTTTGGACTGTGGGGGAAACCAGAGCACCCGGAGGAAACCCACGTGGACACGGGGAGAACATGCAAACTCCGCACAGAAAGGCCCTCGCCGGCCACGGGGCTCGAACCCGGACCTTCTTGCTGTGAGGCGACAGCGCTAACCACTACACCACCGTGCCGCCGTGGTTCATAGATCCTCGACCTAAACATACAAACTAACGACAGCCCCAAATCAGAAAAAGTTGGGATGGTATAGAAAATCCAATAAAAAAAAAAAGAAAGCAGTGGTTTCTAAATGTACTTTGACTTGTATTTCATTGCAGACAGAACGAACGCAAGATATTTCATGTTTTGTTGGTCAACTTCATTTAATTTGTTAATATACATCCATTCCTGCGTTTCAGTCCTGCAACACATTCCAAAAAGAGTTGGGACGTGGGAAATTTAGGGCGAGTAATGAGGTAAAACAAATAATGATGTGATGTCAACAGGTGACTGTAATCATGAATTGGTACAAAATCAGTATCCAGGAAAGGCCTAGACTTTGAGGAGTAAAGATAGGTTGAGGATCTCCAGTTTGCCAACAAATGCATGAGAAAATAATTGAAATGTTTAAAAACAATGTTCCTTTAAGAAAGAAAGGAAGGGATTTGGATATTTCACCCTCTACGGTGCATAATATCATTAAATGATTCAAGGAATCTGGAGGAATTTTGGTGAGTAAAGGGCCCAAGCCTAATCTGAACCCCCATGAGCAGTTTCCGTAACATTAGCAATGTCGATATGTATGAAAACTGTAAAGCTATTTATTAAAATATAGGTCTCTTTTTTTTTTTTTTAAATGCTTTTTAAGTGTTGATTTTTTTAAACTATCGAGAGCCAATCAGGAACACAATGTAACACAAACACTTCCTGCATTTACACTTGAAAAGGACTTGTGTTTCTGATGCTTGAGCTCTTGTGCAACAAATTTATTCACAGTTTAGAAACAAACCTTTGTGAACTTCTACTACATTTCAATAAGCTGAATAATAAAAATAAAGTGCCTTTAGTTAGTGAAGTTTTATCAGTAATTATACCATGGCTATGTTGAATTCTGATTTGTCAGAAGGTGTTGATTCATGTCCTTTAACATTTCTGTAGTCATCGTATCTTTAGCAACAGCTATTATTTCCCAGGGACTTACTGTATATGGCAGATGTGGTGATGTTTTCTCGAAGGAGATGTTTATGCAATAGTTATGGAAGGAGTCTCCAGTGTTAGAGATCAAACTGTAAGGCTGATGATACACAGCACAACTTTTTGGGCAATGTTGCTGGGCAATTGGGCTTTGACACTCTCCCATTGAGATTGGGGCAACATAATTTCTATCTGGGGCGGCACGGTGGTGTAGTGGTTAGCGCTGTCGCCTCACAGCAAGAAGGTCCGGGTTCGAGCCCCGTGGCCGGCGAGGGCCTTTCTGTGTGGAGTTTGCATGTTCTCCCCGTGTCCGCGTGGGTTTCCTCCGGGTGCTCCGGTTTCCCCCACAGTCCAAAGACATGCAGGTTAGGTTAACTGGTGACTCTAAATTGAGCGTAGGTGTGAATGTGAGTGTGAATGGTTGTCTGTGTCTATGTGTCAGCCCTGTGATGACCTGGCGACTTGTCCAGGGTGTACCCCGCCTTTCACCCGTAGTCAGCTGGGATAGGCTCCAGCTTGCCTGCGACCCTGTAGAACAGGATAAAGTGGCTACAGATAATGAGATGAGATGAGAATTTCTATCTGAACAAATTTGATCATTTTGGGGAACATTTTAAAATCATCCAATCAGAGTGCTAGCAATGAATCACATGACCACCTGAGAGCTTCTGAAATTTTCAACAAAGATGGTGGTGCATCTAGCAGCAGAGCGACGAAAAAGAGAGACAATTTATATATTTTTATCCCCTGCCCAAACGAAGTTTGGTGGGGGATATAGAAATGGGTTCCATCCGTCCGTCCATCTGGCCGTCTGGTTACATTTTCGTTTCTTGGCCATATCTTTAAAACCACTGAAGATATCTTAAACTTTGTTTACATATCAAACAACATGTGAACTGGTGCCTTTTGCTATTTTGGATTTTTGAAAAAAAAAAAGTATTTTTCAAATTTTTACATAAAAAATAATAGATTTTGACTTAGTTCCTAAGAGTAATGTTCGTTTCCAGAGCATATATCCAAAACTATTCATGATATGGATTTGAAACTTGGTTATACATGTTAACAAGGTGATGTGCCTTTTCAGAAGTTTTAATTTTTCATGTTTCCATGGAAACAATTTCAGACTTAGTCTTAGGGGTAGATTTTGTTTCCGGAGCAGAACTTGAAAACTATGAGTGGTTTGGTCTTGAAAGTTGGTATATGTGTTGATTAGCGGTGGTATAGAGGGTTAGGATTTGATAAGTTATTTACTTCTTCCTAATCCTTTCCGAACATCATTATGTTACTGCCTTGTGGCTACGCTATTCTGTTTGTTTATGACAATGTTTTGATTATTGCATTTTTGTATTATTTTAATTTTTATATCTTCTTTACTGTTCAGAATCAATCAATCAATCAATCAATCAATTAAGTAATGTATCTGTCCCTTTTGATACTAAGAAATGTGAAAAATGTTAATTTTTAGCTCACCTGGACCAAAGGTCTGGTGGGATTATGCCATGGGCTGCTGAGGTCAGTGTAAAGAGGTCGGGTTGGTTTCCTGCAGCAGAACTTGAAAAATGTGACAAATAATATCTTGCAACTTGGTATATAGTTGGTATACAGGACGGGGGATATAGATGATGCTGTCTTCTTGTTATGCTGGTAAGTTGTTAAGTGTAAACCCAAAGTGGTGAATTTACCTCATCAAATGCTCAGAAAACCAACAAACATCTATTTTTATGCTCAGGGTGGAATTAAGACATCAATTTTTTTTTCAGCTGAGTGTAAACTGCCATTAGCGAACCACCACTCTATAGAGATTGAATGGGGTTTAGCTAACCAGCAGTGGTTTTTGCTAACATAGTTAGCTGAAAGTTATATCACTAGTTATGTAGGGATAACATTAGCTCTCTTGTGTCAAGTTAAAAGTGATGGGAAGCTCATGATTTTTTTTTTGTGAGTTGTAATAGAGATTGTAATAGAGAGGCGGAAGGTGGAGAGGAGGCGAAGCTGGGGTGGTTCTTCTCTCTCCTCAGTTGTTGTATCCGAGCGTCGATGCGATTGGCAAGGTCCATGAGGCTGGAGAGGTCCGACGGCAGTTCCTGAGAGACTAGTTGGTGTAGTGGTTAGCACGGTCACCTCACAGCAAGAAGGTTCTGGGTTCGAACCCAGCAGCTAGCAGGGACCTTTCTGTGTGGAGTTTGCATGTTCTCCCCCGTGGGTTTCCTCTGGGTGCTTCGGTTTCCCCCATGGTCCAAAGACATTCAGTTAGGTTAACGTGGGGTGGCCTTGGGCTGAAGTGCCCTTGAGCAAGGTATTTAACCCCTGACTGCTCCCCAGGTGCCATAGTGTGGCTGCCCACTGCTCTGGGTGTGTGTGTGTGTGTGTGTGTGTGTGTGTGTTCACTGCTTCAGATGGGTTAAATGTAGAGGATGAATTTCACTGTGCTTGAAGTGTACATGTGACAAAGGTTTTTTCTTCTTCTTCTTAATGGCATCGGACAGGCCATGTAGGAACACGTCGACCTGGGCACTCTCATTCCAACCACATGATGCAGAGAGCAGTCGAATGTTCGCCTAATTTCCTCGGAGAATTATTTGAAGCTGGAACAAAAGGATGCATTGGCGTCCCAGACCGCTGTTCCCCATTCACTGGCCTTGCTGGTGAGGAGCGTGATAGTATAGGCTACCCGGGAGCGTTCTGTGAGGAAGGCCAGAGGTTGTAGCTCCAAGATCAGTGAACACTGAGACAGAAAAGATCTGCAGGTACCTGGTTCTCCACTGTAGGGCTGAGGCGAAGGGAGTCTCGGTTCGTGGAGAGCAGCGGTGGCAGGAGGTGAAGAAGGAAGCGGCTGGGCAGGGGTAGGCATGGCTTGGGAGTGCTGGAGTTGCATGGCTAGAAGGTTGAGTGAATTGGACAGGGTGGAGAGGTTCTGGGTAATCTGTTGGAGCTCCTGTTGGTGGGTCCCGAGGAGAGCTCCTTGCTGCTGTATAGCCGTTCTCAGCTGGGTCAGTTCTGCTGGATCCATGTTGGCCAGAATGTACCGATGAGGTGCGAGATTAGGATCCAGACACAGAACACAGACAGTAATCCAGTAAATAAGGTGATTTAATCCAGGAAAAAGGGCGTGGCAAAAAGGTAAACAAATAGGATGAAAAATCAAATAGCAAAATAGTCCAGGTACAAACAGACAAAAAACTTTGACAAAACAACGAGGCAGGCAAGCACAAAAACGCTAGTGCAAAAAAAAAACCATAAACAAGAAAAAATGCTTCGTGCAAAAAATCAAAAACAAGAAAAAATACTTCGTGCAAAAAAACATAAGAACAAACGCTAGAGAGAAAAAACATGAGAAGCATAAGAGGCACAGAAATGGCTAGAGTAACAAGTGAGATGTTCTGGCAAGGTCCCTGTCTGAGAACGGTGTTTATATACACAGCAGAAAAAAACAGGAAATGAATGCAGGCAAGATGGAATTCCCGTCCCGGATCCGGATTAGCGCTGACCTGGGAGATAAGTAATCTCTGGAGTGGAAGTCTTGCTTTGTGTCTCACCTGTCTCTATTAGCTAAGCACATCTAGCCACTGGGATTGTTGCCCATTCCTCAAGGCAAAACTGCTCCAACTCCTTCAAGTTAGATGGGTTGTGTTGGTGTACAGCAATCTTCAAGTAATGCCACAGATTCTCAATTGGATTGAGGTCTGGGCTTTGACTCGGCCATTCCAAGATATTTAAATGTTTCCCTTTAAACCACTCCAGTGTAGCTTTAGCAGTATGTTTAGGGTCATTGTCCTGCTGGAACGCAAACCATCCCAGTCTCAAACCTCTGGCCGACTCAAACAGGTTTTCCTCTAGAATTGCCCTGTATTTAGTGCCATCCATCTTTCCTTCAGTCCTGACCAGCTTTCCTGTCCCTGCAGATGAAAAACATCCCCACAGCATGATGCTGCCACCACCATGCTTCACTGTAGGTGAAAACAGGAAACAACTTGTTTCACAGATGTTCCAAAATCAAACCTGAAAATAAATGTAACTCTAATTGAATTTTTTTTAAAATGACGTGTCATTCTTTAATAAGCAAAAAAAAAAAATTATTTGTTGTGGCGTAAGATGAATAAAACATTAGATTAGATTAGATTAGATTAGATTAGATTAGATTAGATTAGATTCACTTTATTGATCCCACATCGGGGAAATTCACGTGTTACAGTAGCAAGAAAATGTCATACAGATAACAAAATAAAACTGAAATAAAAATTAGACAAACAAAAGATTAAATACAGAGGGCTATTTGCATTATCTACCGTAAAAAAGTATAGAAATATTGTCTTATTGAGAGGCTCGGAAAAAATTACACATTACAGGTAGACTCTGTATAATATATATAAGTATGTATAAAAATAGTTTAGGGCCTATATTATTGCACATAATTGCATCGATGAGAGATGGCAGAGGTAGTAGTGGTGAAGTAGTGCAAATATAATGACAGACAGGTTATTGGTGCTACGTTACAAGTTGTGGGTGTTATACAGTCTGACAGCAGCAGGTATGAATGACCTGCGGTATCTCTCCTTCTTACACCGTGGGTGTAGCAGTCTACTACTAAACGAGCTGCTTAAAGCCCCCACAGCCTCATGTAGGGGGTGAGAGGGGTTCTCCATGATTGAGGTCAGCTTGGCTAACATCCTCCTCTCACCCACCACCTCAATGGAGTCCAGAGGACAGTCCAAGACTGAGCCAGCCCTTCTGACCAGTTTATTAAGTTCCTTCCTGTCCCTCTCTGAACTTCCACAGCCCCAGCAGACCACAGTGTAGAAAATCATTGATGCCACCACAGAGTCATAAAAAGTCCTAAGCAGTGTCCTGCACACACCAAAAGACCTCAGTCTTCTCAAGAGGTGGAGACGACTTTGGCTCTTCTTGTACAGGACATCTGTGTTGTTAGTCCAGTCCAGTTTGTTGTTGAGGTGAACACCCAGGTATTTGTACTCCTCCACGATCTCAATGTCCAAACCCTGGATGTTCACTGGTGCAATTTGAGGAGCCGTCCTTCTGAAATCGATCACCACCTCCTTTGTCTTACTGGCGTTGATGCGCAGGTGGTTCAGTTTGCACCAGGCGACAAAGTTGGTGATGACCTCTCTGTACTCCAGATCGTCCCCCTCTGACACACGTCCAACGATGGCTGTATCATCTGAGAACTTCTGGAGGTGGCAGCTGTCCGTGTTGTAGCTGAAGTCAGATGTGTAAAGTGTAAAGAGGAAAGGAGAGAGCACTGTACCCTGTGGAGCCCCTGTGCTGCAGACTACCACATCAGACACACAGTCGCGGAGCCTCACATACCGCGGTCTGTTAATGAGGTAGTCGATGATCCATGCAGCCAGGTGGCAGTCGACACCAGCTCCTTCCAGCTTCCCCCTAAAGGCCCGGTCCCACTGGCCGATGGACACAAAACGTATGCAAAAAGGACACAGCGGACGAGCAAAATTTCGGGGGTGGCTCTATCCGTTTTCATCCGCTCCAGAAATGGACAAAATTGGCGAAAATTTGCAAGAACAGAACGGAAAAGAACGGACGTGGGTAGTATATAGCGGGGATGTTAAACGCATGTTCATAGGAAGCCTAGTGGATGAAAGCGGATGGAAGTGGATGACAGCTCCGAAGGGGTTACCGGTGATAACTGAGAAGCGGACGCATAGCAGAAAGAGCGGATGCATAGCGGATGAAGGGGATGCATCACGTACGCCTAACGGAAACAAAGGGGATGTTGCGCGGATGTATATCGGCTGCAGACCGTTCACTGCACATGCGGAGGGTATGAATTGCGTCTGCTCCGCGGATATAAAGGGATGCAGCACGCACGCCGTCAGCATAAAGCGGAAAGACGTGCTGGCGGCTACATCGATACATCTCTACTACTAGATGATTTTCTCCCCCTTTTTATACAAAATATCGATTGTCCACTAGGTGTCCTTCTACATACTCTAGACATACTCCAGACATCCTAAATATACGAGATACATCCCAGATATAAACGCTTTGTCCGTTTTGAATACTTTATATACGAGATGCATACGCTTACATCCTTTCTATTTCCGTGCTACTAACGATGAATAGACGTTTCATGTACCTTATCTTTCCTCCCTCTTTCCGTTTTCAGCTGCAGCGGATGTGAGTTGCGAGGATGCCCAGAGGATGCAGAGAGGATACAGCAGACGTTTAACGGATGATAACGGACATAGAACGTTTGTTGCTCGTATATGTCGTGGATTTACATCGTACACGGCGGAAAGTTCATCCGTTCTAAAAGTTTTGTGCAGCTCAAAACTTTTTGCGCGGATGAAATCACAGTGGACGGATGCTCGATGGATAAAGCGTATGAAGCACGTATGCAATGAGTACACAACGGATGCATAGCGTTTTCCAACGGATGGCAAAGATTTTTTTACGTTTTACATCCTCTTTGCATCCGTAAGTGCAGTGGGACCGGGCCTTAAGCAGTGATGGCTGGATTGTGCTGAAAGCACTGGGGAAGTCAAAGAACATGACTCTCACAGTGCTCCCAGTGCTCTCCAGGTGTAAAAGTGACCGGTGTAGCACGTAGATGACCGCGTCATCCACACCAATGCCCGGTCGATATGCGAACTGCAGGGGTTTCCATCTCACTGTTCACCAGGTGTCGGAGGTGGGAGAGAACAATCCTCTCCATGATCTTCATCAGGTGAGACGTTAAAGCTACTGGCCTAAAGTGGTTGAGCTCCCTGGGGTGCGCAGTCTTGGGAACTGGAACCAAACATGATGATTAGTTAAATAATCGACTTTTGCGGTGGTAACAGTAACTCCATCACTGATTATTTTACTGTAACAGTAAACATCTTGCAGTTTACACGTCGTCCAAGCTGTGATATAATGTTTCTCTTCTGCCTTCAACTGCTTATGACTGGGAATTCCTTCTGTACATGACGAATAATACATGGCGTGGTTAATATTAGACAGAAATCGTACACGGAAAGCTCAGTGTATATAGAGCATGTATAGAGACTTATTAAATCTACACACTTCACTGCAGGCTAAAACACGTTCCGCTCAGTCTAAAGCTCCGAGAACTGTGGTCCTCGCTTGGTTTCAGAGCAGCCTGAGGTTGGATTGTGAGATATTGACTCTCCAGGAGCTTTATGACTCGGCATTAGAGAGGAAGACAGATCACTATGAGAAAAGGGATAAAGCAGTGACTCTTTTTTTGCACTCTGGCTTGGTGCATGAGACTATTTTTATTTTCTAATTTCAAACACAAGACGTTTCCTGGAAATTTAGCAAGAAATAAAGTGAGATGATGTCATGATTAAGGAAGGTTAATTCGGTTCACTGCTGAATTCTTGAAAATTAAGCTTTGGATTAATTTTCTATTACAACAGCTTTAGAAAGTTCCAGCTGTAATTTAAATCAGATTTATATTAATGTGCGAATCGTTCTAACATGTCGTTTCTATAGTAACAGATCATACACAGGGGCTTGTACAGGGACATAAGCTTTTTTTAAAATTATTCTTATGGTGAAGTTTTTGGCAAGGAGATGATTATTTAACACTTGTGGAAGGAGTCTCCAGTGTCAGAAGTGACGCCGTCAGTTTTCTGAAATCTGTAAGACGTAACAAACTTCGAACTCCTTCCAATGTGGTATTCAGTGTTGCTTTAAAGGAGAACTGAAGTCATTTTTAAACTTGCTTTATTTCTTAATTAACGTGTTATTCAATTACATTTTCGGTTTCAGTAACCTTATATCGTGGCTCGTATTGGCAACTAATTGCAATTAAATATTATACTTATCGGCCTATTTGGTTTTTAGCCGTGTTGAATTTAGTTCGTTTGGTCCACGGCAGGCGTCGCTTATCCGCGCGATCTTCACGAGACTTGTGTGAGACTTCGAAACGTGAAGAAGTGTCAGCCAGGTGTCAGTGCCGCCATTTTGAAAACTGTTTTCCAAACGAAATATTGCACAAAAATGAGTTTAAATGATGATTACTGCCTACTTTTTTCAAACTTTCCTGATTGCTATCAAAACAAAGAAAACTTCCGGCTTGATTACATCAGCATTCGAAAGAGGGCGCGCGCGTCTTTTGACAACCCCTGTGTCCGAAATCACTCCCTACTCACTATATAGGGCACTAAATAGTGAGGACACCATTTTGTAGTGCTGTCCGAAACCTTGGTGAGGATTATTTACACCCTATATAGTGCACTCAAAGTATCCCACAATGCATCACGAAAAGTAGTGTACAACGATCGTGACTAACCAAAGCAATATATCCCATCATGCATTGCGGTCACGCTGAAAGAAATCAAATTAAAAGTCTCAAATGTGATTGAATAAAAGGCAGCAGCAAAGAAGAGAGTATTCAGGCTTGATTTAAAAGAACTGAAAGCTGCAGGAACTTTGTATTGATTAATGTGTGAAATGCGCTCAGTATAATATGGATTTATCACAAAAACACATGCGTGTATTTATTATTTCGAAACCCACCAGCCGACTGATCTGGCACGTTTTAATTGTGCGACAGTAATGACGTAAATACCAGCGCGACGGACTAGTGTCCGAAAGCGTTTTTTCATTTTACCAGTGAGCTCACTGTATAGTCCTCTATATAGTAATTCCCTATATAGGGAGTAGGGAGTAGTGAACGAGTGAGCAATTTCGGACACAGGGAACGTTGGCAGATGTTGGTCACTTTGATTTCCGCTGTACGTTTTACTTCCGTCCTACGATGTCTTGCACAGGTCTCAACGAATCTCGTTTATGGCCATCGCTTTGACATATGGACTGATGTACAGTTAAGTCCATAAATATTTGGACAGAGACAACATTTTTCTGATTTTGGTTCTGTACATTACCACAATGAATTTTGAACAAAGCAATTCAGATGCAGTTGAAGTTCAGACTTTCAGCTTTAATTCAGTGGGTTGAACAAAATGATTGCATAAAAATGTGAGGAACTAAAGCATTTTTTAAACACAATCCCTTCATTTCAGGGGCTCAAAAGTAATTGGACAAATTAAATAATTGTAAATAAAATGTTAATTTCTAAAACTTGGTTGAAAACCCTTTGTTGGCAATGACTGCCTGAAGTCTTGAACTCATGGACATCACCAGACGCTGTGTTTCCTCCTTTTTAATGCTCTGCCAGGCCTTTACTGCAGCGGTTTTCAGTTGCTGTTTGTTTGTGGGCCTTTCTGTCTGAAGTTTAGTCTTTAACAAGTGAAATGCTGCTCAATTGGGTTGAGATCAGGTGACTGACTTGGCCATTCAAGAATATTCCACTTCTTTGCTTTAATAAACTCCTGGGTTGCTTTGGCTTTATGTTTTGGGTCATTGTCCATCTGTATTATGAAACGCCGACCAATCAGTTTGGCTGCATTTGGCTGGATTTGAGCACACAGTATGTCTCTGAATACCTCAGAATTCATCCGGCTGCTTCTGTCCTGTGTCACATCATCAATAAACACTAGTGACCCAGTGCCACTGGCAGCCATGCATGCCCAAGCCATCACACTGCCTCCGCCGTGTTTTACAGATGATGTGGTATGCTTTGGATCATGAGCTGTACCACGCCTTCGCCATACTTTTTTCTTGCCATCATTCTGGTAGAGGTTGATCTTGGTTTCATCTGTCCAAAGAATGTTCTTCCAGAACTGTGCTGGCTTTTTTAGATGTTTTTTAGCAAAGTCCAATCTAGCCTTTTTATTCTTGAGGCTTATGAGTGGCTCGCACCGTGCAGTGAACCCTCTGTATTTACTTTCATGCAATCTTCTCTTTATGGTAGATTTGGATATTGATACGCCTACCTCCTGGAGAGTGTTGTTCACTTGGTTGGCTGTTGTGAAGGGGTTTCTCTTCACCATGGAAATTATTCTGCGATCATCCACCACTGTTGTCTTCTGTGGGCGTCCAGGTCTTTTTGCATTGATGAGTTCACCAGTGCTTTCTTTCTTTCTCAGGATGTACCAAACTGTAGACTTTGCCACTCCTAATATTGCACCAATTTCTCGGATGGGTTTTTTCTGTTTTCGCAGCTTAAGGATGGCTTGTTTCACCTGCATGGAGAGCTCCTTTGACCGCATGTTTTCTTCACAGCAAAATCTTCCAAATGCAAGCACCACACCTCAAATCAACTCCAGGCCTTTTATCTGCTTAATTGAGAATTACATAATGAAGGAATTGCCCACACCTGCCCATGAAATAGCCTTTGAGTCAATTGTCCAATTACTTTTGGTCCCTTTAAAAACAGGGTGGCACATGTTAAAGAGCTGAAACTCCTAAACCCTTCATCCAGTTTTAATGTGGATCCCCTCAAATGAAAGCTGAAAGTCTGGACTTTATGTCCATGTCCATTATATAACTATAACTTGAATATGTTTCAGTAAACAGGTAAAAAAATTAAAATTGTGTCAGTGTCCAAATATATATGGACCTAACTGTATTTCATAGCATATTTCAAACACTCATAACTTGCTATAGCAGTGACAAAATAGCGATCAAAAATGCACTCCGATATTTAATAAAATGAGAAATAGATTTTGATATCAAAAAATGTGCCTTCAGTTCCCCTTTAAGAACTTTCTCACTCACTTCCTTAACCATGCAGTCCTGCTTCCCTTTTTCATTTTTCCTCTTATTTTAATTTTATTTTTAATTTTTTTCCAGAAGACTTATGAATGGCATGGTGGTGTAGTGGTTAGCACTGTCGCGTCATAGCAAGAAGGTTCTGGGTTCAAACCTCATGGTCAGTTGTGGCCTTTCTCTGTGGAGTTTGCATGTTCTCTGCATGGGTTTCCTTCAGATACTCCGGCTTCCTCCCACATTTCAAAGACATGCAGATGAGGTAAAATACCCAGCCACTGGGGTTGCACAAGCCAGTTTGATTGGGGAGGGTCGTATCAGGAGGGGCATCTGATGTATAAAATGCCAAATCTAATAAGCGGATCATGATGATCTGCTGTTGTGACCCCTAACAGGAGAAGAAGAAGAGTTCAGAAGGCTTGTGCTTCATTTTGCATGAAGCAACAATTGAACAAGTGAAACTCATACACTAATACATATGAGAAAGTGAGTGTAATTACTTTCAGTGGCTATGGAAACCATTTTAAAAATTGGTGAAACTAATGTATTAACTTATCTGATGAACCTCATGGGCGGCACGGTGGTGTAGTGGTTAGAGCTGTCGCCTCACAGCAAGAAGGTTCTGGGTTCGAACCCAGCGGCCAGCGAGGGCCTTTCTGTGCGGAGTTTGCATGTTGTCCGTGTGGGTTTCCTCCGGGTGCTCCAGTTTCCCCCACAGTCCAAAGACATGCAGTTAGGTTAATATGGGATGGCCGTGGGCTGAGGTGCCCTTGAGCGAGGCACTTAACTCCCAACTGCTCCCCGGGTGCTGTTACATGGCTGCCCACTGCTCTGGGTGGGTGTGTGTGTGTGCGCTCATTGCTCATGTGTGTGTGTGCATGTGTGTGTTCACTGCTTCAGATGGGTTAAATGCAGAGAGGAAATTTCACAAGTGTGTGATGAATAAAGCTGTGCGTGCTTTCTTTCTTTTTCTTTCTGGCATGAAGGTCGGGGTACCTGGGGTGCATAAACAGTAACTTCTACCCAGATTTGCTTAATTACAATTATTCATGGAGTTATGGACTAATTAAACCTTAATGAGCAGTTCAACAAAAATCACTTCTTGGTCAATTCCTCGCCGTTTTGGATTCTTTCTGGTAAATAGGTCGGTATTCCTTGGGTGGATATCACTTCTATATATAGCTTGTATATAGTGTATATAACTTACAACATTTATTGCACAAGGTGGCCCACTTTAGATCGTTCCTTCTGGACTAGACTAGTCCATATCACAAGTGAAATATGGTCTGGAATCCGCCTATTGAATTTCTCATAGGGGAGGTGTGGTTTACGATTGTCAACGGCCGTTTATTGGACATTGCGAATGTCTATCATTTGGCGTATACGTAGCTCATGGCCAATCATGGCAGTTGTACCCGGTGACGTAGTTAGAGCGACGAAGAAGACGAAGAGGCAACTCTTGATAGCATTTTCCTGCTCTGGACCAAGCTGTGCCGCAGAAATCCCGAGATCGCCTGCCTCCTTTACCTGGTCTTCCACCAAGGCAGTCAGTGGCGAGACTACCGCAACGACCGGGGTTTGGCTAAACCCCATCTGCTGAGCCACTAAGGGGGCTAGTTGGTAAATGAGACTTTTACCAAACCCTGTCGGGAGCAAGGCAAAGGCATCTGTCTTCGTGTCAATGAAAGACTGTAACGCCAAACGCTGTTCTTTTTTTTAAAACAAACTTTCGCTCTAAACTATTCAGAACAGTGTCTAAAGCTTGATCGAAACTTTGGTTCGTATCGCTCGCCGCCATGTTAAATGTGATCCGTAAACAGTCCCAAATAAACTACAAGCTTCCGTTTGTTGAGTAGTACGCGTCACCGTCTTTCCACCCCTCCTCACTCTCTGATTGGCTCCCTAACTCAGGCAAGCCTTTAGACCATAGTTTCCATGCTGTCTTTTCAGATCGGAACGATTGTGCAAAGCAGCATGGGATTTCCCAGGCTGGGACTAGACAGGGCCGGAGTGAGCTACACTGTCATTGACGGTCTTGTTCCTCCACAACATGGTATCCATTCATCCTTTAACCTGGCCACTGCCTCCTCCTCTCAAAAATCCAGTTACAGATAGGCTCCAACATTCACTCATCCATCCATCATCTATGCTGGAGCCAATCCCAGCTGATCTTCATCAAGAGGTGGGGTTCACCCGGGGCAGGTCTCCAGTCTATTGCAGGTCTAACACAGAGATGAACAACCATCACACTCACATTCATTCTAGAGTAGCCATTTGTCCTAACCTACATTGGAGAAAACCCACACAGGCACAAGGAGAACATTCAAACTCCACACAGAAAGGTCAAACCCAGGTTTGAACCTCGAACCTTCTTACTATAAGGTGATAGTGTTAACCATTATACCACCAAACCACCAATGCTCATTGGGTTGAAATCTGAATCTTAGTGCTTCAATCTGTTCTTGGATGATGTTGCAGTTTGGGAAAATAGTGGAGCAATCCTCCAATTTGTCTATCTCTGCCTTGTTTTACAGGCTGAGGCACTTGGTCTAAAAGCCAAGTCGTGTCAAGATGTCATTTTCTCTACGTAAAAAAAAAAAAAGTGAACAAATACGCAGCAGCGGTGTGCGAGAGCACAGAGGTCCGGCAGAGAATCTATTAAAATATAATATGCAAGAGGAAATGGAAAATACCTCCTGTGTCTTTTGTAATTTGCCACTAAGTGAGACGTTGATGAGGCCAGAGAGATGAAAGAGGCAGCATTAGGAGTGAGGCACTGGACTCATACCTGAGTTACTACAGGATGCCGTTACTTTTTTTTTTTAATCAGCTCTAACATGGGCATGTAATCACACATCTACACAAGGCTAAGCAAAGCGAGAGGAAGCGTTAAGGATTTAATTGTCTCTCTGTGGGAATAGCAGCGTTGGCTATCAGGAAGAGTTCCAGTAGAACCTGTAGGAGATAAGAACATTTTATTGTATATGATGTATTTCGGTGTCATGAGTTCCGTCGGTCTGAGCACAGCAGGATTCCCAGTGGTGACATGTCCATCAATTCCTTAATCTTTGTCCATTACGTTGCTTAGCAACTAAAGAATACTGTGAACACACTTCAGTGTGTAGCGGAAGAATTATTTCTTGTGAATGTTATTAATAATAAATGTAATTTCCATTGAACACTGGTGGATTTTATTTTATTGTTTTTGTTGCTGTTTTTTAAAAGTAGTGATAATCCAGCCATGACAGCAAGAAGTGAGTAATACTGTACATGTGCCTAAAACTTAAATGAGGCATCTTACTTGAAGGATATGTAAATTTATATTGATGTAGAACTGCGATGGACAAAAACACAGTAAAATGTTGATTATTGATTGGGTTGTCAACTAGGAGTGTGTTTTGAAGCACGCAGTGGTCTGTGAAGCACATCCTGGGGTTTCATGACTCTTTATTATTTTGGTATACTGGTGAAAATCAAAAACCACATGACTGAAGATATTATATTTAGGGGCCCAAGCACCACAGTCAACTCAGCTCTATTGCGGTCAAAAATGGAAATAATATTCATGAAAGAAATCCATACTAATAGTCTCATCTCATCTCATTATCTCTAGCCGCTTTATCCTGTTCTACAGGGTCGCAGGCAAGCTGGAGCCTATCCCAGCTGACTACAGGCGAAAGGCGGGGTTCACCCTGGACAAGTCGCCAGGTCATCACAGGGCTGACACTAATACCCTGTCCACACTAGGGATTTTGTACCGATACGAAACTACTTTCGTACCGCAACACCTGTCCACACTAGCAACTATACCGGTACTGTAGCGGTATAACTGTATCGGTACGAAACCCACAAATGTATGGATTTCGTACCGGTACAGTATTGGTACTGTAGCGCTTCGCTGTAGTGTGGACAGATGAAGCGGCTCTGTATCGATACAAATATAATGCGCATACGCAAAGTCACACACCTCAATCGATGTCTTCGCTGAATAAAATAGTGAAGAACGGAGATTCGTTTGTTTCTTTCTCAACTGCCTCGCGCGTTTTATACGATTCGACTGAATAAATGACCACCAGAAATACAGACTGTACACTGACAACAAAAAGCACACACACGTTGTTTCATCCGTACGGAAGCCGAGAGAGGCCCTTCATATAATCCTTTATTTTTATTCACCTTGTTATCCCGAGATAACGACATAATTAATTCAGGATCTCGAGAAAACAACACAACTAATTCGAGATCTCGAGAAAACAAAACCGTTATTTCGAGATCTCAAGAAAACAAAACAATTATTTGATGATCTCGAGTAAACAGCTGAGAAATGGTTCATTCAGGTGCACCAAGAGACTTGTGATATGCTGACTTTGGGGCTATTTCTCATTCTGTATAGACGCAACTTTGGTCATTAGAATGTCTGGAATAATCGATCACCTAATAAGGCAATATTTTGATCAGGGGTTGACACAGCGAGAGATTGCATTAAGCCTTTTAATAAGGGATAATTTCAAAATTAGTCCGCGGCACCTCCGCAGAAGACTGGCCCAGCTTCGTCTCTACCGATGGAGATACAGTGATCCAGCTGAGATCATGAAATAATTGTTTTGTTTTCTCGAGATCTTGAAATAACGGATGCCATATATTCTCGGAAGGAAGTTACTTGGTAACCACGGAAACATTTCGCGCACACGCATTTCAATTACCGTGAAAGAAAACCACAAACATTTCTCGCTAGTGTGGACAGATGCACTAAACTGTACCGGTACACTTTTTATCAGTACAGTTATACCACTTTTGTACCGGTATAAGTGTGAACACAGCAATAGACACAGACAACCATTCACACTCACATTCACACCTACGCTCAATTTAGAGTCACCAGTTAACCTAACCTGCATGTCTTTGGACTGTGGGGGAAACCGGAGCACCCGGAGGAAACCCACGCGGACACGGGGAGAACATGCAAACTCCGCACAGAAAGGCCCTCGCCGGCCACGGGGCTCGAACCCGGACCTTCTTGCTGTGAGGTGACAGCGCTAATCACTATACCACCGTGCCGCCCCTCATACTAATAGTGTGAAGGGGAATTTATTTTAGGGTTCCCTGTCTATGGTGTTAAAGTGAAGACCACCTAAACCAAGACCAGGTCATGACCAAGACCAGAGTGTATCAAGACCGAGACAAGACCAAGACTTTGAGGGGTTGAGATCAAGCCAAGACCAGAACCAGACCAGTGTTTGGGAAGGAGGGTGGAGAAGGCGTGATGACCATTTAAGAGGAAGAAATTTTTCAAATTAGCAGTGAGTCACGTTATTGGTTGCATTTGAAGCAGGACATTTTACATCCAATCACAGTAACAATGTTAACAAATAAATCAGACAATGCACAGGCAATTTAGTGAAATCACCACAGTTGTGGTCTTGACCGGTTTTGAAATAAAATCCTAAGTCCTCTATGTTCAAGACCGAGACAAGACTGAGTAAAAATGTAGTTGATTCCGAGACAAGACCGAGACCCTCAAAAAGTGGTCTTGAGACTGGTTTCAAGTTCTACAACACCACCTGTCTACAAAAAGTGGCCTCATGACATAACTTCTGTTTTCATGCGAGTGATATTTACCTCACCAACTTTGTTGGAGGAGGTTATGTTTTCACCTCCATTTGATTGATTGATTGATTCTTTGTCTGTTCCCAACGTAACTCAAAAAGTAGTGAACGGATTTGGATGAAATTTGGTGGACAGCTTTAGTATTATCTCAGGTTCAAGTGGTTTGATTTTGATTTTTTTTTTCGTGGTATGGGCGCTGTGTGAGACGGCTGCCTCTCCAGTAGCTCTGTAGTTTTTAGCTTTTTAAACCTCTTTTTTTCCACCTTTTTTTACTTTTCTGCTTTTCTTACAAAGACATAGTGTGTTTTACTTATATCACATGGATATTTTTAACTTTAACACGCAACCAGGAGCCAGTTTTCTCACTTATTCGAGAGAGGAGCTGCTGGCCCTGAAAATAATGGGACGAGCCGGGATACGACACCCCATCCCGGCCGAGTTGAGGAGGAAACCCAGGGTCTGCAAAGCCAGAGCTGAGCTAAAGGCTAGGCTAGTGGACAACCGGCGGCGCTACAAACCATCCATTCCCTCTGTTATCATGGGGAATGTGAACTTGCTGCCAAATAAAGTCGACAAGCTATCCGCACTGAACAACCAGCGGATTTGTCGGAAGAGCAGCTTGTTTATCTTTATGGAGACGTGGCTAACACACCTTGTATCAGATGCTAACGTGGACCTGCGGGGATTCAGTGCTGTGAGAGCCAACAGAGACACTAACACATGCGGGAAAAGCAAAGGTGGGGGACTCATCATTTATGTGAACAACCACTGGTGTAACCCGGGATATATCTCCGTAAAGACAGTTTTAGGTTGCCGGGACTTGGAGCTGCTAGCCATTAGCCTGCGGCCATATTATCTGCCAAGGGAGTTCAGTCACGTGATCACCATCTGTGTTTACATCCCTCTGAGGGCAGACGCAGCCGCTGCATGTGAGAGGATTCACTCTGTCACAGCAAGGCTGCAAACACAGCATCCTAAGGCATTTATCATCATTTCTGGGGACTTTAATCACGCTACTTTGGACTCTACTTTGGCTGCTTTTTACCAGGCTGTGGATTGTCCAACAAGGAACAACAGGACAATTGACTTGCTGTATGCTAATGTGAGGGATGCATACAGAGTCACACCCCTCCCCCCACTAGGGAAGTCTGACCACAACCTGGTTCTTCTACAGCTGAAGTACACCCCCCTGGTTCAAAGGCAGCCTGCAACAACTAGCTCCATCAGGAGGTGGTCCCCTGAAATGGAAGATGCCCTCAGAGACTGCTATGACATCACGGACTGGGATGTGCTGCTTAGCCCACACTGTGAGGACATAGAGGGGCTGACACACTGTCTGACGGATTACCTCAACTTCTGTGCAGACGTGGTCTCCCCCGCTAAGACTGTACGATCTTAGCCATAACAAGCCATGGGTAACACAAGACGTCAAAGCTGTCCTCAACAGGAAGAAGGCCGCCTTCAGGAGCAGGGATAGGGAGGTGATGAAAGCAGCACAGCAGGAGGTGAAACACTGCGTGAGGGAAGTTAAGGACAGCTACAGGAGAAAGGTGGAGCAGAAGCTGAAGGAGAACAGCATGAGGGAGGTCTGGGAAGGTGTGAAAACCACCACAGGCCACAATACAAAGACCAGAGTCATTGAGGGGACAGTGGAGAGGGTGAACGAGTTGAATGACTTTTTCAATCGGTTCAACCAGCCCACGTCCCCCCCACCCTCTCCCTCACTGCAGCCATCTCTCCTTCTTCCCTCAACACACCTCCCCCCAGTCATCACAGCAGCCCCCTCCTCCCCCACCTCAACACAGACTCCTCCATGCATTACTGCAGACCAGGTCAGAGGTCAACTGAGGAAGCTTCACTCCAGGAAAGCAGCAGGCCCAGACAAGGTGTGTCCACGACTACTGAAGACCTGCGCTACTGAACTGGGTGAACCACGCCAACGCATCTTCAACCTCAGCCTGCAGCTGGGGAGAGTGCCAACCCTCTGGAAGACATCATGTATTGTTCCCAAAAAGAATTGGCCCAGCGAGCTGAACGACTTCTGACCAGTGGCACTCACTTCACATCTGATGAAGACGTTGGAGCGGCTCTTCCTCAGCCTCCTCAGACCCCAGGTACAACATGCCCAGGACTGTCTGCAGTTTGCGTACCAGGCAGGTGTTGGTGTGGAAGACACCATCCTCTACCTGCTACACCGAGCCCACTCGCATCTGGATAAGGGAAAGAGCACAGTGAGGATCCTCTTCTTGGACTTCTCGGGTGCCTTCAACACCATCCAGACCCTTTTTTGCTTCAGTACAAACTGAACAGGATGTGAGTGGACCCCTGCCTGGTCACCTGGATCTCCAGCTACCTCACTGACAGGCCGCAGTACGTCAGGCTGAAGGACATCATGTCTGACACTGTGATTAGCAGCACTGGAGCACCCCAGGGCACGGTGCTGGCCCCTCTTCTCTTCACCCTGTACACCGCGGACTTCTGCTACAACTCGGAGCTGTGTCACATTCAGAAGTTTGCAGATGACACAGCCATCGTTGGGTGTATCAGTGACAACAGAGAGGAGGAGTATAGGAGCCTGGTGAGGGACTTTGCTGTGTGGTGCAACAGGAATCATCTGCAGCTCAACGCCTTGAAGACCAAGGAGCTGGTCATTGACTTTGGGAGGTCCAGACCAAGGTCACGACCAGTTTTGATCGAGGGAGTCAAGGTGGATGCTGTGGATTCCTACAAATACCTCGGGCTGTGGCTGGACAGCAAGCTGGACTGAACTTGCAACACCAAACACTTATACAGGAAGGGACAGAGCAGGCTATACTTAGGAGGCTGCGGTCCTTTAACATCTGCAGGAAACTCCTGTGGATGTTCTATCAGTCTGTGGTTGCCAGTGTCCTGTTTTACACCGTGGTGTGCTGGGGGGGCAGCACATCCAAGAAGGACACATCCAGGCTGGACAAACTGATTAGGCGGGCCGGCTCTGTGGTCGGCATGAAGCTGGACTCTCTGGTGATGGTGGCAGAGAAGAGGTTTATGGACAAACTACTGAACATCATGGATGATGCCAGTCACCCTCTGCACACCGTCATCAGCAACAAGAGGAGCCTGTTCAGTGACAGAATGCTCCTTCCCAAGTGCAGGACGAACAGACTTAAAAACTCCTTTGTCCCTCATGCCATCAGACTGTACAACTCCTCTCTGGGGGGGAGGAGGGGTAACAGGAGGACAGAGGACGGGAAGGAGCAGTAGCCTAGCCTGACAATAAGCAATACCGGACAATGTGCAGTATAAATGTGCAATATCTCTCCTGCTGCCCCCCCTTTCCTGTTTTTTATTTATTTTTCCCCCTCCTCTCTCTGCCCCTCTTCCTCTCTTCCCCATATCTTATTCTTTTTATGCTTGTATATGTAAATACTTAATTCATTTTAATTTATCTCGAAGTTTTTTTCTGTATTTCTTTTCTCTGTTTATCTGTAACGATGCTGCTGGAATCTTAATTTCCCTGAGGGAACCCTCCCAAAGGGATCAATAAAGTTTTATCTAATCTAATCTAATCTAATCTAATCTAATCTAATCTAATCTAATCTAATCTAATCTAATCTAATCTAATCTAATCTAATCTAATCTAATCTAATCTGATAGCATGTGGCTTGGTGGACATATGCACTCTACCAAGTGCTCATCTTGTTTGATTTGTAATCATTCACTTAAAGAGTGGAATATACTTGGTCTTTTCTGTCCCAATTTTGGCCAAAAAAGTTGGTGGAAAATGACTGAACATGGTCTGAGTTGTACAGCATTATCCAGAGTTGGGCAGTGAGTAGCAAAACTATATGAATTCATTAGCTTGCAAGTAAAGTATTTTTTGATACATTAATCCTACATTATTTAATTTTATTAGCATACACAAAATATAATTTAGGAAATGGCACAATACCACTTGAGAATAGATTGAGATCATTTTGGCCCCAAGGCCTCAAGTCATTAGCTTTACCAGATAAAATTGCAAAGCTTATGAGCGTCGGCATAGGGCGCCTTAACCCAGTATTCGGTTCATCCCACAGCGCCAGTTCTGCTTACCAAAAGTGGCCCGCTGAGCAGCTTGCATTCCATGCCCGGCTCCAAGCCAGCGAGCCGGACTTCTTACCAATTTAAAGTTGACTTGGCAACTTTAACCTGGTGACTTTTACAGGGTGTACCTCACCTCTTGCCCATAGTCAGCTGGGATAGGCTCCAGCTTGCCCGCAACCCTGCATAGGATAAGTGGTTACAGATAATGAATGGAAATGGACTATACCACTTTTTTTTTTCAGTACTGATACTGAAACCTTGAGTGTCAACCGATTCTGATATTCAGACTGATATTGTTTTCTTGAAAAACTACTCAGCTTTTTAACTTTCACACAATATTTACCTCTGCCAACTTTGTTGGAGGAGGTTATGCTTTCACCTCTGTTTGTTTGTTTGTTTGTTCTCAATGTAACTCAAAAAGTAGTGAATGGATTTGGATGAAATTTGGTGGACAGCTTTAGTATCATCCCAGGATCAAGTGATTTGATTTTGATGTCGATAGCATGTGGCTTGGTGGAGGTATGAACTCTACTGAGTGTCCTTCTAATTATCATTGTATTTATCAAATCAGTCAAATCAAGTTTATTTGTACAGCGCTTTTAACAATAAACATTGTCGCAAAGCAGCTTTACAGAATTTGAACGACTTAAAACATGAGCTAATTTTATCCCTAATCTATCCCCAATGAGCAAGCCTGTGGCGACGGTGGCAAGGAAAAACTCCCTCAGACGACATGAGGAAGAAACCTCGAGAGGAACCAGACTCAAAAGGGAACCCATCCTCATTTGGGCAACAACAGACAGCCTGACTATAATATTAACAGTTTTAACAGGTATAACCCTCAACTGTCCTCATGGGGCCGTCCTTCACAATTATTTACATTGTAATAATACATATAATACATTAGGATATATATATATATATATATATATATATATATATATATATATATATATATATAGTATAATAAACACTCTATCTGCTGTGCAACCAACATTGTGGCAGACCCCTCCCACTCCTACACACACACATATACATACATATACATATATATATGCATGTATATGTGTATTTATGCGTGTGTAGGAGTGGGAGGGGTCTGCCACAATGTTGGTTGCACAGCAGATAGTGTTTATTATGCAATTATACAGTTCTCTAAGTGATAGGTGGGGAACCCTGATGGTCCTCTCAGCAGTTCTCACAATCCACTGCAGGGACTTGATCAGTGACATTGCCGTTTCCATATCAGAAGGTGATGCATATGCAGATGATGCTCTCTATAGTCCCCCAGTAGAAGGTGGTAAGAATGTGAGAGAAGAGGCTGGCCTTTTTCAGCCACCACAGGAAGTAGAGATGCTGCTGGGCTTTTTCAGTGATGGTGGTGGTGTTGAGTATCCAGGTGAGGTCGTCTGCCATGTCAACGCCTAGGAACTTTACGCTGCTGCAGAGCTGTTGATGTGGAGCGGGGTGTGGGTGGCAGGACTCCTCCTGAAATCAACAGCCATCTCTTTTGTGTTTTTCAACATTCAGAGTCAGTTTGTAATCTCAACCCCAGTCCACCAGCTGTCTGACGTCTTCTCTGTATGCAGACTCATCATTGTTACTGATGAGTCCTACCACTGTGATGTCATCTGCAAACTTGATGATATGGTTTGAACTGTACCTGGCAGCACAGTCGTGTGTCAGCAGGGTGAACAGCAGTGGGCTGAGTACTCCACCCTGGGGTGCGCCGGTGCTCAGACTGATGACCCTGGAGGTGGTGTTGCCTGTACTGACAGATCGGGGCCTGTCAGAGAGGAAAACAGAGGGAAGTGTTCATGCCCAGTAGGCTTCAGTCAGCTTCCCTACTAGTCTCTGGGGAATGATCATACTGAGCACTGAGCTAAAGTCTCTCATAAGAACTAAGAATACGCTCAAGAGCTCTAATGATATTCTTATAAGCACTAATAATATGCCCATGAGCAAGTACTAATAATACTCTCAAAAGCACTAACGATGCTGTTATATATGCACTAGTAATACGCTCAAGCACTAATGATGCTGTTATAAGCACTACTAATACGCTCAAGCATTAGCAATACTGTTATAAGCACTAATACACTCATAAGCACTAACGATGCTGTCATAAGCACGAATAATACGCTCATAAGCACTAATGATGCTGTTATAAGCACTAATACCCTCAAGCACTAATGATGCTGTTATAAGCACTAATAATACGCTCATATGCACTAATGATGCTGTTCCAAGCACTAACAATGTTGTTATAAGCACTAATAATACACTCAACACTAACGATACTGTTATAAGCACTAATGATGCTGTTATAAGCACTAATAATATGCTCATAAGCACTAATGATACTGTTTTAAGCACTAATATGCTCATAAGCACTAATGATGCTGTTATAAGCACTAATAATACGCTCATAAGCACTAACGATGCTGTTATAAGCACTAATAATACACTCAAGCACTAACGATACTGTTATAACCACTAATATGCTCATAAGCACTAATGATGCTGTTATAAGCACTAATAATACGCTCATAAGCACTAACAATGCTGTTATAAGCACTAATACTCTCAAGCACTAACAATGCTGTTATAAGCACTAATAATATGCTCATATGCACTAACGATGCTGTTATAAGCACTAATAATACGCTCATAAGCACTAGGTCGGAGTGATATTCATTTAAACACTAATAATACTCTTATAAGCACTAACGATGATATATAGTGTGTGTATGTGTATGTCAGTGCCTAAAATCAGAGCTCCTGATGAGTTTATGAGCAAAATATCTCCAAGGGCACAAAATCCCCTGAATAGAATAATAATATTACAGCACCATGAATTGTGTCATGTCGTGTTGTCTTTTACTTTTTTAAATCTCAGTAAATAATGATCTGCCCGCTTTCCTCCACTATCACATGTTCACGATCTGTTTTTCTGTTCTCTGACTCTGTAAAGATAGTAACGTATTCCACACTACGTTTCTCATTGAAAACGAACAAAACAAGCAAACTTGTACAAATCTGACTTCTTAGAACCGAATGATAGAATTAGCACTCGGTCGTCTCTAATCAGTTTATGTTGACATGTAAAATTATTATTACCTGATAATTGTCTTAGACCATTTTTTTAGATAGTTTTGTCTACTTTAGTGAGTAAAAACACATCTGGGACACTCAGAGATGATCCTGTTACATCCACAGATCCCTTTTACGCAGAACGCCGTTTCCTGATCACTAAGAGTGTATATTTTTCTCATTGGTTGCATCATTTGAGAGGTTGGAGGTCTGTGTTTACGAGCTAATGGCTGTTTACGAGCAGTTTTTTATCACTTATGTGCCTTTGTTTGGTCTGCTGTTGGCAAATTAATTAGTGTGTGTGTGTGTGTGTGTGTGTGTGTGTGTGTGTGTGTGTGTGTGTGTGTGTGAGATAAGCTCCTGTAAAAGGTGTGCATGTTAATGCTCTCTCAGGCAAACACACATATTTAAAAATGAGAGAACAGAACACCATGACATTGTGATGAGCAGGTTGATTGGTACTAATTTATTTCTTGACTTCTTTTTTAATAGCACTGAATATTTAAAAAAAAAAAGAAAAGGGCGGGTCAGCTGATGAACACGATTTGCCTGCTGTGATTACTTCCCCCCTGTGAATCAGCACTGATGCCTTAATGGCTTTCCAGCCATTATGGGGTTTAATCTCATCTCATCCAGTGTCTAAGCACATAGCCCTGTGCGCATTGTTCCACTGCCTGGCAACCGAGTCGCCGCTTCACACTCGGAGATATCACACGCAGCACAATTAGAAAGCTGTTCAATTACAAGATATAAGATAATATAAGAATAAAAAGCAATAATGATAAAATAATACAATTATTTTTAAAAATGAAAAACAAAAATAAAAACTATGAATAAAATAAAAATATATATATAAAAAATAAGAACATAAAAATAAGTAAAAATACTAAAATTATAAAATAAAATAATTAGTAATAATAATCATGGTACTTTTAATATAACAAACAGTAGTAATAATAAAAAACAAAAATATAAATAACTTAAAAAAATGAATAAAAATAATGTAAAATAAAATATATATAAAATAATAATAATTAGAAATTTAAAAAAAGGAAAAATAAATAAAATAATACATTTGCACAGTTTGCCCAGTCACTGGAATATTCATGTACGGTTTTCCATACCTTTTCTGGACGTTTACACTCCTGGAATTCTGGATTCTGATTGGTCAGAATGTGGCGATTAATTTTCCAGTAATAATTGTTCAAGTTTATATTAATACGCTCGTTTTGTAATTGATTAGCTCGTTCACAAATGTGCATCCATTGATATGTTGTTTAACACTGATGGAAGGAGTCTCCAGTGCCAGTTTTCCGACATGGGGCATTTCGTTTTGTGCCGTTTTCTGTTGAATACCAGGTGTAGCTGTCATCACACGTCCTGATGCAGTTTAAATACAGAAGGTCTTGTGATGATACAGTGACGCCTCGAACAGTGACTGAGTTCTGACTTCCCCGTGATCAAGATGTCAAAACACAGACTCGACCAGCAGCAGAACTGAAAACCTCAGGGTGCTTTTGGAATACGAAAGAGTGAGTGGGAGGGAAAGCCGAGGAGTTGAGTGGGTTTTTGACGCCAGTGAAAGACTCTGAAACTCTCCATTAGCATACTGTTCTCTGTACAAGAACCTGGAGTGCTGGTAGTCGTGGTGTGTGTGTGTGTGTGTGTGTGTGTGTGTGTGTGTGTGTGTGTGTGTGTGTGTGTGTGTGTGTGAGACCAAGCTCCTGAGAGCTGTGTGTAGGCAGGAGGCAGACATTCAGACATCTCTGACTGAAATAGAGTCCAATACGGATCCAAAAAGAAAGACGTTTTTCTTTTCTGAAAAACAAGTGATTTCATAGGTGGCCTTGTGTCTAGACCTGAGCTCAGGTCATCTTTTTAGTTCATTTAGGAAAGCCAGGAGTCGTATAGGATTCGCAATATCGCTTGTGCAGCTTCTCTGGCATTTCAGGTTTCTGTTAAATTTTTCTGTTTACAAAAAAATTATTAAAATAATCTGTGTGAACCCTTCAAACTTAACACACCTACTGTACATTCCTCATCATCATAGTGGAGCTCCATACGGAAGAGAATATGGTGAAGTATCGACCGCAATTCTGATGGCTTTTGACCGTAGGAACGATGAACCACCATAGGGAACTCGATCATAAGTGCAAGGCAGCGTATTTCATAAGCATTCGACCACCAGATAACAAAATTTATATCTTTATTTCCATAAGATAATGGGTTTTTATCTAGCGCTCATTTTTAATCTGTTTTTTTTAAATAATGTGGGATTATTTACGAACACATTTTACAGAGACTATTCACATCAGTTTCATATAGAACGAGTTAAAACAGTTTTATTAGTCCACTCGTTTGTTGGACAGGTGACGGTTTGTGTCATAAGTGTGATAGACAGATGTAATTGCAGAAAGAGTTACTTTTATTGAAAACACGTGAGTAAACAGATCCAAAACGTAGACAAATGGAGGCTGAGTGGAAAACCAAGCAGTGGTGGAGAGAGGCTCAGACAGGATATCAGAGGGATCCAATACTCACAGTCCAAAAACACAAACAGGGTCAAAACCAGAAAAGAGACACAAAATACAAGGCTTTCACAAAGTCTGTGTGTTACTCAGAGTCCTTATATAAATGTCTGCGCTGTGATTGAGCTCTCATCAGGAACAGGTGCATGGGGATTAGTCCTAATGGTGCTGTGTGGATGTGAGGGATGAAACCAGACAGCTGTGTGGCGTATGGAGTGTGATATTGGATGGTGACGCTACAGTAGTGGTGTAAAGTGAAGGCGCTGGTTCACTGCTGTCCCCCAGGCACCCAGCAGAGTTACACCATAATAAATGTGCTGGTGGTGTTTCTGGCGCAAAGAAAGGAATAAATATGTATCACAACTATGACGTGTCTCTCGTTATTGGTATCACTGTCACAAGACAATGCTTTGTTAGTTTGATTTCTTTCTTTCTTTCTTTCTTTCTTTCTTTCTTTCTTTCTTTGCTTTGTTTGGTTTCTTTCTTTCTTTGCTTTGTTTGGGTTCTTTCTTTCTTTTGCTTTCTTTGCTTTGTTTGGTTTCTTTCTTTTTTTGCTTGGTTTGATTTCTTTCTTTCTTTCTTTGCTTTGTTTGGATTCTTTCTTTCTTTCTTTCTTTCTTTGCTTTGTTTGGTTTCTTTCTTTCTTTGCTTTGTTTGGGTTCTTTCTTTCTTTTGCTTTCTTTGCTTTGTTTGGTTTCTTTCTTTTTTTGCTTGGTTTGATTTCTTTCTTTCTTTCTTTGCTTTGTTTGGATTCTTTCTTTCTTTCTTTCTTTCTTTCTTTCTTTCTTTCTTTCTTTCTTTCTTTGCTTTGTTTGGGTTCTTTCTTTCTTTCTTTCTTTCTTTCTTTCTTTCTTTCTTTCTTTGCTTTGTTTGGTTTCTTTCTTTCTTTTCTTTCTTTGCTTTGCTTTGTTTGGGTTCTTTCTTTCTTTCTTTGCTTTGTTTGGGTTCTTTCTTTCTTTCTTTGCTGTTTGGTTTCTTTCTTTCTTTGCTGTTTGGTTTCTTTCTTTCTTTCTTTCTTTCTTTCTTTCTTTCTTTCTTTCTTTCTTTCTTTCTTTCTTTGCTTTGTTTGGGTTCTTTCTTTCTTTCTTTGCTGTTTGGTTTCTTTCTTTCTTTCTTTCTTTCTTTCTTTCTTTCTTTCTTTCTTTGCTTTGTTTGGGTTCTTTCTTTCTTTTTCTTTCTTTGCTGTTTGGTTTCTTTCTTTCTTTCTTTCTTTCTTTCTTTCTTTGCTTTGCTTGGGTTCTTTCTTTCTTTCTTTCTTTCTTTCTTTCTTTCTTTCTTTCTTTCTTTCTTTCTTTCTTTTTTCTTTCTTTCTTTGCTTTGTTTGGGTTCTTTCTTTCTTTGCTTTGTTTGTGTTTGTTCTTTCTTTCTTTCTTTCTTTCTTTCTTTCTTTCTTTCTTTCTTTCTTTCTTTCTTTCTTTGCTTTGTTTGGGTTCTTTCTTTCTTTTCTTTGTTTGGGTTCTTTCTTTCTTTGCTTGGGTTCTTTCTTTTTTTCTTTCTTTGCTTTGTTTGGGTTCTTTCTTTCTTTCTTTCTTTCTTTCTTTCTTTCTTTCTTTCTTTGCTTTGTTTGGATTCTTTCTTTCTTTCTTTCTTTGCTTTGTTTGGGTTCTTTCTTTCTTTTCTTTTCTTTTCTTTCTTTGCTTTGCTTTGTTTGGGTTCTTTCTTTGCTTTGGTTTCTTTCTTTCTTTCTTTCTTTCTTTCTTTCTTTCTTTCTTTCTTTCTTTCAATGCAGTGATTTATTGAGGTGAAAAACACGACAATTCGATGGTTCCTTCATGGTGCTGTAATATTCTTCTTCTATTCAGGGGGATTTTGTGCCTTTGTAAATATTTTGTTCATGAACTCATCGGAAGCTCAGTGAACTTTCCTCAGCGTGAATATTCACACTTTACGTTGACCAACTCATGCCTGTAGTTCAAATCTCTGAGGTTGCCATTTTTCTCTTGAGTCGAATCACCCGAGACGGGATTTTTCACTCGTGGCTTTAATCTTTATTAAACACAAAAACTGGATAAAATCAGGGATGAAAAATTCAGATTCAAACAGAAATGTAATATAAAATAAGGGAGAAAAACAAGCATATAAACAAAAAGTACAGAGATTTAATAAAACCTGTATTACTGCATATCTGGTCCGAGCTGTAATTACTGATTTAATTGAACAAAATGGCTTCCACACTCATTATTCAGCAGCGAATAGAATAGCACTTGATCCAGCGCGAGCTGTTCTCATGGTGCATTGGGCACCAGCAGTTAATGAAGCCGTGAGACAGGAAATGGAGGTCGTGTGTTTGCCACATGTTTTGTGTTAATTTAATGCGCTCTCCTTAAAGATGGTTTGAAGGATAAGCTGACTGAGCGCTCGTTTATGTTTGTGTAATGGTTGTAAAATTATAAATGGAAGAAACTCAACACCCACTTGGTTTTGTTAGTGTAGGAGTTTAGAAATTCATTCATGAGCTTTAACAGTTTAATAGAGGTGATGCGAGGTCCATGTAGACGAAAATAAAAAGTTCTCTACAGCGTTTCAGAGGACTCGCTGTGCTGTTATTAGCACTTTTTGTGGAGTTTCTTCTGGTGTTTTTGAGGGATTATATTATATTATGTCTCATCTCATTATCTGTAGCCGCTTTATCCTGTTCTACAGGGTTGCAGGCGAGCTGGAGCCTATCCCAGCTGACTACGGGCGAAAGGCGGGGTACACCCTGGACAAGTCGCCAGGCCATCACAGGGCTGACACACAGACACAGACAACCATTCACACTCACATTCACACCTACGCTCAATTTAGAGTCACCAGTTAACCTAACCTGCATGTCTTTGGACTGTGGGGGAAACCGGAGCACCCGGAGGAAACCCACGCGGACACGGGGAGAACATGCAAACTCCACACAGAAAGGTCCTCGCCGGCCACAGGGCTCGAACCCAGGACCTTCTTGCTGTGAGGCAACAGCACTAACCACTACACCACCGTGCCGCCCCCTATATTAGATTAGATTAGATTCAACTTTGCCATTGCACATGCCACAGATACAAGGCAACGAAATGCAGATTGCATCTAACCAGAAGTGCATAGCAGTAAATAACAGTGTAATATACATAAATATAACTGTACATGAATTACAGGGTATGGAATGGTGTAATGATATGATAGATATTTACAGTATGTTCAAAATGTGCAATATGAATGAACTATAGTGCAATGGTATGATACATAGGTATTTGCAGTATATACAAAACAGTATGAAAATAAACAGTAGTGCAAATAGTGACAGTGCAATGAAGTCAGTTCAAGTCAATTCAGTTTGTTTGGGGGGGTTGTTGATGTGTGTGTGTGTGAGGGGGGACCATGGGGGGGGGGGGGGGGGGGGGGGGGCGGAGTTCAGCAGTGAGACAACTGAAGGAAAAAAAATGTTCCTGAACCTGGTGGTTTTGGTCCGAAGGCTCCTGTAGCACCCTCCAGAGGGCAGGAGAGTGAACAGTTTGTGTGCTGGGTGGCAGGAGTCTTTGTTGAAGTTTATGGCTCTCCTGAGACATCGCTTCCTGTAGATGTCCTTAATAGCAGGAAGTGAGGCTCCCACGACACGCTGGGCGATTTTCACCACCTTCTGCAGTGCCTTCTGGACTGAGACAGAGCAGTTCCCATACCACACTGTAATACAGTTGGTTAGGAGGCTCTCGATGGTACAATGGTAGAAGTTCACCGGGATGTCTGAAGAGAGGTGTTTTTTCTTCAGAGTCCTCAAGAAAAAGAGACATTGGTGAGCCTTCTTGACCAAGTTGGAGCAGTTGGTTGTCCAGGTGAGGTCCTGTGAGATGTGGATCCCCAGGAATTTGAAGCTGGTCACACGCTCCACTGCTGCGCCGTTGATGTGGATGGGTGTGTGTGCCAGCATTCCTCCTGAAGTCCACGATGAGCTCCTTGGTCTTATTGGTGTTGAGCAGCAGGTTGTTCTTGCTGCACTACACAGCCAGGCGGTCCACCTCCTCTCTGTAGGCTGACTCATCGTTGTCCTTGATGAGGCCTATCACTGTGGTGTCATCCGCAAACTTGATGATGGTGTTAGTGTAATGTACAGGTCTGCAGTCATGAGTAAAAAGGGAGTAGAGGAACGGGCTCATCACACAGCCTTGTGGTATGCCGGTGTTTAGGATGAGGGTGGAGGAGCAGTGATGGTTTAAATGAACATGTTGGGGCCTGTTGGTTAGAAAATCCAACAACCAGTTGCAGATGGGAGCACTGATGCCCAGATCTGCGAGTTTGGTGATGAGCTTAGAGGGGGATGACAGTGTTAAATGCTGAACTGAAGTCTATGAACAGCATTCTGGCGTACGTGTTGCCATTATCCAGGTGCGAGAGGACAGAGTGCAGTGCTAGGGAGACTGCATCTTCTGTGCTCCTCTTCTTGTGGTAGGCAAATTGGTGGGGGTCCAGGGTGGGGGGGAGACAGGATTTGAGATGTCAGGACCAGCTGTTTTAAACACTTTGTAATGATGGGGTGAGTGCTACTGGACGGTAGTCGTTGAGACATGTTGGAGTGGAGTGTTTTGGTACTGGCACGATGGAGGTAGTCTTGAAGCAGGTCAGAACGACAGCATGGGCCAAAGACATGTTGAATAAGTCCTTCAGGATCCCCGCCAGCTCCCCAGCACATGCTCTGAGCACACGTCCGGGGATGCCATCAGGGCCTGCAGCTTTATGTGGATTGATCCTGCTCAGCACTGCTTTAACATCAGTGGGGGAGAGTGTTAGGGGTTGGTGGTCTGTAGTCAGCCTTGCCCTGGATGCAGACTCCTGGTTGTCCTTCTCAAACCAAGCATAGAAATTGTTGAGAAAGGAGACATCAGAAGATGGGGGGGAGGTTGTTGGACTTGTAGTCGCTGATGACCTGAATGCCTTGCCACATACGTTGGGGTTGGAGTTGGAGAAATGCTCCTCAATCTTCTGTTTGTAGCAGTGCTTGGCCTTCTTGATGCCACACTTCAGGTCAGCTCTGGCTGTACTGTAAGCTTGTACATCTCTTGATCTGAAGGCAGTGTTATGGGCTGTCAGCAGTAGACGGACATTTCTGTTCATCCAGGGTTTCTGATTTGGGTACAAGGTGATCATTTTCTGGGTGGTGATGCTGTCTATGGTAGTGGTGATGTGGTCCAGTACAGAAGAAGCATAGCTCTCAATGTCTGTGTGAATGGCAAACATATTCCAGTCTGTCCTGCAGATTGAATATTGAATTGGTCCTGCAGCACAGAGTCTGTCCCCTCTGGCCACACTTTTATTGTCTTCACTATGGGTTTCACATGTTGGATGAGTGGTGAGTACTTAGGGGTGAGAAACAGAGAAAGGTGATCTGACTGTCCTATATGGGGGAGGGGTGTAACTTTGTAAGCTCCAGCTATGTTGGAGTAAACATGATCCAGTGTCTTATTTCCTCTTGTGTGGCAGGTAACATGTTGATGTACAACCCCAATTCCAAAAAAGTTGGGACAAAGTACAAATTGTACCGTAAATAAAAACGGAATGCAATGATGTGGAAGTTTCAAAATTCCATATTTTATTCAGAATAGAACATAGATGACATATCAAATGTTTAAACTGAGAAAATGTATCATTTAAAGAGAAAAATTAGGTGATTTTAAATTTCATGACAACAACACATCTCAAAAAAGTTGGGACAAGGCCATGTTTACCACTGTGAGACATCCCCTTTTCTCTTTACAACAGTCTGTAAACGTCTGGGGACTGAGGAGACAAGTTGCTCAAGTTTAGGGATAGGAATGTTAACCCATTCTTGTCTAATGTAGGATTCTAGTTGCTCAACTGTCTTAGGTCTTTTTTGTCGTATCTTCCGTTTTATGATGCGCCAAATGTTTTCTATGGGTGAAAGATCTGGACTGCAGGCGGGCCAGTTCAGTACCCGGACCCTTCTTCTACGCAGCCATGATGCTGTAATTGATGCAGTATGTGGTTTGGCATTGTCATGTTGGAAAATGCAAGGTCTTCCCTGAAAGAGACGTCATCTGGATGGGAGCATATGTTGCTCTAGAACCTGGATATACCTTTCAGCATTGATGGTGTCTTTCCAGATGTGTAAGCTGCCCATGCCACACGCACTAATGCAACCTCATACCATCAGAGATGCAGGCTTCTGAACTGAGCGCTGATAACAACTTGGGTCGTCCTTCTCCTCTTTAGTCCGAATGACACGGCGTCCCTGATTTCCATAAAGAACTTCACATTTTGATTCGTCTGACCACAGAACAGTTTTCCACTTTGCCACAGTCCATTTTAAATGAGCCTTGGCCCAGAGAAGACGTCTGCGCTTCTGGATCATGTTTAAATACGGCTTCTTCTTTGAACTATAGAGTTTTAGCTGGTGACGGCGGATGGAACGGCGAATTGTGTTCACAGATAATGTTCTCTGGAAATATTCCTGAGCCCATTTTGTGATTTCCAATACAGAAGCATGCCTGTATGTGATGCAGTGCCGTCTAAGGGCCCGAAGATCACGGGCACCCAGTATGGTTTTCCGGCCTTGACCCTTACGCACAGAGATTCTTCCAGATTCTCTGAATCTTTTGATGATATTATGCACTGTAGATGATGATATGTTCAAACTCTTTGGAATTTTACACTGTCGAACTCCTTTCTGATATTGCTCCACTATTTGTCGGTGCAGAATTAGGGGGATTGGTGATCCTCTTCCCATCTTTACTTCTGAGAGCCGCTGCCACTCCAAGATGCTCTTTTTATACCCAGTCATGTTAATGACCTATTGCCAGTTGACCTAATGAGTTGCAATTTGGTCCTCCAGCTGTTCCTTTTTTGTACCTTTAACTTTTCCAGCCTCTTATTGCCCCTGTCCCAACTTTTTTGAGATGTGTTGCTGTCATGAAATTTCAAATGAGCCAATATTTGGCATGAAATTTCAAAATGTCTCACTTTCGACATTTGATATGTTGTCTATGTTCTATTGTGAATACAATATCAGTTTCTGAGATTTGTCAATTATTGCATTCTGTTTTTATTTACAATTTATACTTTGTCCCAACTTTTTTGGAATCGGGGTTGTACAAAGTTGCAATTCATTACATTACATTGAAGAGACGGTTTTATCCCAAGCGAGTACACAAGCATAACAAGGCTAGTGAAGATGAGTAGGGTTAGTAGTTATGAAGGAAAAATTCACTGAAGATGTTAGTGACAGCAGATGAAAAACCAATGGCATAAACAGAGCTGAACCCTCATATATTTTACCTCTTCATAGAGAAGGAAGACAGATGATTTCTCTCTCTGAAGGAGGAGATTAAGGGAGGAGAAGGCTGGCAATGTTGCCTGATAGAAAAGCAGGTAGACTTCTGTTATCGGGTTGGAGAATGCATGCGCAAGCCGTGTGAAGCGTGGTTGTTTCTCATCTGAAAAAGAAAGAAAACACAATTATACATAGTATTCATTCACATGGCAATCTCTTAAAGAACCTCAAATTCATGTTAGTAAAATATGCAACTTACTTGCTGACTTGAAATAGCTGGAGAGTGGCTTGTATTGCTGCAGAATCCGATTCAAGCAGCGTTCCAGGCTCAGCCAACGGATGGAGATATGTGAAAGCATCTCCATATACTCCGACTCGTGCAAGTCACAGAATTCTGCAATGTGAATATTACATTTCCATACATGTCAACCTATACGGAATGTCCATATTTTATACGGATTTGATTCAATAAACGTAGTATACGGGCGTATAAATAAAGTTATACGGATTCTTTAAAAAAACTTCAATATTTATTTAGAGCTATAATCAATTCCCACGATGATAAAAGAGCGCATAACATTTACAAACGTACTGTACACCACAGACAGCCAGTAAAGAGTCTTATGAAATTGCGCATTATCTTGTGGTAGCGAGACTTCGTTCCACTTTTGATCATGCGCACACCGCATTGCGAGAATCCCGCCAACCGTGAAGTCATAGACATATAAACATAGACGCTGCCTTCTGCGTAGAATCATACGTCATCCTCGCCGCCATATTGGATGTGGCAAAGTGGAGATTCTTCACCCGTCTCTGGTATAGCGTCTAGACAGTAGCCGAGAATAAAGATGCCTCGTTCATGTGCTGCGTTTAACTGTACCAACAGGTTTACCGTCCAAACGAGATCACATGGGATTACCTTTCACAGGTGAGACTGGAAAAATACTTTTCATTGTATTTGGTCATTATAACGTAATTTTACGAACAGATTTTCCTGACTTTGTGGCTAATATGAAGTCTCGTGCATAATAGCCGCTCGGTGAAACCTGTCTCCAAACAACGAAGTATTTCCTTCGTAACTACACTGAGAACACTTTGTGTTTTTGTCAAACATTGGAGCTTTGTATTCATTCTGAAGGTTTATTGTTATTAATATTGAATAAAAAGTAACTGGGATGTACCATTGTTAATTATCATTAAAATTTTAGGTAAATTATTTTAATTTGCATCTTATACGGATTTTATAAGGGAAATACGGATTTTGGAGGTTGGTTATACAGGTTTGATTGACCAAAGGTTGACATGTATGCATTTCAGTGTCATGAAAGTTTTTGCATTGCATTCACACACTATAGTACTGCTGAAAATCACAAACCTGTTAGGTAACCTTTACGGTTCGTACTGCCTCTGAACCAGTGCCCAGCATCTACTGCCAGATCTTCAGGGTCAAATCCAGTCACCTACAAATTAGATTATGTTACAATTTGGTCACAAATTCATTACACCACAGCACAACAAGCTATCTAAAGGTTACTGAAAGAATACAAACTTCCTTCCAAAAAACCCTGCCCAGCATGCTTTGCTGTGTTATGCAGAATATGGCATGGGCACCCATGGATGTACACGCTGGGATTCTCTGCCAGTGTCCTAGAGGCAATCGAGTTTCTTGCCCCCGTATTGACCGGGGCATTGTCAATAGACAAAGCAACACAGTTACTCCAAGGTATGTTATGTTTTTCGAGGACATCATTGATCTTCTGGAAAATGGCTTCGGCAGTGCCACAGCGTTGCCCGCTTGTTGTGCACATGTCCAGAAATCAGTGAACAACCTTGCCGTCAAACACCCTGACAGTCAGGGGGTTCATTTTCTCACGTCCTGCAAGGTGAAGGTTTAAGCATCACATTAGAAACATTACACACATAGCCTAAACCACTGACATGTGTAAAAATGTGTACTGGAAAATGAGGATGTCTTAATTGGTTGTCAGTACAACACCTGTATCATTTGAGCCGTCTGTTATGAGAGTGAAGGGACTGGTCTTCGTTTTGGTGACCAGCTCCTCTCTGAAATGCGGTGCCACAGCTTCATTTATTATGCAAGTTGTTTTTGTGCTGGCACACTTATATTGCTGTGCTGTGGGGGAGTCGCTAAAGCAATTCCTTAACAAAGGACTAAAATGTTCTGCCGTGGCAAATGGCATATTGTGCCGCACCATGGCCACAGCCACTTTCACCTCAGCTCTCCTTGTCTTAGGGTGTATTCAGACCAGGATAGTTCACTTGCTTTGGTCCGAACCAAATTTTTTTTTTATTTTTTCATTTTGGTGCGGTTCGCTTTCACACTGTACATTTTATTAAGCGGACCAAAATCTGTCAACAAAGCCACGCGCCCTGAGGTCGTTCAGCTATTGGTCAGAGACGACACGCGCACAAAGCGTTAAGTTCAAAAGTAGTCATGGAGGCTTTCCGTGCTGTTATTCTTTTTAATGTCATCAAAGCTATATGTTTTTTCCAGTTTTTACTGTTTTCACAATTGTGCGATTACTATGCTGTTGTACAAGTAATTTATCAACGATGACGACAAAGGGCAATATATCACCACGCAATAGATGAATATATATCATCACGCAATAGATGCATTTCTTTTTTGCGTCGCTAGTACCGCCACTTTTTGAAAGAATGTCCCTGATTTTAATGTAGGTCTGACGGAGTTTCTTCACTTTTAGCCGACATTGTTCTGGGGAGTGCGTGAACCCCTTCTCCTTCATTTTCTCACTGAATACAGCAAACACGTCGGCATTTTTGTGTGTTCTCTCCAAAAGCTCAGATATGTGGACATCTGCCCATATATCCACAAGGGTATGCGTTTCTTCCTCGGCCCACGTTTGCCCCCTACTCATTTTTTGTACTCTGTAGTCTAGCCTACCACTGGTGACTGAACGACCCTTGACAACCGAAACAGTGTTTGCACTTTGCGGTGGAGTGTCAAGACTCTGTTTCCCATAATGCTCGACAAACGACGGAAGCTCCCGAGGTACAAAAAAGCAAAACTGTCGGATTAGGTCCGGTCTGTTTTCACACCTCCAAAAGATCCGCACCAGGGTTCCTTTGGTCCGGACCGAGTCCGACCTTGCAGCTCGGCCTCGGTCCGCTTGTTTGGTCCGGACCAAAGTTCGGTGGTTTGTATTCAGACCAACCCAAAAGGTCCGGACCAAGGGAAATTTGGTTCGTTTGGTCGTTTGGTCCGGACCAAACAACGTAGGTGTGAATACGCCCTTAAACAGAAAAGAATGATAACCATGTTATCAGCAGAAAGGACATTCAAGACAAATTTATTTGTAGAGGTAATTTATGGTAAACACAGACACAACTCAATCAGCTACTGGGTAATTGTTCATAATTATTTAAAATATATGGTAATATATTTTTTTATATTCGGAAATGATGAAAAACAAGATTTCATGCAAGAATCTGAGCTTCATGTAGTCCTTTTGACCAGGACAGTAGAGATCTTGCATGTGACGTCACAGCCGATCCAGATTGTAACAGATGCCATCTTGTCGGTCAAACGCCATATTTCCGCCTTCTGCTTCTACTTCTACCTTTTCTTCTGGAAAACCCTACTATATACAATTCTACTACAATAGCTGCGGCTACAAGCTCTCCCTACCTGTGCGCGTTTTTTATGTTTTTTGTGTGTATTTTTGCGTGTTGTTCGTCTGTACCGGACTTCAATATCCACTACAACCGTATGGACTTACTGGACATTGGTTTCCAGCAGAAAATGACGGTTTGTAGCGATTTCCATCGCATGCACAACATTCCGGACGAGATAGCGAGACCAGCGGGGTCTCCGTGGATTGTTATCGGGTCTGGCAGGCGAAGGAGGCGGCGTCGGGAGAGGAAGCAAAAGCGAGGCTGCAGGCAGAGCCGGCCTGTTGACTAAGCTCAGAAAACAGCCACTCAAACCTCCACTGCCAAGCCTCTATCTCTCCAACGCCAGATCCATGGTAAACAAGACGGACGATTTGGAATTACAGCTGGAATTAACTTATTCTATTCTATTCTATTCTATAATCGGCTGGTCAGTGCTATACTAGATACTACTGATATATCTAGTATCAGTACTAGTAATACTTAAGTGACTTACCCGTCCAATGAGGATTGTTATTTTCTTGTTTACAAGATGCCACATCTGAGAGCGGTTGACAAATCCTGAATTTCTGTAAAGATAACTGTCCAGAGATTTATAAGCACGCAGTGCTTCACCACTGAACAGCGAGGGAAAGTTAATGAGGTAATTATACACATCTGGGTATTCCACCTCTGGCAGTTCAATATCCACTGGCACGGTCGTGAAAACTACATCCGGTAAGCGATAAGGGTCACTAATCTGTAGATCGTTTATTTTAGACATATATCTAGTTATCTGTTCATTAGAAAAATGAGCTGTGTAGTCCATCGGTTGAAATTTATCCATTTTGTACACGAGTGCAGCAGTATTCAGCGGTGTTTTTTACCGACAAGATGGCGGCTGTGTACTTTCCGGTCACGTGACTGCAAGATCTCTATACCTTGGATTCTTGTGCAGTCATGCCACCAACAGTCACTGGGGGATAAAACTGTCCAATCCTACTTGTGGACTGAAGTGCCTGCTCTTTAGACTGGCGTGCTTTACTCTTAATGTGTCGCTGCACATCTGCGACACCTTGATGGCCACAGGAATTTTCCTGCCTACATACTGAGCACCAGTAGTAGGAGTTGGTGGTGCCTACAGTTATAAATGGCCATTTTGCAGTCCATTCACTTTTGAATGTGGATCGGTAGGTGGCAGCTCCAGTTAAGGCCTTTTTTTTCACCACTACCCTGACCTCTGCACTGTCTTCCTTGGTCACCCTGCCTTCTTCCGTCACCCTGTCCTCTTCTGGCACTCCACCTTCTGCATTCACCTCCATTCTTTCTTCGTCTTCCACTGTCTCTTTGTCCACCTCCCCTGTCTCCTCTTCTGTCACTTCCTGCACATTCTCTATCTCACCTGATACCACAGTCTCCCTCTCAGTCTCTGGCACATCAACTGACCTCCCTGCCTTTGTTTTCTGAGCCTTGGCTTCCCGGAAGGAAAGGAGGCTCTTCTGTTTTTTCCCTGACATGCTAAAATAAATGACACAAACGATTAAAATAATAAAAAACGCCTCTCTGTTCATGACAGCTCCTAGGCGACTTAACCAAAGTTATAAATTCTATAATCCCCAGAAAAACAGTCTTTGACTAAACGAACATTTAAATCGTCGTCAGCACAGTATGCTATTTTAGCTGGTTTACATCTAGCTCGCTAGTTAGACAGTTATCTACGATAGCTTGAAATGGACAGGTTTTCGATACTGAAACCGGTGTAGACCAGAAATATTGGTCTATAGAGTAAAACTACAAAGTAACTAAGTAAATATTGATATAAATTATTACCTGATGGTCCTGAGTCCCGACAGTTCTCCAGTTCTTTCAATTCTCTCGTTCGTTCCAGGTCGTTCTCGAGTTCACGCACAATTTTGCAGGTGCAGCGCGCGCTTGTAGCTGAAACTCACGTCTCCCCGACAACAGAACAATCTATTTTCTGATTGGCTGATGCTGCTCTGAGCACAGGGGCGGGTTCAAGACACATGAAACGTTTCAACCCAGTTGCAGAACGGTGCACGTTTCGGCCAATCAATAAGGAACAATTAGAAAAACGTAGCAAACCGTTGCAGCGGTTGAACTCGCCCGAGGAGCGCTGTGACCTACGGCTGTGGCGTTTGTAGATAGCTTGAAGGAATTTCTGTGCGATTATTGGAGAAGCTCAGAGGCTGTCCACACGGCAACGGATTCAGGTGAATCTGATAAAATTGTTTATCGTTTCGGCCTGGCGTCCACATGGCACCGGCGTTTTGGGTGCCCCAAAACGATATTTTTTGAGAACGGGTTCCAGAGTGGAAAAATCTGGCAACGGCGCCATTGCGAAGTCGTCTGGATGAGTAGAACGGATTTGTTTACGATGACGTCACAACCACATGACTAGAACAAGCAGCACCAATGTTCCCTCTAATTTTTCATGTGCCTGAGCATATGTGCCAAGTCCCTGAGCACCTGCCTTGTACCATTGTGAGCAACTTCAGACATACACGCGGGCCAACTGTATAATAATCTTACCATACCGTATCTGTACAGTACCATACAGCAAACCTATTACCCATCACTTTTGTGTGTTGAGGCAAATATCACTCCAATAGCAATAATACCTTCCTATAAAGTGTCCCTGACTCCCTGCAGCACCAATGGAAATAATTTGGGATGCTGTGAGTGTGAGCATTGCCTCTGGGATACTCACATACTTCGCCATGTGATCATGGATTTGTTGAGTTGCCAACATTGACGCATTCGTTTTAATGGCGAGAAGAATGTTGTCAATAAGAATTTTGACTTGCTCACGGTCGGACTTCTTCTTCAGTGACTGTTCATTCCTCCTCTCTCGATCTTTCGCGCTCTCCTGCAGTAGTGCACCAATTCCCATTCCCATCCGTAGCCTCCGTACAATCCCAACGGCATTCAAATGACTTTTCTGCTGAATGTGGCGCTTGAGATAGTCCAACTTCCATTCAGTCCATACTTTTCCCTCCGAAAACTCGCTTGTTACTTTGGCTTCGCAGCACGTCTTTCTCACTCGAAAACGAAAAAATGTCCCCAAATTTTACATCCTGTCCGTCCGTGCGCACATACTCCGACAGCCATTCCAGTTTAAAAGCTTCACATTTCTCTTTTATTCTCGCTTGATGCGTGGACGTACCCGGTCGTTTCGCCATTGCTGCATTTACCTCAGCTTCACACTCCGAACTCAAACGGCAAGCACTAGCAACAGAATCATAACATGATGGCACGCAACAGTTCCGGTCGACGTGCCATACGTAAGCTACAACGTCACATAAACTTTTTATTTTACTAATAGTAATAACACACAAAATAATGAAAAATATTTTTATTGTGTATTATTGTCTATAATTGTGTCTGGCCATCAGTTTTTTAATATTGACTCTAAAAAAAATTAGGAGTGCCAGGAAAGCAGGTAAAGCTAACAAGCTAACCCATTCAGAATTCTCTGCGCTGGCATAGGGTTGCTCTGCGCGGAGAGCGTGGGAGCACTGCGCAATTGCACAGGTGCGCAGCTTAGAGGGAACGGAGTTACATGTTGATCCTGGGATTGAGATGCTGGCCTCTTCTGCCCCTCGGACCTGCTTGGTCCATCCTGGTGCCCTGTGTCTGGTCGGAGTTTTATCGCCCCACTCCTGTGAAGGACGGCCCCATGAGGACAGTTGAGGGTTATACCTGTTAAAACTGTTAATATTATAGTCAGGCTGTCTGTTGTTGCCCAAATGAGGATGGGTTCCCTTTTGAGTCTGGTTCCTCTCGAGGTTTCTTCCTCATGTCGTCTGAGGGAGTTTTTCCTTGCCACCGTCGCCACAGGCTTGCTCATTGGGGATAGATTAGGGATAAAATTAGCTCATGTTTTAAGTCGTTCAAATTCTGTAAAGCTGCTTTGCGACAATGTTTATTGTTAAAAGCGCGATACAAATAAACTTGATTTGATTTTGATTTTGAACGTAGAGCAGCACTCTCGCTGTTTTGTATGAACCACTGCATTGCATTCACTTCTGTATACAGCTTTTCTTTTAAATAAACAAGTAACTGAACCATTTCTTGAATTTCTTTTTTTTATTGGATAAGACTGCTTTTCAGAATGTTCACACACAATATAAAAAGTTATATAAATTATATAAAAATGCTTTTCAAAATGTTCACACACAATAAGGAAATTAAGTTATATAAAACTATGCACACTAATAAAACTAATTTGTACACACAGAAGGCACGATTTCCTCGCGTAGTCGCAGCCATCTTCTTGTTGTTGTTGTGTGCTTGTTCCTGTGAGTGCTTCATGCCGGGTAGAAGAAGGGGTTTATGCGCATGCGTCCTACTTCTTCTATTGTTCTGGTGTCTCCGATGGGACCGTCTTACAGCGCATGTAGAGGTGTGGCATGTGTATTGCATCGTTTTCAGCAAGCGTTGCGTTGCCATATGTACCTGATATTTTACTGATCCGTTGCCCATGTGGACGCGATATTTTTTTAAATAAAATCTCGTTGCCGTTGTCGCGTGGATCTAGCCTCAGAGTGAGAAATGCCATGTGTGGCGTGTGAGTGTGTGAACTCGTTGAAATGCATGTGTCTCACTCTCAATGCGTGAGGCTTGAGAGTCATGTTAATGACCTATTGCCAATTGACCTAATGAGTTGCAATTTGGTCCTCCAGCTGTTCCTTTTTTGTCCCTTTAACTTTTCCAGCCTCTTATTGCCCCGTCCCAACTTTTTTGAGATGTGTTGCTGTCATGAAATTTCAAATGAGCCAATATTTGGCATGAAATTTCAAAATGTCTCACTTTCGACATTTGATATGTTGTCTATGTTCTATTGTGAATACAATATCAGTTTTTTGAGATTTGTAAATTATTGCATTCCGTTTTTATTTACAATTTGTACTTTGTCCCAACTTTTTTGGAATCAGGGTTGTAGTCTGGGAAGTACTGTCTTCAAGTTGGAGTGATTAAAGTCACCCGCAAAAATAAAGGCAGCCTCTCGGTGTCTCCTGCTGTTTGCTAATGGCTGCATGCAATTTCCCATTGCAAGCTTAGCATTAGCATCTGGTGGTGTATATACAGCAGTAATGAAAACTGATGTGAGTTCTCTTGGGAGATAAAAAGGTCTACATTTAACCATGAGAAACTCCACATTAGGTGAGCAGTGTCTCTCGGTGATAAGAGTTTGTACACCAAGCTCTATTTATATAAATGCACAAACCTCTGCCTCTGGTTTTGCCGGAGCCATCTACCGTCCTATCTGCACGGAGTGTGATGTCCTGCTAACTCAATAGTATTGGTGGGACATGGCGATTCATTTCCGCCAGTTCGTTCATGTCGGTCAGTTCAGCAAAGAAATTCGTTCGTTCAGTTCGTTCACTCGTTCATTTTGATGACGTCACACCAAAGCGGCACAACAATGGCTGTCGTCCGAAGTTTAGTTCATCTTGAGTGAACGAGAGGCGGCAGAGGTGCCATCCACAATAGATTTTCATACATTACAATGTGCTTGAGAAAAAGATGGAAGAAAAACATTATCCTAGCATTATCTGAAAAAGACTACATAAACAAAGCTCTGAAAGTTAATTAAATGTAGATGAGAATAAAGCTGTTTTTATATTTATTATATTTATTATATTTATTTTAGTAGAGCCATGGTCTGCCGGCTATGCAGTTGTTCTCTCAAACCCATTAAGCAAAAAAAAAAAAAATTGCTTATTTAACAGCAACACTCATTTCAGAGAATAAACAACTTTACAAGTCATCGTATTCAGCGAACAGTAGCCTGCGATGTCTCTCTGCTGCATTCATGATCATTCATTGTTTGGCCTGGTCATGGACATGGAAACGGTTGTTATGCACGAACATTCGATTGACGTCACGTCTAGCGAGACCTTTTCCAGCTGTTCGAGCAAGAGACCTCCTTTGCAGACTGTTTCATGCAGTTGTTCAAACCCATTAAGTAGCACCCATTTTGCTCATATTCAACAGCAACGCTCATTACAAAGAACAAACCACTTTATTACAAATTGCATTAACATTAAAAAAACGAACACAGTATGCCGCGATCTCCAGAGCCACGTTCTTCATTGTTTATCACAGTCATGGAAACCGTTGCTATGCGCCCAGCCCAGTATGGCAGCAGGCAGGCTGGCTGCTTGCTGTTCGTTCGCTCGCGAACTGCTGAGCTCGTTCGCTGTGAACTGAAATGTATTGCTGAGTGAGAGCTCTAAATTGTAAACTAAAGACTTGGCATGTGTCAACGCTCTGATAATAGGGCTCAGATAGCCCTTAAAGAAGTAAAGTGGCGCTGCTCTGCACAGATCAAAATGCAAGTTGGACGCCCTTCTGCTACTGAACAGATCCTGCTGATTCGCCAACGACCGAGATTCAGCGACCGCCCTGCTGCCAGCGAGCAGAGACTGCTGATTCCCAAACGACCGAGAACGAGAGGCAGCGCGAACTAGTTCTAGTCGTTCACTTCGAAGACTCGTTCAAAAAGAACGGTTCGTTCGTGAACGACACACCACTACTCAATAGCACTGTCCGGAATACTGCTGTTTAGCCATGTCTCTGTAAAGATCATGACGTTGGAGTCCATAATCCGTTTATTGTTGGTGATGCAGAGTCATAGTTCATCCATTTTGTTCGCCAGAGACCGGACATTAGCAAGGAAAATGCTAGGTAAAGGGAGCCGATGTGGTGTTAGCCTTAGCTTAGCTCGTAGCCCCCCTCACTTACCCCACCTTTGTTTACGGTCCCGATGCCGTCTGCAAGCACTTTCGCCCAGCTGGAAGGAGTGAGCAGCCTCCGGAGTTCTGGAGATCTCCGGGATGAGTTATCGCCAAACTTCAAAACTGTCAGAATTTTGTGATCCAATGTCCAAGAGCTCCTGTCTGCTGTAAGATGTTAAAGCAGTGCTGTACTGAATGAACGGTCCAGTAAGGAGCAGATAAAACACCACTAATTCGCAAAATCTGGAGAGGCTCTGAACCTCGCATTGTTCACGCGCCGCCATCTTGGTCAACGTTGTTCACGCGCCACCATTTGTGTCAAATTTCAGGAGGAAAACAACGTGTGTGAGGTCGCAGCTTTAAAACTCACTCTATTTTAAAACAGCAGGATCAATAGAGGTCTCACTTGTGGACTAAACATCAGTAGCAGCTGTTTTTGTACAAACCCAATTCCAAAAAAGTTGGGACACTGTAAAACTGAAATAAAAACAGAACGTGATGATTTGCAAATCATGGAAACCCTATATTTCATTGAAAATAGTTCAAAGACAACATATCAAATGTTGAAACTGAGAATGTTTATTTTTAATTTTTTTTTAATATCTGCTCATTTTGAATTTGATGTCAGCAACACATTTCAGAAAAGCTGAGACGGGGCAAAACAAGATTGAAAAAGTTGTGTAATGCTTAAAAAAAACAAAAAACAACTAATTAGGCTAATTGTCAACAGGTCAGTAAGATGATTGGGTATAAAAAGACCCTCCCAGAGAGGCGGAGTCTCTCAGAAGTAAAGATGGGGCGGGGTTCACCACTCTGTGAAAGACTGCATGGGCAAACAGTGCAGCAATTGAAGAATAACATTCCTCAATGTAACACTGCAAAGAATTTGTGGATCACATCATCTATGGTCCATAATATCATTAAAAGATTCAGAGACTCCGGAGAAATCTCTGTATGCGAGAGACAAGGCTGAAAACTGACATTGGATGCCTGTGATCTTCAGGCCCTCAGGAGACACTGCATTAAAAGCAGACACGTGTCTGTAGTGGAAATCACTGTATGGGCTCAGGAACACTTCAGAAAACCATCGTCTGTGAAAACACTTCATTACTGCATCCACAAACGCAATTAAAGCCAGATATAAACAATATCCAGAAACCCCGCCCCCTTCTCTGGGCCTGAGCTCTTTTACGATGGACTGAGACGAAGTGGAAAACTGTCCTGAGGTCTGTTGAATCAAAAGTAGAAATTCTTTTTAGAAATCATGGACACCACGTCCTCCAGGCTAAAGAGGAGAGGGACCATCCGGCTTGTTATCAGTGCACAACTCAAAATCCAGCATCTGTGATGGTCTGAGGGTGCATTAGTGCACATGACATGGGGAGCTTGTACATCTGGGAAGGCATCATTAATGCTGAATGATATAAACACGTTTCAGAGCAATATGCTGCCATCCAGACAAAATCTTTTTCAGGGAAGGCCTTCCTTCTTTCAGCAAGACAATGACAAACCGCTTTCTGCACATATTACAACTGCATGGCTCTGTAGTAAAAGAGTCCGGGTGCTAAACTGGCCTGCTGCAATCCAGACCTGTCTCCCATTTAAAACATTTGGTGCATTATGAAGCGTAAAATCCAACAAAGGAGAAACGTTCTGAAATGTGTTGCTGACATCAGATTCAAAATGAGCAGATATTTTTCTCAGTTTCAACATTTGATATGCTGCCTTTGTACTATTTTCAATTAAATATCGGGTTTCCGTGATTTGCAAATTATTGCATTCTGTTTTTATTTACAGTTTACACAGTATCCCAACTTTTTTGGAATTGTGGTTGCATAAAAAATTACAAAAGTGAAAAATTAACATGTCCTTCTTTCAGACAGAGGAGTTTACGCTTCTTTACGGTTTCTCTGTGACATGACGAGCTGCGTTTTTTATGTCTTTGAGAGGGAAATTCATTCATTCATTCAGTATTCAGTGTGTTTCATTGACATGATAATGAGAGTGACAGAACAGCGACAAAACACAAACCTCGCGAGCTAATGAGGTTAATTCAGAGTTAGTTAGCGAACTGGTTAGCTTAAGCATAAGGATGTTCTAGTGGAAGCGCTGTTCTCTGTTTGATCACCTTGTGTCCTACAATAACCAAACCTGAGAGCAGAAAACCTGCTGACGAAGCAGAAATTCACTTTTCCACCTGTGTGTGATGCTGAGTGTGCCTGGGGAACCTTCAGGAACATCCCGATCCTCAGTAGAGAAGGAGATGAAGACATTCCAGAATGTAAACAAGCTCTGTTTCGTTTTCATTTCCCGAGTCCTTCCATGTCTCTTTATGGACTGTAATGGTAGCAAAGCATCATGGGAATCTCCTGCCTGCTCTACTGCACCAACATCATCAACAATTCATGCGCATCATTTAACTGGTAACCTTTTAAAACTATTAGCCCCTCTACTCGCTGTCACACTGATGCCATAACAAGCCATTCATACTCATACGCATAATCATCATCATCATCATCATCATCACAATGCTCTTTACAGGCTCCATGTCACGGTTAATTTAATCCGGGTTCGAGGCTCATCATTCCACTCACACATGAACTCATTCACAGAGGACCTGTTTGTGGATATAAAAGGATTTATCACACACTCATACTCCGGATTACAGCACCGTGAATCGCTCTGGACTGCTCTGAGACACCTTCACCCCGGAGCAGAAATAGTCCAGAATGTTCCACTGTCAAGACAAACACTGGAACTGTGCTACGTTTCCTGATCTCTCTTCAAGTACCAGTATGAAATGCTCCAGTTTGATGGTTCTTGCTTGCTCCTCAAGATCAGGAACAGGACCAACCTACCACAAAGTTGTAGATCACTAAGGTTCTGCACAGTTCAGAACAGTCGCTCAAAAAGTCTCTCGCACTGGAGACACTGCCCATAAATATTAAACAAACATCTATTTAACAGAAAACCACAGCATATTTACAGCACATTAACGATTACAATTTATAAAATGGACCGTCTGATGATCTGTTGCTATAGAAACAGTAACGTGGTAAGAGTTATTAGTATCAATACGCAGGTGATAAGAGAAAATCGTGTGCACTGATTGGTTGAGAAATTCAAATTAACAAACAATTATCTGTCGAAGGTGAAATAAATATTGGTGAATAGTAAGTGAGATGAAGTCGAGGTTATTATTCACTGATATTCACTGAGCCTGAGGAGGATAATTGTTTTAGTCTAAATACACAGGTGATTATTTAAAAAAAATCGTACTAAAAAAATCTTTAGTGCTTTTAGGAACAGCATTTTCTTTCATCATGTGTAATTCTTCCTCACTTATGAAGAATGCTGAAGCGATCGGACGCCATTTTGCTGAGTCACTCGAAGTGATTATTGAAAAATAGTCTGAATCTCTCAACCAATCAGGGCGCACGATTTCCTATAATCACCTGCGTATTTATACTAAAATAGAATAAAGCATTAAGATTTTCAGCTTGGGGGAGGGGATGGGGTAATATTCCGAGAGAAAAACTCGGATGTTCTTTGAGACAGCAATCATATGCTTCCTGGCTGCAGTGCATTCTGAGAAATGGAGTTGAAAATCTTAAAGCAAGACGGCCTTTCACTTTCATAAAATCAGTGAAATTTATTTCCGTCTGAAATGTGGTGATTGTGATGTGTTTATTTCTGTAATATCTCACAAAATATCAGGCCATTCTGTGGCTGGGAAGTTATTTAATTTGAGGGGATTAAAGCAAATAATGTGCATGAAATCGCTCGCTTCGTGCAGTCAAGCAGACAGAGGAAGTCCGTGTGCGCATGCGCAGGTTTACCTTCTTCTTTTTTTGGGTTTTACGGCAGCTGGCATCCACAGTGTTGCATTACTGCCATCTACAGGTTTCCCTTTGAGCGTGCACTGACAGTTCCATCATTCTGTCACTAAACGAACAGCTGATCACACCGAGGTGCTCGCCGAGCGCCCATATTTATTAGTTTGGTCCTGCGTTTCCTTTCCTTCGTATAGAACATAACGTCTTTTCTTCTCGCTTTCTTTCTGTTACTGTAGTCGGTCTTTCACGTTTCATTCGCACACTCACGTCCTCCATTTTTCTCTCCTGTTTCAAATTTGTATCCCATAATGCCTTGCGTGAACGGGGAAAGCCCATCACGTGATGCATGATGTAGTATCTTGTATTGGGTCATGGTGAAGCAGGAAAAAATAGCGGAGAATTTAGGGCCATGTGGAGATAAATTCATTAATTGTTCTATTTTTAAAAAAATAATAAAATTGGAAGTCTGTGATTCGAATTCAGTAGCTTTCAGTCACTAAACAAAAATAATTGGGTGTCAGGAAAAATTATTTTTATGACCTACACTTGAAAAAAACTGAAAGGCAGTCTACCTTTAATGCTTTATTCTATTTTAGAATAAATACGCAGGTGATTATCGGAAATTGTGTGCACTCTGATTGGTTGAGAGATTCGGACTATTTCTCAGTAATCACCTCGAGTGACTCGGCAAAATGGCGTCCGATTGCTTTGTCATTCTTCGTAAGTGAGGAAGAATTACACATGATAAAAGAAAATGCTGTTCCTAAAAGCACTAAAGATGCTCTGAAGTTCGGTCGAAAACTATTCAAAGGGAAGACGGAGTTGGGATTTATTTTATCGATTTCAAAACAAAGTATTTTACGTGACTTGGCGTCGATAAGTGACACAAGTCTGCGCCGCAAAGTTATTACATTTGCATACCGCTTTTGAAGTTTGAAATAAATTATTTTTAATAAATTTTTTTAAGGGCGGCACGGTGGTGTAGTGGTTAGTGCTGTCGCCTCACAGCAAGAAGGTCCTGGGTTCGAGCCCCGTGGCCGGCGAGGGCCTTTCTGTGCGGAGTTTGCATGTTCTCCCCGTGTCCACGTGGGTTTCCTCCGGGTGCTCCGGTTTCCCCCACAGTCCAAAGACATGCAGGTTAGGTTAACTGGTGACTCTAAATTGAGCGTAGGTGTGAATGTGAGTGTGAATGGTTGTCTGTGTCTATGTGTCAGCCCTGTGATGACCTGGCGACTTGTCCAGGGTGTACCCCGCCTTTCGCCCGTAGTCAGCTGGGATAGGCTCCAGCTTGCCTGCGACCCTGTAGAACAGGATAAAGCGGCTACAGATAATGAGATGAGATGAGATGAGATAACCACAGCGCATTAATGTGACCCTGCACTACTGTCAGAGCTGCTGTTGTAGAAAATTAACCAACGATCAGCATCCAGAACTCAGCAGCAGACACATGGTAGCTGAAGCCTGAAGAGTGTTTGAAGCAGCTCGTGTAATTAAACAGGGTCAGTTAGCGTCGTTAATGGACAGGAGCAGATGCTCACGCGCTCTGTAATTACTCACATGATCATAAAACTACTTCGCTCTGAGCGCTCACGGTTTTTGGAATTCTTCTCCGTTCCTTATGTGTGTTGCTCAATTGACTTGATTACACAGTGTGAAGGTAAACAGTGTGTGTGTGTGTGTGTGTGTGTGTGCAGTAACAATCACAACTGCTTTAAGCCCTAATGAGGAACTGCTGTTCACTATCACACACTGAGAACTGGAGCTTACACACACACACACACACACACACACACACACACACACACACACACAGGATTTATGTTCATGTCACTCTGGGAAAAGTGTATTTCAGTATTTTACTGTGTATAATATAAAATATGACATACTGTTATTTCTCATTCTTTACTCAGATAAATATATAAAAATACGATAAATATAAAAGTATAAAAGCATAAACACAAACACTGAGGCTTTTCTAGATTAGGAGAGATGGAAAGATTGAAAGTTTATTTATTTATTCATTCAGAATTTAGTCTTGAAAGTCGTGATTGCATAAATATTCACACCCTTTCACCCCCAGACCCCATAAATTAGTTCTGGTGCAGTCAGTGACCTTCAGGAGTCACTCGGTATGTCACGGTACACACCGATCAGCCATAACGTTCACACCACTGACCGGTGAAGAAGTTTGATCATCTCATTACAATGGCACCTGTCGAGGTGTGTGTGTGTGTGTGGGGGTATGAGGCAGGAAGAAAGAGAACAGTCAGTTCTTGAAGAAGTTGATGTGTTGGAAGCAGGAAGAAATGGGCAAACGTAAGGAGGGACTTTTGACAAGGGCCACATCATGGTGGCGAGATGACTGGATCTGAGGATCTCCAAAATGGGGCAGAATTTTGGATTCCACATAAGAGTTCCTGGAGCTAAACTACTGAAAAAGTGAATGCTGGCTAAAGCAGAAAGGCATCAGTATGAACTTTTTCAGCAGTTTGTGCTCCAGAAGCTCTTCTGTTCTGTGGGATTGGACCATATGTTCTCGCCTTTGTGCCCCATTTGAATCAATGAGTCTTCGACGCCCATGACCCCGTCGCCGGTTCACTGGTTGTCCTTTGGATACTTGGATCACTTTTGTTCTTTACTAACCACTCCATTACCTGGAACACCTCGCACGATGCACCAAGTCAGGTCAAGTCAAGTTTATTTGTATCGCGCTTTTAACAATAAACATTGTCGCAAAGCAGCTTTACGGAATTTGAACAACTTAAAACATGAGCTAATTTTATCCCTAATCTATCCCCAATGAGCAAGCCTGTGGCGACGGTGGCAAGGAAAAAACTCCTTCAGACGACATGAGGAAGAAACCTCGAGAGGAACCAGACTCAAAAGGGAACCCATCCTCATTTGGGCAACAACAGACAGCCTGACTATAATATTAACAGTTTTAACATGAAGACAGTTTCGTTGATGTTATAAACTCTTCATTGATGGAAACTTGAGTGCAAAACTGTTCATGACAACTGCAGTCCTAAAGTTAGCAAGTCAACTGTAGTCCTCAGCCATAAAAGCATTACTGTAAGAGTCCAGAGCGTCCTCCAGGTATAACCCTCAACTGTCCATATGGGGCCGTCCTCTACAGGAGCGATGCGATGAGACTCCGACCAGACACAGGGCACCAGGATGGATCAGGCAGGTCCGAGGAGCAGAAGAGGTTCAGCATCTCGATCTCAGGACCGACATGTAACTCAGAGGGACAGATTGGGGATTTTGGAGATGTTCAGACCTAGTCATCTCACCATCACTATTTTGTCAAAGTCTCTGAGATCCTTACACTCGCCTATTTTTCCTGCTTCCAGCACATCAACTTCTTCAAGAACTGACTCGTCTCTTTCTTGCTGCCTAATAAGCCCCACCCCTCGACAGGTGCCACTGTAATGAGATAATCAACGTTATTCACTTCTTCACCTGTCAGTGGTTTTAATGTTATGGCTGATCAGTGTCAGGTGTGATGATAATTTGTGATGCAAATGTATGATGATTTGAGTTGATGAATAAAAAAAAAGAACCGTGATTATTATCAGGCTGTTTTCTGTTAGTTTTTCCAAGCTGTAATTGCACTGTTTAGACAGCAGAGGATGCTCTATATAACATACAACAGTGGGAATACACGCGACTTCACCATAGGCGGAAGTAACGCAGCTCTAATGCTGCAAAAACACACAAAATAAACAGGTGTAAAATGTGAAAGAGCTGCTGTGTGATTGTGTACAAATAGATTTAACAAAAATCAGAGCTCTCTCTCTTTTTGCAGGCTGCTGAAAGATAAAGAAGAAAATGGAGGGAGAAAAAATGTTTATAAAAGTTTAATAAGAAAAGGAACATTTTAGTTAATGGGTGATTTTATATTTTCATCAAATCTTTACAAATGTGGCAGATCACAGAATCCAGGGACACATGTCCACCCGGGGGCATTTTGAGTTATTGACGGATTCAGAAAGTACAGTTTCTAAGCTTTCCAATGATGCCTTCCATGTGGAGATCTGACAATATTTGAAGAATGTGTGGCCTTTTGAAAGTGTATACCTCTTAAAACAGGAAAGGGAGAAAATCGCCCTCAAAGTTTTCCATCTCAGCTACTCTGGGTGTAGGGCGGGCACATAATGCTGCTCATTTGCATGACATTAAGGAAAGCCCGACCCTCTACGAGCTAGCACGATAGTACTTTCATGCAAACAAAGATCACCACGTCAATTTTCCTTCCATGCAAAGTATGCCCAACACAATTATGAAGTACAAAAATAAGTCCTAAAGTATACTTTAACACTTTGTGGTTGAAAAATTACTCACACCGTCAGAAAGAAAGATAGCACGATGATAACACAACTAACACAACGCTAGTTTCATGTAAAGCCTCGGTCACAACCGGCCGTACGGTACGCGCTCCTACGGCCGGTCTACACGCAAAAAACGCAAGAAACACACGGAGAGCGCGCATGAAACGCACGAGAGCGCGCGTGTGAAAAGCACAAGAGCGCGAGTGTGATGTGCTGATTTTCGAGCCGCAGACCGGCCGCAGAGGTTCTTTGTCATGTCAAACAAACTCTACGGGCGCTTACGTTTTTTTCAGGTTGCAAGACAAACTTACGGCCAACGCGCGTCTTTCTCCACGAACAAAAAAAAAACGCAGCGATTTGGGAAACGCCAAAAATCACATGGCCAAAAAATCGTACGTCCGGTTGTGACCTAGGCTTAACCAAACCACAACACTCTCCGTTACATGCAAAAATAACCACACAGCCTTAGATTAATAAACTCACCCCATCAGAAAGAGAAACGGCGCCTTGCACACACCAATGCCTCCGATGGAATAATGTAGTCCTAGAACGGTCCGTGTATCATCCGATCATTCAAGTATTCCATTCAATCTGGAAAACGAGGTTGCGTTTTTTTTGCTAGAAATGGTGATCTCCGATGTAAATACCGTGTGTCTGTTTGCTTCGCGGTGTTTCAGCTCCTTTTGCGCTCTGTTTAGCTTCCTCATTCCATAGTGAAATCACACGCCTGTATGCAGTTAAGTAGCCACAAGCTCAGCTCGCATCATACAGCTGATTCGCGGAAAAAAAAACAACAAAAGACTTAAATCATCATGTGAATGGCCCATATGGTAATTTACCCACACCCCCCAGCAGGCTACAGTCCTGACAAAAACGAGACAGTTTGCAACAAAAAATGTATGCTTTTCCAACAAAACAATTTATTATCTGAAATACTGATTGCATTCTTCAAGAGCTCAACTTGCACATGATGGAAAAAAACAAAAATCACAAATTTCGAAAAAAAATGCTTCTTTTGCGATTATCTCGGATTCATTTCGGCCGACATGTGTCCCTGGATCCGGTGAGGGGTCACAAATGTGGGTAAATAATTACTATTGGTTATTAAGAAAATGAAACAAAAGGTTTTTTTTTTTAATTATGATGAGTATTATGAATATTTGAAATATTTAATTAACAAAATGAATATTTATCTTGATAAAGAATAGGAAAATAAATTATTTTTTGGGGGGGGAATAAATCTTCCTCGTTTATTTTTTCAAAAATATTGTCGGAAAATCGGATCACGAATCGGGTGAATCGTTCCGTGCCTAATTGTGAAGTTCCAGAATTAGTTGATTCTAGATGATCTGTGTGCAATTGAAGTGTTGCGTGACGTGTCTGTAAATAGAGCTGTTTATTAGAGAAGGTGTGAAACCTACAGCATCACAAGGCTCAAGGAGAGGTCAGGTCGAGTCTCGGGTAATGTATCCATCAGCCGGTTCAAGACAGGATGAGTTCGAAAGAAAAAAAAAAGCGAGATGACAAGAGGAGTGACTCTGAACATGATGCTACCACCCCCGTGCTTCACAGTGTGGACGGAGAACCAGACAACCGTTTCCATGAGTAGATACTTTGCAACAATTTTCTTCACGTCTTCTTTCTTTCACTCTCTCACGATTGTTCTTCAATGCAAATATTTAATTTGATGTCATTTTTTTTTTTCTTCTTGAATTGTTATTTGAGTGTGGAAGGTTTATATTGTACGTCATATACGCTCATTTGTATGAATGGCGCCAATAATTTTGCTTCGTAAAAAGTCGGTACTTAAAATTCAGTGATTAATGTCAGGAATTATGACTATGAGCATGTTTAATGATTTTGCTGTCAGATTAAGTGTGACGGAATCTTCTCTCTTTCTCTCTCTCCCTCTGTGTGTGTGTGTGTGTGTGTGTGTGTGTGTGTGTGTGTGCGTGCGTAGTTAAACCGACTGTCATCGACGTCGATATCTTCGTTAACAGCATCGGACCCGTCTCATCAATAAATATGGTAAGTGAAATGGATTTCCATCATCTACAGCTCCGGAGCCTCATTCAGAACAGTTTTAAAGTGCATATCCTGGACCAAATTCTTTTTTTTTTTTATATGAAAGTATGTCCCTTTACACACTCATCCAGAAGGGTAATTTTGCACAAGGCCATCTGTCTACAACAGAAAAAAATAAAATAACAAAACGCGTCTGGAAAAATCCCAAGCGAGTCTGGAGCCAGATTCGTGACGTCACCTGCGGAAGCGCCAGCAGGCTGCGCGAGCTTTGCACGGTTTCAGTGCACAGCCTGTGTAGACCAAGCGCTCCCATTTCTCTCTCATTGTCCGGCCTTTTGGGAAACGATGAGTTCTAATCCCATCATGATTGGTGTTGCTACACCCTCCTACGATACATCTGTTAACCACTTTAATAATTACACGATAACGTTGAAAAAATTTGCAGAAAACCACCAGGTCGTTTTCTCATAAACAAACCAGCGCTGACGTAGGATTCAGAAGGAGGCGTCCCGCACGCGACGTCACGAAAATCAATGTTTCCCGGGAAATCCAAATGCCAAGTTTGTTCAGAGGCGGACCAATTCGCCTCAAACGTCTCGATTTCAACTGAATTTTTCGGGTATTGCGCAAGGTAAAAAAATTGCAGAGAATGCAAAATGTTACAGATATTTGACCAAAGTTTAATATAAAATAGGAGAATTACATTGATCTTGCTCCTGAATTTACCCGTGATACGCACTTTAAAGCTGTGTGTGTGTGTGTGTGTGTGTCACTGGCGGCTCGTTAATAGGGGCGATTTGGGCGACGCACTCCCAAACAGGGAGGGAGATTTTTTTTTTAATCTACTCCTACTACCACGGCAACAGTAATGTCATTGTCCAATCAGGCTAAGGTCGCACCTGGTGTAGCCACGCCCTTTTGGGGCGATTTCTGTCAGGTTCAGATTTGCCCCAAAATCTCCCATTGACACTAATGGTACGTACGTTTTTTTTTCGAAAATCTGCTCCCAATGCATTTTCTATTAGGTTTTATGTGCTCGCACAAGCAGCGTGCTTACGTCATACGCCTGTTGCGCCGCGCAAGTGTTGCCAGATTGGACGGTTTTAAGTGCATTTTGGCGGGTTTTGAACATAATTTTGGTCTGGAAAACGCAACTTGCGCGGGAAATGTGTGAACATTCTATGAAGATGGTGGCGAGTGTTGAGTGCAACAATACGATAGCGTCTCTGAAAGAAGTTCCCTTTAATCGTCGTACCAATGAGGAGAAAACGGCAATCAAACAGCTAGGACCTCCTAGACCGAATTTAAACATCAAGCAAGTGTCTACGAAGGGGGAGAAGACCTACTCAAGAGGTTTTAACAAGAACTGGTACCACCGGAAAACTTGGCGAGCTGGCTGTGATGTAGTCAATGCTCGTTTTTGCTCCCCTTGCGTTCTCTTCCACCCTGGAAGTAGCACAGCAGACTGTACAGTGATATCTGATATTTGAATTTACTAGGCAAAAGTTGTGTGTGTGTGTGTGTGTGTGTGTGTGTGTGTGTGTGTGTGTTTTACCAATGGCAGTTTAACATTGCCATGTTTTTGTTTTACCAATGGCAGTTTAACATTGCCATGCTTGGAATATTTCAGTAGCCTCAAGTTCTCTCTGACTTGGTGTAAATTAAGCATATTTTCAGTTTTTATATATTGTACAGTATGTGTTCAATGGAGCCAGCAGCACCTTTTTTCCAACTTGTTAAGCCAAGTTGCACTGACTACAAAACCTTGTGTAACCTTGTGTGTGTATAGCTAAATAACTAAAGCCGTTTGTGTTCATCGGCATGCTTGTAATACTTTAAATTTCCTTTTAAGGCATGGCCTTCTGGAGGAATTCTTGGGGAAAAAAACTGCAGAATTTATTTAGAATTATTTGTTGTTAAAATGGTGCAATTCCATATAAAAAAAACCCCACATAATTAAGCTGCACACGTTTGTTTGATGGTTATGCTTTTCTTCATCTTTTTCAAAACTTAAATAAGCACTTGTTTTGGATTTATATCCTGCCACTTTAATTGCATTCTTTAGAATTGAAGAAATTAGAATATGTTTATAATTAAGAATTTGTGTCTACTTATTATAGAATACTGGAAAAATATGAGAAAATAAATGAGTAATGTAATATTAATTGATTGTGATGCCAAATGTTTTGCTTTGAAGGCTTCACAATGAATCTTCCTTAGTTTTAGCCTGGCAAGCCAGACTAAATGTGAATATTTGCCACTCGTAGGCAAAAATATTTTTGGCCGCTAGGCGGGTGGGTCTAGTTTACTAGGCTACCTTAGTTTGCCACCTTTAACTTGTTTAGTGTTGCCACCTAGTGGAGAGAAGAGATATTGTCTGTATTGATATCTGAATAGTTCAGCCAATTGATTTGCTACCTAGGTCAATTTACTTCAGTCCTGTGGACATTTACGGTCCGTGTAGACATAACGGGGGAAAATTGCCCCCCCTGAAAAAAAATTCAGGAGCCGCCACTGGTGTGTGTGTGTGTGTGTGTGTGTGTGTGTGTGTGTGTGTGTGTGTGTGAAATTGTTCCTGTGAGGGATGAGGTCATGGCGTAACTTCAGTGGTGATTGCTGTGAGGTGCTCAGAGCCTGACCTGAGGGAAAACACTGGACAATTTGACAGAAATAAAGTAATAAAGTAAGGCTGTTGTTGACGCTGTGGGAAACCGCTGAAGAACTCGCACGGAAAAAATCTGCACTGACCCTGACATGACGTGACCATGTTTTAGAGGTCAGGGTTCAAACACGATGGAATGATTTGATATATCTGGTGGATAAATGACTCACTTCTGAATCAGAACTCATTAAATAAAGAGACCAAGTGAACTGAGAGAGAGATACGAGAGAGAGAGAGACGAGAAAGAGAGATACGAGAGAGAGATAGAAGAGAGTGATATGAGAGAGATATGAGAGAGATAGAAGAGAAATATAAGAGAGAGAGAGATAAGAGAGATACAAGAGAGATAGAGAGATATAAGAGAGAGAGATATGAGAGAGAGATAAGAGAGATACAAGAGATATAAGAGAGAGATATATACAAGAGAGATAGAGAGAGATAAGAGAGAGAGAGATAAGAGAGATACAAGATATATATATATATATATATATATATATATATATATATATATATATATATATATATATATATAATATAAGAGGGAGATGAGAGAGAGATACAAGAGATAGAGAGAGATACAAGAGATATATATATATAAGAGAGCCCTGTGATGACCTGGCGACTTGTCCAGGGTGTACCCTGCCTTTCGCCCGTAGTCAGCTGGGATAGGCTCCAGCTTGCCTGAGACCCTGTAGAAGGATAAAGCGGCTAGAGATAATGAGAATGGGATATATATAAGAGAGATAGAGAGAGATATAAGAGAGATACAAGAGAGATACAAGAGAGATAGAGATACAAGATATATATATATATATATATATATATATATATATATATATATATATATATAAGAGAGAGAGAGATACAAGAGATAGAGATAAGAGAGAGAGATACAAGAGAGATAGAGAGAGATATATATATATATAAGAGAGAGATACAAGAGAGATTATATATATATATATATATATATATATATATATATATATATATATATATATATATATATATATATAAAAGAGAGAGATATGAGAGAGAGATACAAGAGAGATAGAGATACAAGAGAGAGATATATAAGAGAGAGAGATAAGATATATATATATATATATATATATATATATATATATATATATATATAAGAGAGAGATAAGAGAGAGATAAGAGAGATAGAGAGAGATATAAGAGAGAGAGATACAAGAGATAGAGAGAGATATATATATATAAGAGAGAGATACAAGAGAGATGATATATATATATATATATATATAAAGAGAGAGATATGAGAGAGAGATACAAGAGAGATAGAGATACAAGAGAGAGATATATAAGAGAGAGAGATAAGATATATATATATATATATATATATATATATATATATATATATATATATATATATAAGAGAGATAAGAGAGAGATAAGAGAGATAGAGAGAGAGATACAAGAGAGATAGAGATATAAGAGAGATATATATAAAAGAGAGATATAAGAGAGAGATAAGAGAGAGAGATACAAGAGAGATAGAGAGATATATAAGAGAGAGATACAAGAGAGATAGAGAGAGATATAAGAGAGAGAGATACAAGAGAGATAGAGAGAGATATATATATATATAAGAGAGAGATACAAGAGAGATGATATATATATATATAAGAGAGAGATATGAGAGAGAGATACAAGAGAGATAGAGATACAAGAGAGAGATATATAAGAGAGAGAGATAAGATATATATATATATATATATAAGAGAGAGATACAAGAGAGATAGAGAGATATATAAGAGAGAGATACAAGAGAGATAGAGAGAGATATAAGAGAGAGAGATAGAGAGAGAGATGCGAGAGAGAGAGATGCGAGAGAGATAGTTTTGATGGCAGGATGGATGAGCTCCTACGCCCTCGACCTTCTGGTTATTATTATAGACTCCATTATTCTTTAACCCTGAAGAAGCTCCTCAGCTTCATAACTCTGTTATTCCCGCTTTACCTTTTCCACTTGTTCGTGTTTATATTGTTGGACCTGGGGTGGTTTTTTGTCCAGTTCTCTGATCTTGTAATTCCCACATGGAAGAACCTTCTCATGAGCTCCATGACGTCATTTCAACCCAGCGCAGGATATGATCCGTACTCGTGCACCAGTCTGAAAGTTTACGACGTGATCCCTCTGATTAAAAGCGTGTGTGCTGGATATAACTCAGGATGCAGCTTTTGTAACATTTTTGCATCGTTAAAATTCCAACATGTCAGAATTTCGGAAATTACAAGCTCCAGTTCGGGAAGAAATATTTGAACGCATGGTTCAGTTGGATTTTTTTTTTTTTGCTTGGAAAAGCGTGCAGAAATTCAGGTCCCTGATTTACCTGATCCGATGTCATTAAAACTACAACATCATGGCGTCGTCCATCATGACTGGTACGACAGCGAGATTACAAACACGATTTAATTTACCACTGTATGCAATACGTTCGCATTCTTAAGATACTCATGAAGTCACCAATGATGCAGTTTTTCAAAGATGTGATAACTGAAATCATTGATATTCGTCTCCGAGTGCTAAGTGTGAAGATTTTCGGAAGTCAGAAGTTTTTCCCACTCAGAAGTTTCTAAAGCAAATTATTTCTGCTGTATTGAATCACAAGACTAGTTGCTTCTTATTTCTGGGATTGTGATACGGATCATGATCATATTCCCCCAATCTTTAACCCGATCAGACCACGAGACCCCGATGATCATGTGATCAAGGCGTACCTGCTGTTCCAAAGTCCAGACTATTGATGCAGATTTCTCTGTGATGCTCTGAGACGTTGGACCAGTTCACCTCCAGGCATTACATCATCAGATTCTGGAGCCAGTTTTAAGTCGAGTTTAAAAAACACACTTTTATCCTTCGGCATTTGTCGATGTTCTCGGGTCTTTATTGGTTTCTTTATGTCTTGACAATTATATTTATTCATTCTCTCATAGTTTTTAGGTCTTATCTTTTTATATCGTATAGATTTGTTTTTTTGTCTTTTCCTTTTATTTGAATAAAATCTAAAGATATTTGTGATTTGTAGGTTTATTATTTTGTTTCTTAATATTTTATTTATTTTTTTTCTGAAAAGCTTTATTTTTATTTTACTTTAATTATCTTTTATGTTAAATTTTATTTACTTTACTTATTTTTTATATTCTATTATACTTTACTTATATTTAATTTTATATCACATATTTTATTTAATATTATTTTATTTTGCATAACTTTTATTTTATATTTTATTTACTTATTTGTTATATTTTATTTACTTATTTTATAATAAGTAAATAAACTGGCCAGCCTGCAGTCCAGATCTTTCACCCATAGAAAACATTTGGCGCATCATAAAACGGAAGATACGACAAAAAAGACCTAAGACAGTTGAGCAACTAGAATCCTACATTAGACAAGAATGGGTTAACATTCCTATCCCTAAACTTGAGCAACTTGTCTCCTCAGTCCCCAGACGTTTACAGACTGTTGTAAAGAGAAAAGGGGATGTCTCACAGTGGGAAACATGGCCTTGTCCCAACTTTTTTGAGATGTGTTGTTGTCATGAAATTTAAAATCACCTAATTTTTCTCTTTAAATGATACATTTTCTCAGTTTAAACATTTGATATGTCATCTATGTTCTATTCTGAATAAAATATGGAATTTTGAAACTTCCACATCATTGCATTCCGTTTTTATTTACAATTTGTACTTTGTCCCAACTTTTTTGGAATCGGGGTTGTATTTATGTATTTATTTATTTTTGTTAAAACAACAACAACAACCGTTTCCTTATGGGGACCATCCATATGTCCCCACAAGGTCAAAATTGTCAGATTTTACTGTCTTTATGGGGACATCAGTAGTATTTTAACACACACACACACACACACACACACACACACACACACACACACACACACACACACGTAAATTAATTGTGAAATTTAGATTGTTTTTTTGTGATCCAGTCATCTTAATTTAATTAAAACTTCATTGAAATAACAATCATTTATTTATTAAATAATAAATAAATTAACTTATAAAACATTTATAAATGTGTAATTTATAAATGAACTGTGCTTATTCATTCATTCATTCATTTAGTTGCTCATCTCTCAATCTATCTGTTTGTTTGTTTGTTTGTTTGTTTGTTTGTTTGTTTGGTTGGTTGGTTGGTTGGTTGGTTGGTTGTTTGTTTGGTTGGTTGGTTGTTTGCTGTTTCTTTGTATGTGTTTGTGTCTTCGTCTGCTTTGTTTGACAATTCATTCGTTCTGTATCCATTAAATCATTATTAATTTAGTCTTTCATTCTTTGAATCATTTGTTTGTTTGTTTACTGTGTGTGTGTGGAGGGGAAGCTGTTGAATAAATTGCAGGAAAAAAAGCCAAAAAACCAAAGACCTTTATTTCAGCTCTTCAAAGCCACTGAGATTCACAGACGTGTACATAAATGATGTGTTTTAACTGTGTCAGCCTGTGTGTGTGTGTGTGTGTGTGTGTGTGTGTGTGTGTGTGTGTGTGTGTGTGTGTGTGTGTGTGTGTGATGCAGTCTCTCTGGCAGGATTTTATCGTACGTCTTTCTGATGGAGAATTCTCCTTTGTCCCTGACTCATATAAACTTTATTTATATTTTTAATGTCGCTCAGTTTTGCTGAATTTAACTGACTGTAAATAAATAAACAGTGTTTGTCACATTGTGGACGTGTGAGCCGTCGGGACACTGAGACTCATCATCATAGATCAGAACGTTTCGATAAGTTTCAGTGCTGGACGTAAACAGGGGAGTTGAGTTGATTAACCTGCTGGTGGTTCCTGCAGAGATCCCTCTGGGAATGTTCGGAATTCTGTAGGCCATAAAAACACTGTATACGAACTTCACCGAGCTCCATCCATCCATCCATCCATCCATCCATCCATCCATCCAGTGTCATCTAATACTTTAAATACATCTAATCTCCACTCTTCCTTCCACATATGGTACACTACCGTTCAAAAGTTTGGGGTCACTTTGAAATGTCCTTATTTTTGAAAGAAAAGCACTGTTCTTTTCAACGAAGATCACTTTAAACTAATCAGAAATCCACTCTATACATTGCTAATGTGGTAAATGACTATTCTAGCTGCAAATGTCTGGTTTTTGGTGCAATATCTCCATAGGTGTATAGAGGCCCATTTCCAGCAACTCTCACTCCAGTGTTCTAATGGTACAATGTGTTTGCTCATTGCCTCAGAAGGCTAATGGATGATTAGAAAACCCTTGTACAATCATGTTAGCACAGCTGAAAACAGTTGAGCTCTTTAGAGAAGCTATAAAACTGACCTTCCTTTGAGCAGATTGAGTTTGTGGAGCATCACATTTGTGGGGTCGATTAAATGCTCAAAAGGGCCAGAAAAATGTCTCGACTATATTTTCTATTCATTTTACAACTTATGGTGGGAAATAAAAGTGTGACTTTTCATGGAAAACACAAAATTGTCTGGGTGACCCCAAACTTTTGAACGGTAGTGTAGATCATTATAACTGTAACCATATAATAACATTATCAGGTTCTATAGAGAACCTGTTATCAGTGGGCTGGATCCAAATCAGACCCCAGACACCAGAATCACTATATTATAGGATTTCTGTGTGCACAGCAACCTTCTTCGTTTTCTTCTCGTTCTTCTTCTTCTTTAGGGCCTGAACACTGAGCTGCAAGGCCCTATTTTTTTTCCTAAGGAATCATCTTCTTCTTATTGTTGTTGTTATTCTTCTTCTTTTTCTTCAACACTTGGCCATTTTTGGGGTGGTTCCCAGGGGCGAAAACTCACAAACTTTGGCGCACCCATCAATCCTGGCCAATGCTACTCAGGGATAGAGGTTTGGCCCTGGGTGTGTCTGGGGGACTCCATAGCGCCCCCACACATCATTGAGACTTTTGTATATAGTTTCACGTATCCATGTCACATTTGGTAGGTGTGTGGTGAGCCCCAAGACGAACAAAATTGTAATATACATTGTATTAGCCACACTCAACAGGAAGTGAGTTATTTTTGGTTTTGTGCGTTTTGACACATCACATTTTGACGTTCTGCTCCGAGGCGGTTTCTTGGATTCATGCCAGATTTGGTCTACCGGAGGTGCTCAGGCCCTTTCTCACTGCTTGTGGCTATATTCTTCTTCTTCTTTGTAGTTTTATGGCAGTCGGTATTACATTACTGCCTTCTTCTGGAACTAAACTGTAACTATCTTGAAAAGGAAAACGAAGCTGATTTTACCTGCATTTCTATTTTGTTTTAGTTGATGTTGCATTGCCTCTTGAAGGTTTTTTTTAGCTTTCTGGGTTTTGCCTTTTTTTTTTTTAATTGTGATTTTTATGTGTATTTCAGTTTAATGAAAACGTTTTCACTGATAGTTTTAGTTTCAGTCTTAGTTCTCCTTCACTACATTAGCCCTGGTTGACGACATGTTGACCTGTTTCTCAGTGTGTGTTACTTGAGCTGGGTTTACTGAGGTTCGTTTCTCAAGGTTGTTTTTCTCCACCTGTGTTTCCTGAGGTCTGTTTCTCAAAGCGTTTCTCGACCTCTCTTTCTCGGTGTGTGTTTCTCGAGTTCAACACCAAATTCAAGGGTCCGTTCTTCTCGAGTACTTTTCCTTGTCAACCTTCTCCACCTTTAAATGATGGAGTCGAGCAATTCCCAAAACAATCGCAGTGATAACTGGACGAAAGAAGTTCTTACCCTTATCCAGTTGTGGGCAGATGCACATACCCAGCTGGATTTTGAGAAATCAGGCTGCAATGAGCCGATTTACCTTACTGCTGAATCACCGAGCATTTAAACAGAAATGAGCAGCAAGAGGACAATAAAGCACGTTTAAAACAAGCTTCCGATCACTGATTTGCACAAGCACACTTTTGTGTTTACCTTTCCAACCTCCGGTCTGCCACCGATAGAGCCTGAGCATGTAAACATGAAGGAAAGTGGGAGCAACTTGTAAAAGCAGCTTAACACACTGTTTGATAGCATTATTTATACTAATAACTGTTCATTATTTCAACTAATATTCATCTGTATGAACATCACTTCACAATGAAAACTAATTCAAAATGAGTAAAAATACAACATAATTCACAGAGCGTTTTGATCCATACCGTATCTCCAGTGGGAACACCGTATGAAAACAGCTACAGCCACTAAATCTCATGTTTACTTGAAACACCTTTGGTGGAGTAGGTTACGGTTATGCTTTCGCCTCCATTTGTTTGATAGTTTGTTTGTTTGTCTGTTCCTAATGTAACTGAAAAAGTAGTAAATGGATTTGGATGAAATTTGGTGGAAAGGTGGGACATGGGCCAAGGAACAATTGATTAGATTTTTATGCAAATCCGGATATGTATGTGGATCCAGGATTTTTTTTTTTTGTCTTTTCCCAACATAACTCAAAAAGTAGGGAAGAGATTTGGTTTAAATTTGGTGGACGGCTTTAGTATTGACTACTTTCACATTACCCATAATCAGGCCCGCCGACAGGGGGGGGCAAACGGGTATGTTGTCCCGGGCCCAGGAATGGGGAGGGCCCAGAACTGGGCTCTCATGAAGTTGCGATTAAATTATTTTATCTCATCTCATCTCATTATCTGTAGCCGCTTTATCCTGTTCTTCAGGGTCGCAGGCAAGCTGGAGCCTATCCCAGCTGACTACGGGCGAAAGGCGGGGTACACCCTGGACAAGTCGCCAGGTCATCACAGGGCTGACACATAGACACAGACAACCATTCACACTCACATTCACACCTACGCTCAATTTAGAGTCACCAGTTAACCTAACCTGCATGTCTTTGGACTGTGGGGGAAACCGGAGCACCCGGAGGAAACCCACGCGGACACAGGGAGAACATGCAAACTCCGCACAGAAAGGCCCTCGCCGGCCACGGGGCTCGAACCCGGACCTTCTTGCTGTGAGGCGACAGTGCTAACCACTACACCACCGTGCCGCCTAAATTATTTTATTTCATTTCAAAATGTGTTGATTTGGGGGAGAAATGTGCTATATTTGCATTCAATAAATTATTTCTAGATCTTTTGCCTTTATTGTCTTTGAAAAAGGCGTCAAGAACCCCCTACCACCCCTAATGCAAAAATGGCTTGGTCTGACTCTTTGATTAAGGGGAAAAAAACGACATCGTTCGATCATAGCGCTTCGACAATCAGCGTGCGTGCCACTTGTCAACATGCACAAGTCAGGAGCACAGAAAAGAAAAGAAAAGAGAAAAAGAGAGGAAGAAACCAAGAGACTCAGGGGCTCACTGCATAAATATTTTAAAAAAGATTGGGATGATGCAGCAGGTACTAGCAAAGGCAGTGGGGCAGCTGAGCCAGGTAAGACACAGCCAACTTTTTCCCGCCCCGTAAAGTAACCCCAACCAAGGCACGCGCCGCACGCAATTCATGTTACAAACGAGGGGAGAGCAAGTCACACTGAACACCATATCAAACGCACAGGGCATTGAATCATTTCATAACCACAACGGCTTAATAACATTGTGTTTCATACACTCTAAAAAATGACACATTGTCTGAACTTAAACAATTGAGGTAACAATTTGCATCGGTCTTTTTAAGTATTCCCAACAAAGCAATTATTCAGTTCCGCTGACTCTTTTTTTAAAGTATGCTAAACTTAATTTCAGTTGACTTCTAAAAGCTTAGGTAGGTTGCACGAACGTAATTTTCCAAGTGCCAACTCAATTTGTTAAGTACACTAAACCTAATATCAGGTGTCTGATATCAGGTGTTACCATATGGTACATTTTAAATTGGATTAAATGATATTAAATCGAGTTTGTTAGAATTACTCGAAACAATAATGCAAATTGTTACCTCAATTGTTTAAGTTCAGACAATGTGTCATTTTTTAGAGTGTATATCTGATTGAAGCTAAGAATATTCACATTAACCCGCAATCATATCCCGCCGTTTCTCGAGCGGTGTGTTCTTCTCTGCTTTTCACACTGGACAGTACGCACGCACAGTATACTATGTTCGCCCCCAGCCCTGCCCGAAATCCCCCGTCCATCGCTGCTCCTTCAAGAGCACCCCAATCGCGTGATTATAGTAAACGATCCACGAGTTTAGGACGCATTGCGGGGGCTGTCGCATGCAGGCTTGGGGCGTAACGGAATACATTTAATGGCGTTCGGTTAAAGGATGCAAAATAACAGTAACCGCTTATTCCGTTACAGTGCAGGGGGGAAAGATTCAGTGAAATTGGGGATTACTTCACAGGATCACAATGTGTGTGAGGTTGCTGGTTTTGGGCTTTTTTTTTTTTGTTAAAATGTTAAAACTGTAAAAATGTTGAAATGCTAAAATGAAATGGTTGTTGGAGGCGTTGTGGCTCAGGTGGCTAAGGCGCCATACCATAAATCCGGGGACCCGGGTTCGATTCCGACCTGAGGTCATTTCCCGATCCTTCCCTGTCTCTCTCTCCTGCTCATTTCCTGTCCTGTCTCTACATTGTCCTATCCAATAAAGGTGAAAAAAGCCCAAAAAATATCTTTTAAAAAAAAATGAAATGGTTGTTGACCGGTTGAATGGTTTTTGAATACCTGTTATTTAAGGGTTGGAGTGAGTAGAGACTGGGATAAGAGAGGTGGGTGGGTGGGTGTGTGCGTGGGTTGGCCCGGGGGGGCCCATTCAGAGCATTTTGTCCCGGGCCCAGCCAAAGCTGTCAGCGGCCCTGCCCATAATGCTTTGCACCTTGGGGGGTAACCAAAATATAAACAAACTAAAACAACATGGCGTCGCACACTGACCGTAATCTTTCAAATTTACATCTCCGTAAAACCTTCAAAGAAGTGTCAAAACTAACTAAACCAAAGCTTAAAGAAATCTGCAAAGCCTTTTCCGTGGACTTTGAGAAATCAATCAGTAAAAAAAAAAAGCACTTGTAAATACAGTGGCGCTTGAAAGTTTGTGAACCCTTTAGAATTTTCTATATTTCTGCATAAATATGACCTAAAACATCATCAGATTTTCACACAAGTCCTAAAAGTAGATAAAGAGAACCCAGTTAAACAAACGAGACAAAAATATTATACTTGCTCATTTATTTATTGAGGAAAATGATCCAGTATTACATATTGGGCGCTTCTAGAATGGGCACTGTGTGAGACGGCTGCCTCTCCAGTAGCTCTGTAGTTTTTAGCTGTTTAAACCTCTTTTTTTCCACCGTTTTTTTTTTACTTTTCTGCTCTTCTTACGAAGACATAGTGTGTTTTACTATATAACATGGATATATTTAACTTTAACATGCAACCAGGAGCCAGTTTTCTCACTTATTCGAGAGAGGAACTGCTGGCCCTGAAAACAATGGGACGAGCCGGGATACAACACCCCATCCCGGCAGAGCTGAGGAGGAAACCCAGGGGCTGCAAGGCTGGAGCTAAGCTAAAGGCTAGGCTAGCGGACAACCGGCAGCATTACAAACCATCCATTCCCTCCGTTATCATGCGGAATGTGAACTCGCTGCCGAATAATGTCGACGAGCTTTCCGCTCTGAACAACCAGCGGATTTATCGGGAGAGCAGCTTATTTATCTTTATGGAGACATGGCTAACACACCTTGTACTGGATGCTAACGTGGACCTGCGGGGATTCACTGCTGTGAAAGCCGACAGAGACACTAACACATGCGGGAAAAGCAAAGGTGGGGGACTCATCATTTATGTGAACAACCACTGGTGTAACCCGGGACATATCTCCATAAAGACAATTTTATGTTGCCTGGACTTGGAGCTGCTAGCCATTAGCCTGCGGCCATATTATCTGCCGAGGGAGTTCAGTCACGTGATCACCATCTGTGTTTACATCCCTCCGAGGGCAGACGCAGCCGCTGCATGTGAGAGGATTCACTCTGTCACAGCAAGGCTGCAGACACAGCACCCTGAGGCATTTATCATCATTTCTGGGGACTTTAATCACACTACTTTGGACTCTACTTTGGCTGCTTTTTACCAGGCTGTGGATTGTCCAACAAGGAACAACAGGACAATTGACTTGCTGTATGCTAATGTGAGGGATGCATACAGAGTCACACCCCTCCCCCCACTAGGGAAGTCTGACCACAACCTGGTTCTTCTACAGCCGAAGTACACCCCCCTGGTTCAAAGGCAGCCTGCAACAACTAGCTCCATCAGAAGGTGGTCCCCTGAAATGGAAGATGCCCTCAGAGACTGCTATGACATCACGGACTGGGATGTGCTGCTTAGCCCACACTGTGAGGACATAGAGGGGCTGACAGACTGTCTTACAGATTACCTCAACTTCTGTGCAGACGTGGGCTCCCCCGCTAATACTGTACGGTGTTACCCTAATAACAAGCCATGGGTAACACAGGAAGTCAAAGCTGTCCTCAACAGGAAGAAGGCCACCTTCAGGAGCAGGGATAGGGAGGCGATGAAAGCAGCACAGCAGGAGGTAAAACGCTGCATGAGGGAAGCTAAGGACAGCTACAGGAGAAAGGTGGAGCAGAAGCTGAAGGAGAACAGCATGAGAGAGGTCTGGGAAGGTGTGAAAACCATCACAGGCCACAATACAAAGACCAGAGTCATTGAGGTGACAGTGGAGAGGGTGAACGAGTTTTATGACTTTTTCAGTTGGTTCAACCAGCCCACGTCCCCCCCACCCTCTCCCTCACTGCAGCCATCTCTCTTTCTTCCCTCAACACACCTCCCCCCAGTCATCACAGCAGCCCCCTCCTCCCCCTCCTCAACACAGACTCCTCTATGCATTACTGCAGACCAGGTCAGAGGTCAACTGAGGAAGCTTCACCCCAGGAAAGCAGCAGGCCTGGACAAGGTGTGTCCCCAACTCCTGAAGACCTGTGCTGCTGAACTGGGTGAACCACTCCAACGCATCTTCAACCTCAGCCTGCAGCTGGGGAGAGTGCCAACCCTCTGGAAGACATCATGTATCGTTCCAGTTCCCAAAAAGAATCGGCCCAGCAAGCTGAATGACTTCCGACCGGTGGCGCTCACTTCACATCTGATGAAGACATTGGAGCGGCTCTTCCTCAGACCCCAGGTACAACATGCCCAGGACTGTCTGCAGTTTGCGTACCGGGCAGGTGTTGGTGTGGAAGACGCCATCCTCTACCTGCTACACCGAGCCCACTCGCATCTGGATAAGGGAAATGGCACAGTGAGGATCCTCTTCTTGGACTTCTCAAGTGCCTTCAACACCATCCAGCCCCTATTGCTTCAGGACAAACTGAACAGGATGCAAGTGGACCCCTGCCTGGTCACCTGGATCTCCAGCTACCTCACTGACAGGCCGCAGTACATCAGACTGAAGGACATCACGTCTGGCACTGTAATTAGCAGCACCGGAGCACCCCAGGGCACGGTGCTGGCCCCTCTTCTCTTCACCCTGTACACCGCAGACTTCTGCTACAACTCAGAGCTGTGTCACATTCAGAAGTTTGCCGATGACACAGCCATTGTTGGGTCTATCAGTGATGACAGAGAGGAGGAGTATAGGAGCCTGGTGAGGGACTTTGCTGTGTGGTGCAACAGGAACCATCTGCAGCTCAACACCTTGAAGACCAAGGAGCTGGTTGTCCAGACCAAGGTCATGACCAGTTCTGATCGAGGGAGTCGAGGTGGAGGCTGTGGATTCCTACAAGTACCTCGGACTATGGCTGGACAGCAAGCTGGACTGGACTTGCAACACCAATCACTTATACAGGAAGGGACAGAACAGGCTATACTTCCTTAGGAGGCTGCGGTCCTTTAACATCTGCAGGAAACTCCTATGGATGTTCTATCAGTCTGTGGTCGCCAGTGTCCTGTTTTACACCGTGGTGTGCTGGGGGGGGCAGCACATCCAAGAAGGACACATCCAGGCTGGACAAACTGATCAGGCGGGCCGGCTCTGTGGTCGGCATGAAGCTGGACTCTCTGGTGACGGTGGCAGAGAAGAGATCTATGGACAAACTATTGAACATCATGGACAATGCCAGGCACCCTCTGCACACCGTCATCAGCAACCAGAGGAGCCTGTTCAGTGACAGAATGCTCCTTCCCAAGTGCAGGACGAGCAGACTCAAAAACTCCTTTTTCCCTCACGCCATCAGACTGTACAACTCCGCTGTGGGGGGGAGGAGGGGTAACAGGAGGACAGAAGATGGGAAGGAGCAGTAGCCTAGCCTGACAATAAGCAATACCGGACAATGTGCAATATAAAGTGCAATATCTCTCCTGCCGCTGGCCCCCTTTTTTTTCTTCCCCCCCCTTCCCCATATGTTATTCTTTTTATATTTGTATATGTAAATAATTTATTTTAATTTATCTAGAAGTTTTCTCTATTTATTTTCTCTGTTTATCTGTAATGATGCTGCTGGAATCTTAATTTCCCTGAGGGAACCCTCCCAAAGGGATCAATAAAGTTTTATCTCATCTAATCTATCTAATCTGTGAGTGGCAAAAGTATGTGAACCTCTAGGATTAGCAGTTAATTTGAAGGTGAAATTAGAGTCAGGTGTTTTTAATCAATGGGATGACAATCAGGTGTGAGTGGGCACCCTGTTTTATTTAAAGAACAGGGATCTATCAAAGTCTGATCTTCACAACACATGTTTGTGGAAGTGTATCATGGCACGAACAAAGGAGATTTCTGAGGACCTCAGAAAAAGCGTTGTTGATGCTCATCAGGCTGGAAAAGGTTACAAAACCATCTCTAAAGAGTTTGGACTCCACCAATCCACAGTCAGACAGATTGTGTACAAATGGAGGAAATTCAAGACCATTGTTACCCTCCCCAGGAGTGGTCGACCAACAAAGATCACTCCAAGAGCAAGGTGTGTAATAGTCGGCGAGGTCACAAAGGACCCCAGGGTAACTTCTAAGCAACTGAAGGCCTCTCTCACATTGGCTACTGTTAATGTTCATGAGTCCACCATCAGGAGAACGCTGAACAACAATGGTGTGCATGGCAGGGTTGCAAGAAGAAAACCACTCCTCTCTAAAATGAACATTGCTGCTCATCTGCAGTTTGCTAAAGATCACGTGGACAAGCCAGAAGGCTATTGGAAAAATGTTTTGTGGACAGATGAGACCAAAATAGAACATTTTGGTTTAAATGAGAAGTGTTATGTTTGGAGAAAGGAAAACACTGCATTCCAGCATAAGAACCTTATCCCATCTGTGAAACATGGTGGTGGTAGTATCATGGTTTGACCCTGTTTTGCTGCATCTGGGCCAGGATGGCTTGCCATCATTGATGGAACAATGAATTCTGAATTATACCAGCGAATTCTAAAGGAAAATGTCAGGACATCTGTCCATGAACTGAATCTCAAGAGAAGGTGGGTCATGCAGCAAGACAACGACCCTAAGCACACAAGTCACTCTACCAAAGAATGGTTAAAGAAGAATAAAGTGAATGTTTTGGAATGGCCAAGTCAAAGTCCTGACCTTAATCCAATGGAAATGTTGTGGAAGGACCTGAAGTGAGCAGTTCATGTGAGGAAACCCACCAACATCCCAGAGTTGAAGCTGTTCTGTACGGAGGAACGGGCTAAAATTCCTCCAAGCCGGTGTGCAGGACTGATCAACAGTTACCGGAAACGTTTAGTTGCAGTTATTGCTGCACAAGGGGGTCACACCAGATCCTGAAAGCAAAGGTTCACATACTTTTACCACTCACAGATATGTAATATTGGATCATTTTCCTCAATAAATAAATGACCAAGTATAATATTTTTGTCTCATTTGTTTAACTGGGTTCTCTTTATCTACTTTTAGGATACTTTTACTTTTGTAGGATACTTTTTTTTAAATTAAACAGTATGTGTTTATATTGTCTGTATGTACTCCTAGGGCTCCCTTGCAAAATAGATTTAATATCTCAATGGGATATCACCTGGTAAAATAAAGGATGAATAAAAATAAATAAATAAAATAGGACTTGTGTGAAAATCTGATGATGTTTTAGGTGATATTTATGCAGACATATAGAAAACTCTAAAGGGTTCACAAACTTTCAAGCACCACTGTATCATATTGAATGCTTCGAACATCTCTACTTCGGGTGACAGTGAGTCAGCAGCCTTCTCTGTCTGTCAACACAATTGTTCCAACAAGGTAAAAGATCGACAGAAGAGCTGCGAAAGATCGACACTGATCATAGAAGAATCCACAGTGAAATGGTTTTTGCTGCATGCTGGTTACAGCGAGAGGGCTGTAAGAAAATACAAAACACCTCATGCACGGGAACACGAGCACGGAATTCACTCCGTCAAGTCAGTACTGTAAACACAGCGGAACTGTCAGATTTATTTTTTAAGTTGATTTTGATTTCCTTCACTCTGATTTTCCTTGAGCTCATATGCTACCAGATTACGACGGTCTTTGGGCTGTTAGAGGAAGCTGTTCGGACAAAAGGGGAAGGACATGTTAGCTTACTGACACTGCATCATTTGCATTTTGTTTTGGGAGTTGATCCTTCAATAAACTCGTCCTTTTCAGTTCTTTGACTTGTTCTTTTTTTTTGGTTTTCGCACTTTTTCTGACTAAACACAAAGACAGAGGGGTTGTAGTCTTCGTGATAGTCGCTACGTTCACACTGCAAGGCTTAATGCTCAATTCCGATTTTTTTGTGAAATCCGATTTTTTTGTGAGGTCGTTCACATTAACAAATATATGCGACTTGTATGTGATCCTCAGTATGAACGAAAAGCGACCTAAAAGTGTTCCGCATGCGCATTGCAGGATACGACGACGTCACACGCAGTGAGCATGGCCAGTGTTTACGGAAGTAAAACCGCCCGGTTGCGGTATGACCCATCCAATCTAACTTGAATAGCTGCATCCCCCCAAATGGAAATCAGCTCCCTAACCTCTGCGTCCTTCCATTGAGAAGATTCAGAACCTTCACAGCCCGAAGCGTCCCTCGCATTGATGTCATGCGCAGGGGCACAGATACGTTTTTTGAACTGGGAGGGACAAAAAACTGGGGGGGACAAAGCTGCCAGCAAACCAACCCCAACCCCGATATGCCTGTCAAACTTGTTGTTAGTAACCATAGCAACCAAGCTCGAGCTCGCAACCTGTGCAGTCTGCGCAGCTCAACCAACCGAATATCAGTCTTTGTTTTATGTGAGTTGTTGCAACTATGTATACACTGCTGTGCACCTCAATAAACCGAATGGTAATTAGTCTTTTGATTTTTCCGTGAGGTTTGCCTTATGCAAAGAAAGACAGCATAGACGTTTTTTCCTCCCTATAAGTGGGGGGGACCGAACGAGGTGAATTTAAATCTGGGTGGGACGAGTCCCACCCTCTATCTGCGCCCGTGATTATGCGCCATGTTGTTGTAACTTTTTTTGAGAGACCCGCCGCCTACTTCAGCGCAGAATAGTGACGTTTGTGGCTTGTTGATGACGTGTAAGTCGGATGAATGCGACCTGGCGGTTCAGACTGAAGTCGCATATGAAAAGAGCGGATAGGGATCGGAATTAGGACCACATATCCAAACGGCCTGGGTCGGATTTGAAAAAATCGGATCTGTGTCGTTCATATTGTCAATAAAAGATCGGATACAGGTCACATATGGGCGAAAAGATCGGATTTGAGTCACTTCAGCCTGCAGTGTGAACGTAGCCTTAGACCGTCAGACTTTACTCCACCGCTGAAGTGTGCAGAACACAGTCGCGTGTTGTCCATCAGCGTAAAAGTTTGACGCCGAATTTTTTCTCACCATGCTTTTCGACAGTTAGCTCCTTTAAGTATTCTATCAAACTTTAAATCAGAAAAAGTCATTTTCCCCATGTGAATTCAAAGAAATGATTCAGGTTATTTGACTTCATAAACAAATATAGTGCCTGGTTTCCCCCCAAGGTGCAAAGCATTATGGGTAATGTGAAAATAGAGAATTATCCTCAATTCAAGTGATTTGATTTTGATGTTGACGGCATGTGGCTTGGTGGACGTATGAACTCTACTGAGTGTCCTTCTAGTTGCAAAATAATTCACTTTGTCAAGATGGAGTAATTTACGTCTCTGTTAGTTAAAGGTAAAAAGAAGACAGACAGTCTTTCAGTGTTTAGGTGTGTTTTAGTGTGAGGAAAACTAATCCTGTCTGCATAGTACTTCTTCTTCGTTGTTGTTGTTTCAGGCTTGTAGTACTTGAGTCCAACTTGTGCCCTAATTTTAAGGACTCATGACTTGACTTGGACTTGAGCACTGACGACTCGGACTCGGACTCATGCATTAACTGCATTCGAACTCGTAAATTGGAGACGGGGACTCAGGTTTTTTCTTTATTTTTTGTAACATCTCATCTCATCTCATCTCATTATCTGTAGCCGGTTTATCCTGTTCTACAGGGTCGCAGGCGAGCTGGAGCCTATCCCAGCTGACTACGGGCGAAAGGCGGGGTACACCCTGGACAAGTCGCCAGGTCATCACAGGGCTGACACATAGACACAGACAACCATTCACACTCACATTCACACCTACGGTCAATTTAGAGTCACCAGTTAACCTAACCTGCATGTCTTTGGACTGTGGGGGAAACCGGAGCACCCGGAGGAAACCCACGCGGACACGGGGAGAACATGCAAACTCCACACAGAAAGGCCCTCGCCGGCCATGGGGCTTGAACCCGGACCTTCTTGCTGTGAGGCGACAGCGCTAACCACTACACCACTGTGCCGCCTAAGATATTTATATCTACATTAATTTCTGTACTAATTTTGTGCAAGAGTGTCACACCTGTGCGCCTTGGCACGTGTATCAGACAGACTCTCGGGTGTGCTCCGGACAGTGCGCTCACCAAGCAGATTCTCACACGCGCCGTAAACGACTTGCACCTGAACAGGATTAAGGCGCAATCAGTGCGCCGATATAAAAACTGTGAAAACATACTTACTTTGTGAAGTATTGAGTTGCATTGCTGATACGTTACCGAGCCTTATTTCCTTGTTTGGTTTCCTGATCCCTGATTTCCTGTTTCTCATCTTTGATCATGCCGAGTCTACAATAGCCTGTTTGTGTCTCACTCGACCTATCACCTGTTTCACCGTTTTACGATTTTGCCTGCTGTTCTGGATTGTTTACTGTCTTCACTTGTATTAATAAACACACCTTCTGCACTTACAGCCGTCTCCGAAACATCTCCGACAGAATACTTCACACTCCCTGATAAAGAGAAGCACATTCACCTGTTCATACGCCATGTTCAGGAACAAACTAATATTAATGGCGCTGAAACAGACACCGTCACATGGTGCGGTTGGAGTCTTAGACTTGACTCGGATCAATAGTGGACTCGACTCGGATTCGACTCGAAATTTTCTTTAATGACTTGGACTTGAACACTGGGGACTCGAGACGGGACTCGGACTCGAGGTTTAGTGACTCGACGGCAACACTGTGTTCTTTTGAGCATATTGTAGCTTCGCTTTTTAATTTGCGCTAATAGCGGTAGTGCAAATTGTTACTCTCATTCAGGATATTTCTTCTTCTTCGTATTACTATTAGGTTTTTTAGGATGCTATTTCTCCCTAAGTTTTCAACCAATCATCACCAAATTTCACATGAAGAATACCGCTGGGCCGAATTACCTTGCTGTAACTTTTGGTGCTAATCTGAGTCACTGAACCAGAATTATCCATGAAAAACAGGCTTTTTTTTTCAATCACTTATAACTCTGTCAATTTTCATGATTTTTTTTTTCAATCAGTTTTTATTTTCTTCAGGGCGGCAGAACGTAACTTTTCCTGAACGTTCAAGTGACAAAGGTCAGCTCATGCAAATCACTGTGACTTTACTTGCAGCATCTGTCTAGTTTGCATCTTCTTCTTCTTCTTCTTGGCTAACTACTTTTCCATCTTCAGCACACCGCCGCCTACATCCTGAATAATGCCCGTGATCTTTTTATCTGCTTTACCACAAGAAGAAATTCACCCCCAAAACAGATTTCCTCAGTTCTCCGGAGAACTCTACTCAACTCCTGAAAGTCCCTTCAGTCTTCTCCTTATGGACAGCCTTGATGTTTGATGCAAATTATAAAACTCCTGCATAAATCCAGCTGTAATTTGCTGTTCTTGCTTCTTAATCTGCACCAGAGTTCATTTTCAAACTTTTCTTACTGCGGCTCTTCTGTGGCCGTCGTGCTGACAGACTCCAGATGTAAAAGCTGACCGAAAATCAGCACTGCACCATTTATAGCTGATACGTGCATGAAAGAATTATTTAACATCACACAGCTGGACAAAAATATTCAGCAAACAGCTGCGCAGGCAATTAAAAAAAATTTATTTATATTTTGCAGGAACAAGGCTTTAGTTCCTGTATGGATGGTTTACAGCAGAATCAAATTAAAGCTGACTTGCTGAAGTTTCAGTTTGAGTCATTAAGCAGGTCAGTGTGTGTGTGTGTGTGTGTGTGTGTGTGTGTGTACAGTGCTGAGCATAAATGAGTGCACCCCCTTTGAAAAGTAACATTTTAAACAATATCTCAATGAACACAAACAATTTCCAAAATGTTGACAAGACAAAGTTTAATATAACATCTGTTTAACTTATAACGTGAAAGTAAGGTTAATAATATAACTTAGATTACACATTTTTCAGTTTTACTCAAATTAGGGTGGTGCAAAAATAAGTACACCCCACAACAAAAACTACTACATCTAGTACTTTGTATGGTCTCCATGATTTTTAATAACAGCACCAAGTCTTCTAGGCATGGAATGAACAAGTTGGCGACATTTTGCAACATCAATCTTTTTCCATTCTTCAACAATGACCTCTTTTAGTGACTGGATGCTGGATGGAGAGTGATGCTCAACTTGTCTCTTCAGAATTCCCCATAGGTGTTCGATTGGGTTCAGATCAGGAGACATACTTGGCCACTGAATCACTTTCACCCTGTTCTTCTTCAGAAATCCAACAGTGGCCTGAGATGTGTGTTTAGTCATGTTGGAAAAGTGCACGATGACCAAGGGCACGGAGTGATGGTAGCATCTTCTCTTTCAGTATAGAGCAATACATCTGTGAATTCATGATGCCATCAATGAAATGCAGCTCCCCGACACCAGCAGCACTCACGCAGCCCCGCATAAGGACACTGCCACCACCATGTTTCACTGGAGGCACCAGGCATTTTTCTTTGTATTCCTCACCTTTGCGACGTCATACAGTTTTTAAGCCATCAGTTCCAAAAACATTTATCTTGGTCTCATCACTCCAGAGTATAGAGTCCCAGTAGTCTTCATCTTTGTCAGCATGGGCCCTGGCAAACTCTAGGCGGGCTTTTTTGTGCCTGGGCTTTAGAATGTGGACGGCATCCATGCATGCCATTCCTCTGCAGTGTACGCCGTATTGTGTCACGAGAAATAGTCACCCCAGTTTGGCTTTCTACTTCTTTAGATAACTGCAGTGAACTTGCATGCCGATTTTCTTCAACCCTTCTCATCAGAAGACGCTCCTGTCGAGGTGTTAACTTCCATGGACGACCTGGACGTCTCTGTGAGATGGTTGCAGTTCCATCTTTCTTAAATTTTTGTACCACTTTCGCTATAGTATTCTGACTGATAAGTAAAGCTTTGCTGATCTTCTTGTAGCCTTCACCTTTGTGGTGTAAAGAAATTATTTTCTTTGGGGAATTCTGAAGAGACAAGTTGAGCATCACTCTCCATCCAGCATCCAGTCACTAAAAGAGGTCGTTGTTGAAGAATGGAAAAAGATTGATGTTGCAAAATGTCGCCAACTTGTTCATTCCATGCCGAGAAGACTTGGTGCTGTCATTAAAAATCATGGAGGCCATACAAAGTACTAGATGTACAGTAGTAGTTTTTGTTGTGGGGTGTACTCATTTTTGCACCACCCTAATTTGAGTAAAACTGAAAAATGTGTAATCTAAGTTATATTATTAACCTTACTTTCACGTTATAAGTTAAACAGATGTTATATCTAAATTTGCCTTGTCAACATTTTGGAAATTGTTTGTGTTCACTGAGATATTGTTTAAAATGTTACTTTTCAAAGGGGGTGTACTCATTTACGCTCAGCACTGTATCTCATCTCATCTCATTATCTCTAGCCGCTTTATCCTGTTCTACAGGGTCACAGGCAAGCTGGATCCTATCCCAGCTGACTACGGGTGAAAGGCGGGGTTCACCCTGGACAAGTCGCCAGGTCATCACAGGGCTGACACATAGACACAGACAACCATTCACACTCACATTCACACCTACGCTCAATTTAGAGTCACCAGTTAACCTAACCTGCATGTCTTTGGACTGTGGGGGAAACCGGAGCACCCGGAGGAAACCCACGCGGACACGGGGAGAACATGCAAACTCCGCACAGAAAGGCCCTCGCCGGCCACGGGGCTCGAACCCGGACCTTCTTGCTGTGAGGCGACAGCGCTAACCACTACACCACCGTGCCGCCCGCTGAGCACTGTACCGGTATATACAAAAGAAATATATTTACTCTTCGGCTGAAAATGACTCGCTGCCGGGACCTTTGAGGCTGTTGGTAATTTCTGTGCTGTTACTCTGTTCAGTTATGAATTTTAAAATATTTTTTAAACCTGATAATATCCGCACAGCATAACACAGTACAGACGTGAATCATTAAAGCAGCGCTTACTTTTACTATGTTTAAAATGAGAATTAAAATTTAAAGGTGCTGAGTGCAAAGTTGAATTCTGGGTAAAATGTTATTTCTATAGCTGTTGAAGTTTCCAGATGTTTTGCCGTTCCACACACACTCTGTGAATGTTTTGCCGAGATAAAAAGTGTCCCGTGTTTAATGATTCCGGAGATCGCTGAAGCAACTGAGCAGCAATATCACATCATGTGACCATCGTGGGGCGTCTGTTTGAGTTACTTTTAACCAAAACAAGTCAGCGTGGGCGAACATGGCGGATTCGGCTCTCCCTCCAGCGGAAAAGAAAAGGAAAGGCTACCTAGTGAGTGCAACTGTAAGATAGAGCAAGGTTAGAGAGATGACGTCATTCTTCTGGACAGATAACTAAATCATTCTAGCTAGCATTTAGCGAGCTTAGCTTTAGAACCCATGAGCTTGACTCCACGGTAGCGACTATGGAGTTACACACCTAATGTTTTGATCTTACAGAGAAAGAAACGAGAACACAAAAGCAGGAACAGAGAAAAGATATATTTATTCATATATATTTTGTTTCATGGATCTATTCGCGAACGTCAGCCACAAATTACACAAATCCCTGCGAGTCAAAACTCTCTGAGTCGATGTCGATGCAGAGTCACGATGTTTTCCTGGTGGCGTCGCCATCTTGGTGTGACACAGTTCAATAGTTATGCTAATTAGTTAAAGCTCCTCCCTCGCGTTCGGCTGTTTCCTGTTTCCGTAGAGCTGTACTGTTTACAACCCCGATTCCAAAAAAGTTGGGACAAAGTACAAATTGTAAATAAAAACAGAATGCAATAATTTACAAATCTCAAACACTGATATTGTATTCACGATAGAACATAGACAACATATCAAATGTCGAAAGTGAGACATTTTGAAATTTCATGCCAAATATCGGCTCATTTGAAATTTCATGACAGCAACACATCTCAAAAAAGTTGGGACAGGGGCAATAAGAGGCTGGAAAAGTTAAAGGTACAAAAAAGGAACAGCTGGAGGACCAAATTGCAACTCATTAGGTCAATTGGCAATAGGTCATTAACATGACTGGGTATAAAAAGAGCATCTTGGAGTGGCAGCGGCTCTCAGAAGTAAAGATGGGAAGAGGATCACCAATCCCCCTAATTCTGCGCCGACAAATAGTGGAGCAATATCAGAAAGGAGTTCGACAGTGTAAAATTGCAAAGAGTTTGAACATATCATCATCTACAGTGCATAATATCATCAAAAGATTCAGAGAATCTGGAAGAATCTCTGTGCGTAAGGGTCAAGGCCGCAAAACCATACTGGGTGCCCGTGATCTTCGGGCCCTTAGACGGCACTGCATCACATACAGGCATGCTTCTGTATTGGAAATCACAAAATGGGCTCAGGAATATTTCCAGAGAACATTATCTGTGAACACAATTCACCATGCCATCCGCCGTTGCCAGCTAAAACTCTATAGTTCAAAGAAGAAGCCGTATCTAAACATGATCCAGAAGCGCAGACGTCTTCTCTGGGCCAAGGCTCATTTAAAATGGACTGTGGCAAAGTGGAAAACTGTTCTGTGGTCAGACGAATCAAAATTTGAAGTTCTTTATGGAAATCAGGGACGCCGTGTCATTCGGACTAAAGAGGAGAAGGACGACCCGAGTTGTTATCAGCGCTCAGTTCAGAAGCCTGCATCTCTGATGGTACGGGGTTGCATTAGTGCGTGTGGCATGGGCAGCTTACACATCTGGAAAGACACCATCAGTGCTGAAAGGTATATCCAGGCTCTAGAGCAACATATGCTCCCATCCAGACGACGTCTCTTTCAGGGAAGACCTTGCATTTTCCAACATGACAATGCCAAACCACATACTGCATCAATTACAGCATCATGGCTGCGTAGAAGAAGGGTCCGGGTACTGAACTGGCCAGCCTGCAGTCCAGATCTTTCACCCATAGAAAACATTCGGCGCATCATAAAACGGAAGATACGACAAAAAAGACCTAAGACAGTTGAGCAACTAGAATCCTACATTAGACAAGAATGGGTTAACATTCCTATCCCTAAACTTGAGCAAGTTGTCTCCTCAGTCCCCAGACGTTTACAGACTGTTGTAAAGAGAAAAGGGGATGTCTCACAGTGGGAAACATGGCCTTGTCCCAACTTTTTTGAGATGTGTTGTTGTCATGAAATTTAAAATCACCTAATTTTTCTCTTTAAATGATACATTTTCTCAGTTTAAACATTTGATATGTCATCTATGTTCTATTCTGAATAAAATATGGAATTTTGAAACTTCCACATCATTGCATTCCGTTTTTATTTACAATTTGTACTTTGTCCCAACTTTTTTGGAATCGGGGTTGTACCTCAAGAGGGAAGAAAACGGTTCCAAAATGGAGAAAAGTGACTCTCAGGACATCAAAATGATCACATCCTGTTCATATGATGACTTTGAAGTCAGTGACTTTGGAGCAATTCCAGCGTTATGGACGCGACACTTGAACTCAAAATGGCAACAAATGACCCAGTGCATGTTTTATTGTCTCCCAGTATTTAAACAGGTGTTGCATATTTTAAGGCTGTACCATACTGGAGAAGTGATAGAACAAGAACAATTCCCATAGTACATCTAAGGCATGCCAGAAAACGCCAATAAAAGATGCGTTATGGATGTGACAGAAAAAGTATCACTTTTCTTGGGTGACTGTACATTTTTATCAAACTCTGTGAAATTGTAAACCTAATGTCGAAATGGAGAGATCCGTTTGATAGAGGGGTCCAAGGTGAATATTAAAAAATATTTGTTTAAAATATTTTGTAATTCATGCAGAGTTTCGGAAGGAAAAGTCAGCGTTATGGATGTGACGAAATTCCGTTATGGATGTGACGCGTCTGAAATAGACATGGCATATGTTTAGAAAATCAGCAATTTAACCACCATAACCCTTTGAAAAACTCTCTAAATATCAGCTAAAACTATCAAAGTTCTTAAATAATATTTCGGATGGCTATTTTTTTGCTGTTTTGTGGATTTTAGCATACATTTCTGTGGCTTGTGGCAATAATATAGAATTGTACATGATCAAAGTTGATTTTAGCTTGGGTTTTACATTATAAGAAAGAAAGACTGACAGTGACATATTAGGTTGGTTACAAATTGGTTCAACTTATTCACATCTGTAAAATACAGGCCTAGGTGATATCTCTGGGAGTGGTTTTGATGTATTACATGTTGCTTTATTTTTGCATGGTGAGGTTGACATTTACATGGAATTGCCCTTTGACAGTTCATATAGTGTATATATAACAATGCACGATAAGTCTTTTTTTTAATATAAAAATGGTAATTTAAAAAATATGTTAATATTTACAGGTCAAATCATGATGTGTGTATGAGAGAGAGAGAGAGAGAGAGAGAGAGAGGATAAAAAAATCAGTGTAATGTTCGGAGTGCTGCAGTAATGAAGGAGAAGAATAACAATAAATGAAGAATGTTCAGATTGCTCTCCGTATCAATAGGAACTAAACCACATGGACGGAACGCAGGATTTCAGAGACGGAGGGAAAGTAATTATCTGACACATCCTCATGTCTAATGTAAGCTATTTTTGGTTCCTTTCAACCCACTAAGATTATAATGCATCAAAAAAAGACAGAGAAATCCATGTGAATGAGAATCAGCTCCATTTTACTGTTTTACTCATCACTGTAACCCGGAGGAACCCATATACAGTGTTTGCAGGAAAGTATTCACCCCCCTGAATGTGTCCACGGTTTGTTGTGTGACTACAATCAGGAACAGAAATGGATTAATTCAGATTTTGTCATAAATCTATACAGAATAGCTGCTGCTGCTAATAATAATAATAATAATCGGGGCGGCACGGTGGTGTAGTGGTTAGCGCTGTCGCCTCACAGCAAGAAGGTCCGGGTTCGAGCCCCGTGGCCGGCGAGGGCCTTTCTGTGCGGAGTTTGCATGTTCTCCCCGTGTCCGCGTGGGTTTCCTCCGGGTGCTCCGGTTTCCCCCACAGTCCAAAGACATGCAGGTTAGGTTAACTGGTGACTCTAAATTGAGCGTAGGTGTGAATGTGAGTGTGAATGGTTGTCTGTGTCTATGTGTCAGCCCTGTGATGACCTGGCGACTTGTCCAGGGTAGAAAGGTTTCTTCACCTCTGGCCCTCACCATCTCGA